>NW_025999977.1:266515-335248 GCF_001458135.2 Marmota marmota marmota
GTGGGGCGGGGGGGGATGGTAGACTAGAGGGATTATTGTAGTTTGGTGACCAGGGATTCAAGCAAGAGGAATACTGCTTCTTTGTGAGGTGGGTGAAAGGGATTTCACTAAAACTCAACAATACTGGCAGCCAAAGTGCCTTAGAGACTTGGAAATTTGGAGAACAAGAAACAAGGAAAAGGGACAAGAATAAAGGCTAAGCTGCTTGAAGGAGCAGTGGAATTAACACACAAGGATGGGAAAAGTCAATAAATACAACAGATAGTCTTGGCATGGAAAATCCAGAGATTGGAGGGGGAGTCTGTTGGGCACAATAAATTGGTATGCAATTGATGCCCCATGTTTAACAATCATCCACAGTGAACCGAGGCAGGAGCCATCTGGAACAGAATGCACTGTGGTGGCCAGCAGATAGAGGAACCGAGAAACTGGATCCCAGAAAATGAGGCTGGCTCGGATAAACAGTACAGGTAAGATAACAGCCACATGAACTAGTTTGAGCCAAGGAAAATCTGGATAAAATGAGCCACCGAAAGCAGTTAGCTTGGGTAATACCAGTTCGGGAGCCTAGGGGAATCTGGCTTCCTCCGCGCTTTGAGATCTGCGGCTCAAAGGACCAGTTGCGGAGGATTCTCTCAGAAACTGACCCCGGGAGGCTGAGCAAGTAGTAGGTTGAGAACTTTAATGGGCTGGTGTGTCCATGGACCAACTGTGAGGGTTTGGAAACCTGAACAGACAGGTGTGGTTGTGCCCAGGAGGCTGTAAAGGGTGGAACCCACAAGCCACAGAAGCTGCATGGGACTGGCTCCCTCAACTTAGGAGTCGATACCTGCGGAGACTCTTGGTAGTATTGTCTCCCAGCATAGGCATCTGATAGGCTCTTAAAAGGTGAGTGGATTTAATATTTTCAGAAAACTAGCTGTGCAATAAGCACCTAGGGCCTCGGTGGACCTAAGCTCTGCCCCCAAGACCTCCAACTACAGGTACTCATAGAACCCAGCTGTAGTTCACCCTGGAGCAGAGCTGACAGTGTTTCCCACCCCAAACTTCGGTCTTACTGCCAAGAAGGGAAGCAGAGGATTTTGAACTCCAAACAGCATCCCGTGAGCAACATAAAAAAAAAAAAAAAAAGGAGTTGACAACCTGTGGTCCCTACTCTTGCACCCAGCACATACCTCAAGAAAGAGAAAGACAGACAGTTGACAGTTGGGCACAGACAGCAAACATATTTTCCATTAACTTTTTGTCCACTGCAATGGAAACAACTACTTAATCCCCCCCCCTCCCCAGTGTGTTGAATGATTCAGGAACATTTGTACATATACCTATTCGTTTTCTCATTTCTAGCATTTTTAAAAAATGTAGTCATTTTTCCTTGCTCTGTCTGTTGAGGGATAGGATTTTTTATTAGTATATTCAATTTTGTTTTGTATTTTCATAATTCTGTTCCTCTTGTTTATCTTTCTCCCTTTTCTCTCAATAACAGCCAAATTCTATTGTTTTTACTTTTTCAATTTTTTTACTTCTATTTTTTCTTCTCCCTCTATCACAACCTATGTCACATTTTTAATTTCCACATTCACTTACTGAAATCACAAACCTTTTCTATCCTCATATCTCTTCATTTTTCCTCTTTAACCTCTTTATTTCCTCTTTATTCTTAACATCTTATAACACTAATTGGTATATACAATGCCAGACCCTGCCACTAATGCTATAGTAATATTATAGAAGTCAAAGATAATACCTATCATTTGATTTTATGCCAGGCATAAAATGCTTACTTACTGTTTTTACTAATGGAAACTGCTGATCCTACCAATTGTTTATTGTGCCAACTGACACTGTAGATGTCATAATAGGAACCAAGTTCTTAGTTTATTGCTATATATTGTTTACATAGGTTGTTGCTACTGTGTGGCTCCCCCTAATCTGTGATGTACTGGAAACTAACAAGGACACTATAAGTTTGTAGGGTAGAAACTCTGCTTCTTCAGATCCATTTGAACAGATGCAAACAATGTAAAAAAGCAAGGGAACAAACCATCCCAAACAACCCAGAATGCCTCAACAACAGACTCCATGACACCACAGTGGAGGAAATGTCAGAGAAGGAATTTAGAAAGGGTCTGGGTTGCAACTGGGGTGCCATTGTTCTATCAGATAAAAGATGATATAAGGAATGAAATTAGAAAATACAAGAAGTGAAAGTTCACCTCAATAAGGAGATAGAGAACTTGAAGACAATCAGAAATCCTCAAAATGAAGGAATCAATAAACCAAATTAAAAATTTGATGGAAAGTAACACCAATAGATGGGATCATTTTGAAGACAGTTTCAGGCAACAAAGTATATATACTTGAAAAATCAAATTGATTATGGAGAAAAGATGTTAATAGACCATGACGAGAATTTTCAAGAAATATGGGATAACATTAGGAGGCCAAATCTAAGATTCATAGGGATAGATAAAGACTCTGAAGTACAAACTAAAGGAATGCACAATCTTTTCAATGAATAATATCATATTTCCCAAATATTAAGAATGAAATGAAAAATCAAATATAGGAGGCAGAGAGGACTCTAAATTACAACAGACCCACTCCAAGGCACATTATGATGTAAATGCCTAACGTACAGAATAGGAATAGAATTTTGAAAGCTGCTAAACAAAAGTTAAAATTAATTCACAACTAGAAAGCTTGAACCACAAAATATACTCAATAAAATATTTCAGGAAGAAGAAATGGAGGATAAGAATGAAATCCAGTAGAAGGAGAAACTTCTGAACTAGAAGAATAGAAAAGCAAAGGGAAATAAATGAAAATGATAGGAAATAAAATTCATCTCTCAATAACAACACTGAATGTTAATGGACTAAATTCATTAATCAAAAGACAGGCTAGCAGACTGAATTAAAAAACAAGACCCAAGCTGGGCAAGGTGGTGCACACCTGTAATTCCAGTGGCTCAGGAAGCTGAGGTAGGAGGATTGTTAGTTCAAAGCCAGCCTCAGCTAAGCAAAGTGAGGTGCTAAGCAACGCAGTGAGACCCTATATCTAAATAAAACACAAAATAAAGCTGGCGATAAGGCTCAGGGGTTGAGTGCCCCCGAGTTCAATCCCCAGTGCCCAAAAACAACAAAAACAAGGACCAACAATATGCTGTCTTCAAGAGACTCACCTCATAGGCAAAGACATCCACAGACAGAAAGTGAAAGGATGGGGGAAAAAAAAAAAACCATATCACTCACATGGATCTCATAAGCAAGCAGGTGTTTCTATTCTCATATATCAGATAAAGTGAACTTTAAGCAAAAATTAATCAGAAGAGACAAGGAAGCTCACTTCATACTGCTTAAGGGAATCAGACAACAACAGGAAATAACAATCTTAAATATTTATGCCCCAAACAATAGAGCATCTATGTACATCAACCAACCCTTCTCAATTTCAAGAATCAAATAGACCATGAAACAAGAATTCTGGGTGACTCTAACATGCCTCCCTCATTACTAGATAGATTTTCTAAACCAAAATGTAATAAAGTAGCTACAGAATCATATATATATATATATATATATATATATATATATATATATATATATAGAGAGAGAGAGAGAGAGAGAGAGAGAGAGAGAATTTCTTTCATCAATGACTGAATATACTTTCTGAAACAGACCACATCTTAGGCCACAAAACAACTTTTAGTAAATAAAAAAAGAGAGCTAATACCCTGTATTCTATCAGATCATAATGGAATGAAATAAGAAATCTACTATATGATAAAAAATAGAAGCAGCTGGAGAATAAATAATTCACTGTTGAATAATGAATGGATTAACAGAAGAAATCAGGGGTGAAATAAAAAATACTTAGAAGCAAATGAAAATAGAGATACAACACATCAAAATCTCTAGGACACTATGAAGGCAGTTCTAAGAGGAAAGTTCATAGCACTGAGCTCATTCATTAAAAGAACAGAAGAGTACCAAAGGAATAACCTAACATTACAAGGCCATAGAAAAATAAGAGAAAAAAAAAAAAAACCCTACACCAAAATCAATAGAAGATAGAAAATAACAGAAATCAGGAAAAAAAAATCAACAAATTTAAGATAAGAAATTCAAAGTATCAATGAAACAAAAAGTTGGTTCCTTAAAAAATTAACAAAATTCATAAACCCTTTCCCAGGCTAACCAAAAGAGCGAGCTAAAACTCAAATTGTTAAAATCTATGATAAAAAAGGAAGTATCCCCACAAACACTAAATAAAAAGGATAATCAGAAATTATTCTAAAAATTTATACTCCAATAGGCTAGAAAATCTTAATTCCATTAACAAATTCCTAGAGATATATGCCCTACCTAAAATGAACCAGGAGGATACAGAAACTTTTAAATGACCAATTTCCAGTAAGGAAATTGAAGCAGCTATCAAAAGCTCACCAGAAAAGAAAATCACAGGACTGGACAGACTCTCAGCAGAGGTCTAACAGACTTTAAAGAAAAGCTAATACCAATCCTCCACAAATTATTCCACAAAATAGAAAAGGCTAGAATTCTTCCAAATACGTTCTATGAAGCTAATATCACCCTGATACCAAAACCAAAGACACATCAAAGAAAGGAAACTTCAGACCAAAATAGTTGATGAAGATAGATGCAAAAGTTCTTAATACTGGCAAACCACACACACAAATACATTAAAAACATAGACACTATGATCAAGTAGGTTTCATCCCAGGGATGCAAGGTTCAACATATTGAAATCAATAAATGTAATTCATCACATAAACAGACTTAAAAACAAAAATCACATGATTACCTCAATAGATGCAGAAGAAGCATTTAACAAAATACAGCATCCATTCATGTTTAAAACATTAGAAAAAATGGGAATAGAAGGATCATACCTAAACATTATAAAAGCTATAAGATAAACCCAAGGCTAACATTACTCTAAATGGAGAAAGATTTAAAGCATTCCCTCTAAAAACTAGAACAAGACAGGGATACCCACCTTCACTACTTCTACTCTATAGTCCTTGAAAATCTAACCAGAGCAATTAGGCAAATGATGGAAATTAAAGGGATATGAATAGGAAAAGAAGAACCCAAACTATCCCTATTTGACAACAACATGATCCTATACTTAAGAGACCCAAAAAACTCTAAAACAAAATTTCTAGAACTCATAAATGAATTCAGCAAAGTATCAGGATACAAAATTAACAGCCATAAGTCAACTGCAATCCTATACTCTAATGATGAATCAGCTGAAAGAGAAATTAGGAACACAATCCCATTCACAATGGTCTCAAACACACACACACACAAAACTTGGGAATCAATTTAACAAAAGAGGTGAAGGACCACTACAATGAAAACTACAGAACACTAAAGAAAGAAAATGAAGACCTTAGAAGATGGAAAGACCTCCCTTCTTGGATAGGCAGAATTTATCTTGTCAAACGGACATACTACCAAAAGTGCAATGGAGATTCAATGCAATTCCTATCAAAATTCCAATGATATTCTTCACAGAATAAAAAAAAAAAAACGGTCATGAAATTCACCTGGAAAAATAAGAGGTACAGAATAGCTAAAGTAATCTTTAGTGAGAAAAGTGAAGCAGGAGGCATCACAATCTCAGACTTAAATTATACTACAGAGTTACAGCAACAAAAATAGCATGGTATGGCACTAAAAAAGACATGAAGACCAATGAAACCTAACAGAAGACAGAGAGTCAGACCTACACAGTAATCTCATACTAGATGAGGTGAAAAAACATACACTAGAGAAAAGAGCCTCTTCAACAAATGGTTCTGAGAAAACTGGAAATCCTTAGGTACCCCAAATGAAATTAAACCCTAATCTCTCACCCTCCACCAAACTCAATGTGGATCAAAGACCTAGAAATTAGATCAGAAACCCTGCACCTACTAACTTACTGGCTCAGGAACTGACTTCCTTAACAAGACTCCAAGAGTGCAAGAGGTAGAATTTTAAAAATCAGTTAATGGGAGGGTATCAAACTAAAAACTTCTTCATAGCAAAGGAAACAATTAAAAGTGTGATGAGAGAGCCTACAGAATGGGAGAAAATCTTTGCCACCAGCACCTCAGAGCATTAATCTCCAAAATATATAAAGAACTCAAAAATCTTAGCACCAAAAAAAAAGTCCACCAATCAATAAATGAACAAAGGAATTGAACGGACACTTCTCAGAATAAATTCCAATGATAAACAAAATATTAGGAAATGTTCAACATCTTTAGCAATTTGAGAAATGCAAATTAAAACTACACTGAAATTCCATCTCACACCAGTCAGAATGGCAATTATCAAGTATACAAGTTATAATAAATTTTGGCAAGGATGTGGAGAAAAAGGCACACTCATACATTGCTGGTGGGACTGCAAATTGGTGCAACCACTCTGGATAGCACTATGGAGATTCCTCAGAAAACCTAGAATGGAACTACCATTTGATCCAGTTATCCCATTCCTCAGCATATACCCAAAGGACTTAAAATCAGCATTCTATAGTGTTTGTGGCCACATCAATGTTTGTGGCAGCTCAATTAATTCACAATAGCTAAGGTATGAAACCAGCCAAGGTGTCCTTCAACATATAAATGGATAGAGAAAATGTGGTATATATACAAAATGGAATATTACTCAGCCATAAAGAAGAGTGAAATTGTGTTATTTGCCAGTGAATGGATGGAAATGGGACTATCATGCCAAGTGAAATAAGCCAATTCCAAAAAACCAAAGGCACAATGTTCTCTCTGACATGCAGATGCTAACACACAATGGGGGGGGGGAGTGGTAGATATTTACTTAATTACACAAAGGGGAAGGAAGGAGAGAGAGGATGGAATAGAGAAGACAGTAGAATGAACTGGACATAACTTTCCTATGTTCATATGTGAGTACACAACCAGTGTAACTCCATATGATTTATAACCACAGAATGGGAAGTTATACTACATGTACGTCAAGAGTTTAGGGTACAGAGCAAGAAAATGAGCCCTGGGCTAAAACAATCAATTAACACATGGGAAAAAGCAGAATGTTGACAAATTGTCATAAAAATGGTATAGAGGGTGGTAGAGCTAGAAGACATGGGTCCCAAAGGATTGTTTTTTTTTTTTTTCTTTTTTTCATGTCATTTCAGGTTTGAAAAATTACAAACTTGAAGTAACTTTTTTTCTTCAGATTCTCCCAAATATCTTTCTTCTTGATTAAAAACTATGAAGATTATGATCACCCTAACATGCATAACTCTAAAATCTTTATTTCACTTGAGACCAGATACACCTAATTTGTTAGATATTTTCACATGGCTGTTCTGGTCCCATGTCTGATTTAATAAATAAAGTTCCAATCTTCATATTCCAGTAAGAATTAGTTTCCTCTTCACATCTTTCCATTTTCATAAGGTATCCACATATTATTATAGTTGTTTTGGATTAAAATGTCAAAAGAACCATGATAATTAAGTACCAAACCCAACTGATTAGAGTCTAGCTTAACAGAAGACTAGATTTTTCTAATAATTTATGAATTTTACTTTCTAATTTTAAAAAAATCTCTATTGACAAATCAACTATATGGAAATATAAAGGGCAAATCTAAAATCTAATATTTTAAAAATTCAACTTAAAGCATTGGCAAATATTAAAAAGACTGATACTATTCAAGAGTTGACAGGGGATGAAGAAACAGGTACTTTCATTTTTTTTTTTAAATATTTATTTTTTATTATCGGCGAACACAGCATCTTTGTTTGTATGTGGTGCTGAGTCTCGAAACCAGCGCCTTCACATGCTAAGTGAGAGCATTACCACTGAGCCACATCCCTGGCCCCAGTCTTTCCATTTCTATTAGTGATACACTTAAGTTTTGAAACTTCTTGCCCAATTTTCTTAATTTTCTCAGAAAATCATACTTATTTATAGCCTAAATTTTAAAACCTATTAGCTTAAAGTGGCATAGTATATTATATTTAATATTTTTATATTAAAATATTAAATTTTAAATAAAGATATTATACCCCTCCTACATGACTAATGTCGATATCCATTTTTCCCTGGTAATAATAAACAAAGACTGGCTTACTATTCTTTTGAATGAATCAGATCTTCGTTATACTGATCAATTTGGGGACTGATTATTAACTTACACATTCATTTTACTACTTCTTGAATTTCTTTACTTATTTGGTAGTCTTTTTCCAGTCTAGAATGCATAATTCTATTTTCTAGTTGATTTTATTCAATACTATTTAAAACTGAAAATTTTCCTCTTTTTAGATTTAGCTACATTCCATGAATTTTGATGTGATATATTTAAATGGGGAAAAAAACACTGTAATTTCAGTTTTTGATTCTTATATAACCTGGAAGTTTATATAAATTTAGAACAATGTTTTCAAATTTTCATGTATTTAATTTAAAAATTATAGTTGTTAAGTTCCAATTTTGCTGTATCGTTGTTAAAGAATATAAGCTTACTTATAAAATGTCTACTTTTAGGATTTATCAACCTTTTGCCTAATATACAATTAATTTTAATAAATATTCTATAGCTATTTGGAAAAACTATGGATGCTATGTTTGGGGAATGAAGTTTCATGAAAACATTTTAACTAAACCTTGTTGGTATCATTAAAATCTTCCATATCTTTCCTCATCTATGTTATATGTTCAAATCTGAGAAAAGCATATTAAAGTATCTCACTCATTGTACTTTTGTCATATTCTTTATTATGATCAGATTTGGATGAATGAACAAATGAATGAATTCTGGTTGAAAGCAGAGCAAGGTCTCTAAAAGATACTCTTTCTTCCTTTGTGAATTACATAATGGGGATATGGTTGGTGCTCAAGACAAGCAGCATCTAATTTAAAAAAAAAAAGGTCCGTTGTATAGAAATTTGTATTTCTTCTTCTTCAAAAAACTGGAAATTACTGGCAGAGAAGTAGAAATGGACATTTTCAAGCATTCCAGGCAGAAATGTAGACTGGAAAGAAATTTAGTATTTGGTAGAAATTAAGTATACATGCAGCTTATATTCCTAAAACTCTGATTGTATACATTAAGACACTCTCAGACAAGTTTAAAAAGGTCCAGATATGTTTTGTGGTGCTGAGGCGTTGACAGCAACCTGGGTGTTCATCACAGGGAAAGTTCATGGGCTGACAGATACCTCATATATTATAATTAGAAACTTGGATTAAATGTACTTAAAGCAATGTGGGTGGATCCTGAAAATACCTTTAGTAAGCATAAGAAAAATAATGATATTTTTATATAAATTTAAAAATACATGCATACATATCAAATAAATATTTTAAGTATGCATGTAAACCAAAAGATATTTACATAATAAGGACAGTTACCTGTGGGGAGACAGGGATAAGTATAAAGGGAAAATTTTTAAATAAGCAGTCACAAACCCTAATTAGAATAAGATATACTCAATGTTTGTATAAATATGTCAAGATAGACTCTATTTTCATGTATAACTAAAAAGAACAAATAAAAAATTTTAAGAAAGCAGTCACAAACTGACAAGCCACATTTAACTCAACCCTCAGCACCTGATGTTAAAAGAAATTCTACTTTGTCTTGATATGGAAACTGTACACATTACTTCTCTAATCTACTTCTTTCACTATACTTTTGGAAGGATTCATTTTGACTATATTCAAGGTTCAAAATCCTTTTTCAGAAATCCATGAGAAGCATAAGAATTTACCTTTCCCACTCTCTCTTCTATTAGTGTTAAACAAAAACAACTTTTATGTTTTCTTACTAGAAAATATATTTGGCAAGGGTGCCCAAACTGTTTTATGGAGGTAAGAATTGTCTTTGCAAGAAATGGTGCCAGGACATCTGGCTGTCAACATGCAAAAGAATAAAGCTGTATCTCCTACCTCACACCACATACAAAACTTAACCAGTCTGGGTAACTTAGCTAGACCCCATCTCAAAAGAAAATCAAAAAGTCTAAGAATATAGCTCAGTGGTAGAATACTTGCTAAGCATGTGGAGACCCTGGGTTCAATCCCTAGTACCACTGAGCCCCTTTAAAAAAAAAAAAAAGTCAAAAAAGTCACCATATAACCTAGGAATTCCATTCCTAGGTATTATTCCTAAGAGAACTGAAAAAATATGGTCACAAAACCTCCTTTTATAGCAGCATTATTTATGAAAGTAAAAAAGTAGAAATAACAGTGTCCTTTAATACGTGAATATATAAACAAAATCTAAAACCACATAATGGATTTTATTTAGCCACAACAAGCAATGAACTACTGATATATGCTAAAACATGAATGAATTCTGAAAATATGCTATGTGATAAGAAGCTGGACATGAAAGGCCACAAATTGCCCTTTACATAAAGTGTCCCAAATAAGTAAATCTATAGAAACAGAAAGCAGTTTAGTACAGGGCAGAGGTATGTGGAATAGGGATGAGGAGAAATATGCAGTGATTCTAATGTGCACAGGGTTTCTTTTTTGGAGAGACAAAAATGTTTGGGTATTAGTGGTAAAGACTGAACAATCTTTGAACATATTAAAAAAACACTAATCATATACTTAAAAGAGTGAATTGTATAGCATATGAATTTTATCTCAAATAGAAAAAAAAATTAAGAGATTGACTAATACTAAGGCATACTCTGGAAAAGTAATGAGACCCTAAACCAAAAACCAACCCAACAAAAAAAAAACCCCAGCCAATCAATTAAACAAAAAGCTACAAGAATTCGGGGGGTAGGGCAAGTGCAGGGCAGAAAACATACTGAGGAAAAATAACATCAGCGCTGAAACGTGCCCAGAAAAGGAGGAGCAAAATTAATAGAATTTTGATTTAAGGATTGTTACCCAAAACTTTTATGTTCAACCAAGTTGTTTTTGTAAAAGGGTATTTTAAAAGATGCTCATTTCTAACATTTGTTTAAAAATCAAGTTACCCAAATAAATAATCTAAAATTAACAAACTTGTGAAGAGTTATATGAAGACCTTTGGGTAAAAATTGATTCTACACTTTAAAACATAACTAATTTAAAATAAATGGTAATCTTGCTTATAAAATTAAAGTAAAAATAGGAAGAAAAACATACACACTTTTTCTGTTTTTGTGTGTATGCACAAGAACACTTGTCTGTGTGGTGCTGGGGAAGGAAGAATACAGAGCCTTGTTTGTGCCAAGCAAGTGCTCTACCACTAAGCTGCATCCTTAGTCCCTATAATTCTTGAAAGTAAAATTCAATGTAGTAACAATACTACTATAATGAACTGTGATAAAATTTGTAAAGCATATTGGTTGGTTGGTTAGGAAGTATGCGTGTGTGGAGGTAGGTGGCAGAAGTACACTCAGTTTCTTAATTTTTCTTATGACAGAGACAACAGGTAACTGTTTCATATATGAGAGTAAGAGATTGAGAAAGTGATTTAAGCAATTAGTTAATTATATTACATGGCTTTACTTTATCAGAAAAACTCAAAAGAAACATGAACTATACAGCAAAAAACAAGACTAAAAACAAGAAGCAATCATTAAAACTTTAAGAAATGCTAAATATTGAAAACAATATTGAAAGAGAAAAAGTTGGAGGACTTGCACTTCTTGATTTCAAAATATAAACAAAGACATAGCAATCAAGACAGTATGATACCTGACTAAAGACAGATAAATGAAATACAAGAGAAAGCCTAGAAATAAACCCTCACATGTATGTCAAATGACTTTAGTCAAGGTGCCAAGATCACTCAATGGGGAAAGCATAGTCTTTTCAATAAATGGTGCAAGGAAAATTGGATAACCACATGCAGAAGAAATATTAACTCAAAGGCCTAAACATAAGACCTGAAATCATAAAACACAGAGGTAAAAGCTTCATGACACTGACCTTGGCAGTAATTTCTTGGATATGACACCAAAACCAAAAATAGACAAATGAGAAATTAAAAACTTGCGCATCAGGAGACACATTGAACAAATGAAAGGCAACCCATCTCAAGTCTCAAACTTGAGATCTTCCTGCTTTGGTCTCTTACCCATGAAATGGGTAAGAATTATGAAAATCATGTATCTGATAAGCAGTTAATATCCAGAATATAGAAAGAACACTTGCAACTCAACAACAAAAATCAACTTGACTAAAAACATGGGCTAAGGATTTGAACAGACAATTCTCCAAAGGTGAATGGTCAAAATAACAGGAAAAGATCTTCTAGTAATTCTTCTTAAAGAAATGCAAATCAAAACCATAATGAGATATCTTCTCATATCCATTAGGAAGGTTATTATAATAAAGTGTTGGTGAGGATATGGAGAAATTGGAACCCACTGGTGGCATTATAAAAATAATACAACTGGTTGGGAATGGTGGAATATGCCTGTAATCCCATGACTAGGGAGACTGAAGCAGGAAGATCTCAAGTTTGAGACCAGCCTTAGCAATTTAACAAGACCCTGTCTCAAGATAAAAAAAATAATAATAATAAAAAATAAAAAAGGATGTGGATGCAACTCAGTGGTAGAGCACCTCTGAGGTTCAATCCCTAGTACAAAAAAAAAAAAATATATATATATATATATATATATATAATGCTATGGAAAACAGTATTGAGGTTCCTCAAAAGGTTAAAAATAGGATTATCATATAATCCAACAATTTTTCTTCTGGGTATATAACCAAAAGAAATAGAAAGCAGGATCTCAAAATACATTTACATTCCTATGTACATAGCAGCACTATAGCTAAGGGGTGGAAGAAACCCAAATACCTACCAATGTATGAATGGATATACAAAATATGGAAATATACATACAATGGGATATTATTCAAACTTCAGGAATAAAATCCTGTCATCTGCTACAACACTGATGAAACTTGAGGACATTATGCTAAGTGAAATAAGTGTCAAAAACACAAATACTGTATGATTCCGAAACAAGAGGTATCAGAAGTAGTAAAATTCAGAGAAACTAAAAGTAGACCAGTAGTGGCCAAGAGTTAGTGGAGAGGGAAAAGGTGAGTCAACGCTCAGTTTCAGATTTTTAAGATGAAAAAGTTCTGGAGATCTATTTCACAACAATGTGAACATGTTTAACACTACTGACATATATATTCAAGAGTGGTTAAGAAAACCAGCCTAGATGTCCATCAATGATTGAATGGATCAAGAAAATGTGGTGTGTGTATGTGCATACATATACATATATACATATGTATATGTATATATGTATATACATACACATATACATATACACACACACACAAATGGAATTTTACTCAGCCATAAAGAAAAATGAAATTGTCATTTACAGGAAAATGGATGGAACTTTAGAATATTATGTTGTGTGAAATAAGCCAAACTCAGAAGATGGTCAAAATTCATGTTTTCCTTCACATGTAGAAGCTAGAGAGGAGAAAGGAAAAGAAAGCTTGGGGGAGATCTCATGAAAATTGAAAGGAGATCAGTAGAATAGTGGAAAGGAACCAGGGGGAGAGAGAAGAAGGAAAGGGGAAATACTAAGGAATGTTACTAGCCAAACTATATTTGTGTGCATGTTGGAATATGTAACAACAAATTCCAACATTATGTACAACTATATTGTACCAATAAAAAATGTGGAGGGGGGGGGGGGAAGGAGACAGAATAGTTAAGATGGCACACACCTGCAATCCCAGAGACTTGGGAGGCTGAGGCAGTAGGATCCCAACTTCCAGGCCAGCTCAGTGACGTAGCAAGGCTCTAAGCAACTTAGCAAGACTCTGTCTCAGAATGCAAAATGAAAAGGGCTGGGGATGTAGCTCAGTGGTAAGATGGTAAATGTTAATGTTATATGCTTTTCTTACTATAATAAAATAATTTACCCCTCCTCCCAGTTTGAAATAAAATTTAGTTTAATAAACATTTACTTAATATACCAAAACAGGGGAAAATGGTAAAGCTTAAACCAAACATTGTTATTAATAATGAACTGATGTTCAATAGATTTGTTTTGAAAGACAGATCCTCAAACTGAAAAAAAAAAAAGTTAAATTCAACTAGATCCTACTTACACTTGAGCAAAATGACTCAGAAGCTAGAAGCAAAAGGATAGGCAAAAGCAATTTTGCAAATGTAAAATTTAGAAAAATTGCATTGGATGAAGGAAGATAAAAGGCAAAAATATTTAAAATGGAAATAAAAGTTACTTTATATAATTTATGGTACAATTCTCTGTGGGTAAAGAAGTATCATTAATATTTATGTGCTAGAGGGCTAGAGATGTAGTTCAGTGGTAAAGTGCTTGCCTAGGATGTATGAGGCCCTAGGTTCTATCCCTAGCACTCCCCCAATATGTATATTCATGTATTAGACATAAAATAAAAATATACATAAACTTTCAATTACTGAAAGGTGAGTTAAACTTTAAGTATACTTTTTGAAGTCCTTAACAGATGAAGAAAACCAATATTCATGAAAAATAGAATACAAATTAATAAAGATGATTTAGTAGATTTAACTAGAATGCCATACTCTATATAGAAATGCTACCTCCTTTGTAACACCCTTGGAAAACTTTTTCATATACTGTCATTTAAAAAAAAAGAAAACCTCTATGTATTCTTTAAATATAAATAGAACAGAATAAAATCACAAAAAATAAAATGACAATTAATAACTAGTGACAATAAATCAAAAATGAGAGAAATAAAAAGAAAATTCTTCCCGGGCCAAATAGGAAATCCAAAACTACAATTATAGAACATCTAGAAAATATTGCTAATAAAAATACTATAGGTCAAAATATAATGAATACATATATTTGGTTTGATGGTCTGGAGAGCTGGATAAAGCATTGTTCCCAGCCCCATAATAATACCACTACTGAACAAAATGCAGGTTCATGGCTTTTCTTGAAGGTGATAGAAAGTGGAAGTCAGAAGAAAACTTTAACCTAAAATCTAAGGAGGGATTGATGCCTTCAGAGACATATGAGAAAAAAACCATGAAATCAGCTGGATGAGATACTGTCAGACACCAGTAAAAAGGCTGGAAATTCAATTAAATGGTTGAACTCAAGTACACATGTGAGAGTACGATGCCCTCAGAGGGAGGCTACAGAAGTCAGAGAAGTCAGGGAAGTCAGAAGAATCTGTACTTCATACAGACTATTTCTTCACAAACTCCAACAAGAAAAAGATGAAAGAGTTTTAACAAAGTATTTGTTACAGTGTAGATGTGGGAAAGAGGAAAAGGACACTACACAACTTAGGAGTGACTTCGTAAAAATGGTAGAGCACAGACCTAAAGGGAGGAGGTCTATCCTTTTCTAAGAAACATCAGAACGCCTGGCAAAACTGTCCAAATCAACTTTGTCAGGGCTATGAAAGATGGTTGGAGGCTGGGCTGGGGCTGTAGCTTATTGGTAGAGTGCTTGGCTAGCACAGGTAAGGCACTGGATTCGATCCTCAGCACCACATAAAAAACAAATAAAGTTATGAAAAACATATATTAAAAAAATCATTGCATTTATTTTTTTTAAAGAAAGAAAGATGGTTGGAGGTTACAAAAACCAAATAAACACTAACTGGGAAAAAGGCCATCCACATAAGGTTGGAAGACTTTGTACCATTTTAACTTGTCCCTCTACCATCCCTTTCCCAGCATGGTAGTCTTGATGGCAGTCTGCATTCTGGATGTGGGAACTTGAGCCCAAAGAGAGCAGAGTACCTGGTTCTCTAATAATTGTTTTATTTGCCGGAGTATTCCCTAAGGACTGACACGAGGGGCCTCTTGTTCCACCTAAGTTGGGACTCTCTCAGGGTAAAGTTGCTTTACAGATGGATGTCCTCTGAAAGCCATGACAACCAAATGAACAAGGCACCTCTGACTCCATTAATAAATAAAAGTTGAGGGAAACACACTAAACGCAGGGAATCTTTGGGGCACAAGAGTTCCAACTTAGGTGGAACAAGAGGCCCCTTTTGTCAGTCTTCAGGGAATACTCCGGCAAATAAAAACACACACAATTATTAGAGAACCAGGTACTCTGCTCTCTTTGGGAGCAAGCGTACACTAAGGAAATTAGAAAGTACGTGCACACAACAGAGTGCATGCGAAGAATAGGCCTGAGAAGACCATAAACTTTCACCACTGGCTAATATTTATGCTTAGTGCAAGCAGAAAGTGAGGCTAAGGCAGAGTTTTAAACAGCCTGGCTAAGCACTGAAGCTGCTCACCCCAGATGACAATGTGCAAAAACCTGAGGAATTTTCTTTTCTTCCTTTCCTTCCCCATCTCTTCTTCTCTCCTCCCACATTTTTTTTTTCCCCCCTGTGGCTCCAGGCATTTAAGGCAATCTTTGTCAAAAAAGTAGCTACTGAGATCACAGAACAGAGAGGGGCATCAGATACTAACAAAAAATACATTATTTACTGATGTAGTTTAGAAAAGTCACTGAAAAGTTAACAGCCTTATTCACAAGTAATAACTACACATTCTAGGTGGAGGGAGAATCTGATGTCCATTCACAATGTCGGATTTTCTAAAAAAAAAAAAAAATTACGAGGCATGGGAAGAAACAAGAAAGTATGGCTCACTCACAAGAGGGAAGTGTATGGAGGTGAACAGAAATTGCCCTTCAGAAAGCACAGGCAATGAACTTATTAGACAAAGACTTTAAATCAACTGTTTAAAATATACTCAAAGCGTTAAAGAAGATTATCGATAAAGAACTAAAGGAGGCTGGGGTTTTGTAGCTCAGTTGGTAGAGAACTCACCCAGCATATGTGAGGCACTAGGTTCAATCCTCAGCACAACAAAAAAATAAATAAACAAAAGATATTGTGTCCATCTACATCTCAAAAAATAGAACGAAAGGAAACAGAAGAATAATGTCTCACCAAATAAGAAATACTGATAGAGAGAAATAAAAAAGGAATTAAACAGAAATTACAAACTAAAAAGTGTAATAATAAAAACGAAAAAAATCACTAGAGCAGTTCAACAGCAGATTTGATCACAAAGGTGAATTTTATCAGTGAACTTGAGGATAGGTGAAATGAAATGGTCTAGTGCAAGGACAAAAAGAAAACAGAATGAAGAAAAATTAACTGAACCAAAGAAACTTCTAGGACACCATCCAGTTTACCTAAAATTTTATGTATCAATAGTCCCGGAATAAGAGGAGGAAGCAAAAAGAGTATCTGAAGATACTCCCCAAATTCATAAATGGCATGAATCTAAACATGTAAGTTCACTGAAGCCCTAAAAGGATAGAATCAACGAGATCCAAGAAAGACACATTATAATCAAACAATCAAAAACCAAGATGAGAGAATCTTGAAAGCAGTAAGATCAAAAGCAAAGAGACTCATAATATAGAAAGAATACTCGGTAAGATTGACTGTCAATATCTCATCAGAAACCATGGAGGACAGAAAAAAGTATAAAATAAGAAACCATATCCAGCAAAACTTTCTTTTAAGAATGAAGGAGAAATAAAATATTCTCAGATAAACAAAAGCAGGAGGAATTCACTACCAGTATACCTGCAGGGAAAGGAAATCCTTTATGCTGAAATAAAAGGACACTAAACAGAGCTGGGGTTGTGGCTCAGTGGTAGTGTGCTGGTCTAGCACATGTGAGGCACTGGGTTTGATCCTTAGAACCACATAAAAATAAATAAATGTTCAACTACAAGTAAGAATATTTTTTAAAAAGGACACTTAAACAATAACTTGAAGCTATATAAAGAAATACTACTACTAACGGTAATTACATTGGTAATTACTTTTATTTTTTTTTAAATTTAAAAGCAATATTATTCTTTCTGGTTTATAGCCTCTCCTTTCCCCCACATGATATAAAAGATAAATGCTTAAAATAATAATTATAAATCTGTTAATAAATACAAATTAAAATGTAATTTTTTGTGACTATAAAGATAGGGAGACAAGACAGGGAGGAAGACGTATACCAGCAGATTTTAAGAAAACTGAAACTAAAGTGGCATTATTTCAGAATTAGCCTGTTATATGCTTAAAATGTTAATTATAATCCCCCCACCCAAAAAGTAAAAAAACATAAAGTGAAGGAAATGAGCTGGGTGCAGTGGTGCAGGTCTGTAATCCCAACCATACAAGAGACTGAGGCAGATCAATCATTGAGAATGAAGGAAAAATTCAGACATTCTCAGATAAACAAAAGTGGTCAGCCTATCAAAACAAATTTTTTTTAAAGGGCTGGGGATGTAGCTCAGGGGTAGAGTGCTTGCCTAGCACGCTTTAGGTTCTGGGTTCAATCTCCAGTCTCATGAAAAAAAAAAAAAATCAATTGGACAAAAAAAAATTAATTGGACACAAAAGACAGTAATGAGCAATGGGGAATTGAGAAACAAAAAATATATAAGACATAGGAAAACAAAGCAAAATAGGAAAAGTAAGCCCTTTCCTATGAATAATTACTTTGAATATAAATGGACTATATTCTTTTTTAAAATAATTTTTTAGTTGTTGATTGACCTTTATTTTGTGTATTTACATGCAGTGGCTGAGAATCAAACCCAGAGCTTTACACATGCTAGGTAAGTGCTCTACCACCAAGCCACAACCCCAGCCCTGGATTGTATTCTTAAACTAAAAGGCAGAGATGACAGAATGAATGAATCAATCTCAATCTCTCTCTCTCTCTCTCTCTCTCTCTCTCTCTCTCACACTCACACACACACACACACACACAGATAATCAATATGCTTTCTTAAAAAGACTCACTTTAGACTGACATATTCAAAGAGTTTAAAAGCAAAAAGATGGAAAAAGATATTCCATGCAAATGGTAAACAAAAGAGAGCTAGGGTCATTGTCCTAGTAACAGACAAAATAGACTTCAAGTTAAAAAATGGTTACAAGAGAAAAAAAGGGAATTTTATACTGCTAAAAGGGTCAATCCATGAAGAAGATAAACAATTATGAACATACATCTACCTGATGATAGAGAATTAAAATATATGAAGCAAAAACCATCAGAATTGAATGAACAGATGGTTCCATAGTAATAGTTGGAGACTTCAATACCTCATTTTCAAAATGGATAGAAAAGCTAGACAAAAGATCAATGAAAAAATAAAGGACTTGACCAACACTACAAGCCAACTAGATCTAATGTATATTCAGTACACTTCAACCAACAAAGCAGAATAAACACTCTTCTTAAGTGCTCATGCAACATTTTCCAAAAAGACTACATGCTAACCCATAAAAGAAGGTGCAATACATTTAAAAGGACTAAAATCATAAAAAGTATACCTATGATCACAATGGAATGAAAACAAGTCAACAGAAGGAAAACTGGGGAATTCAAAAGTATGTAGCAATTTAAAAATACAGTCTTATACACTCAATGGTCAAAGAAGAAATCAGAAGGAAAATTAGAAAATACTTTTGAGATAAATGAAAAAAAAAAACATACCAAAACGTATGAGATGCAGTGAAGGCAAAGTTTAGGAGGAAATATGTATCTGCAAAAGCAGTGCTCAGAGGGAAAGTTACAGTTGTAAATGCCCACATTAAAAAAAGAATAATCTCAAATTCATAATGATTTTAAATTGCAAGGAATTAGAAAAGAGCAAACTAAACTCAGAGCAAGTAGAGGAAATAATGCAGATTATAGTGGAGGTAAATAAAATAGAATAGAAAAACAAAGACAAGAACAAATTTCAAGAAACACAAAATATAAACTGACTCAAAAAGAAATAGAATGCTAGCGACATGGCTCAGTAGTAGAGATCTTGCCTGGCTTGCACAAGGCCCTTGTAGTTCAATCCCTAGCACTGGAAAAAATATTTTTTTAAAAAAGGTATTTTGAATAGAATTATAACAAGGGATTGACTCAGTTATAAGAAAAATGAATGGAGGCAGGAGAGCCAGGCATAGTGGCACATGCCTGTAATCCCAGCTGCTCAGGAGGCTGAGGCAGGAGGATCACTAGTTCAAAGCTGGCCTCAGCAAAAGAGAGGCACTAAGCAACTCAGTGAGACCCTGTCTCTATATACAAAACAGGATTGGGGGTGTGGCTCAGTGGTTGAGTGCCCCTGAGGTTGATCCCTGGTTTCAAAAAAAAAAAAGAATGAAGGTTGATCCTTGTCTTATATCATATATAAACATCTCAAAATGAATCAAAGGCCTAAATGTCAGAAATAAAATTATAAAACTCTTAGCAGACAACAAGAGAAAGTCATCATGTCATTAGATCTGGCAATGATGTCTTGGATATGACATCAAAAGCATAGGCAACAAAAACCCAGATAAACTGAGCTACATCAAAATTGAAAACTATTCAATTGTCAAAGAACACAATTGATTGTACAAGAAGAAACCTACAGAATAGTAAAATATATTTGCAGATCTTATTGATAAGAGGTGAATATTCAGGTAATATTCAGAATATGTAGAAGTTTTCTATAACTACACAAAACTAAATAACTATCTATATATTTATAAGATCAGGAAAATGCAAAGTAAGAAATAAATTGTTGCCAGGGGCTAGTGGAAGGGGGAATAGGGAGTCACTACTTAATGGGTATGGGGTTTCCACTGGGGTGACAAAAAAATATATATATGGAACTAAACAGTAGTTATGGTAAAACCCTGTGAGTATACTGAATGCCACTGAACTGTTAACTTTAAAATGGTCCAAACTAAATTTTGTGTTTTTTCATACACAAATCTTCTTCCTGGATCCTTTTCCCTATCTCCCCTATACCTAATTCTTCATTACTTAAAATAATCATATTTCATTAATATATACAATCACTGGCATTTAATTCCTACCAAAAGTTCCACTATGAGAAATACTACTTATGGTAAACTGACCACCTTGTACCTCCTTTTCTCTAGACATATGGTCTCCAGACTGTTTTGGTCATACAATCCTAATATCAAAATATTTTTGAGCAGACACTGCCAAAACAGATATTTATTTTTAAATTGTTTCTACTGTGCTCATATTTTATAAAATACATAAAAAATATCAATTTTGAAAGGTTGAGTAAAATGAAAATAAATTCTAGTATTTTTCTTTCCATACTCAATGCACAGAGCATCCCTCTTTAGAAAGTACTTCTCTAGGTAGCCTAAATTTTACTCTTGGGTAAAACAATGATTTACATTTGTCAACCCCATTAGAGCTGCCTTTACTGTCTAATCAAAGGAATATGATAACAGTCTTACAGTTATTCTTATGGTATTATTATAAGGAGTTTGTAGAAGGCTCAGTTACACTGAGGTGCCTTTTTATAAAGACAGCTAAGGAAATTTCTCTTAGGTATTTGTATCAGAAATATCTGTAAAATGCTTTTGAAAATTTGGTTTCCTTTCATATGATTTAACTGATCACAAAATTCTGGCAACACTATGTACTAGAAAATAATGCCAATTTGTAGCTAGCTTCTAGCAAACATATCCACCAGGTAAATCTCCCTCTGGCTTCAGCTTGTCTATCCACCACTCACAATTCTTCATTTAAAAAAAAAAAAAAAATCATGTTGCAGTTCACCTCAACTTTAATTTTTGTATCATCCCAATTCTCCTTTTACTTTTTAAAAAGCACATTGTACCATTTGTGCGTGTGTGCGTGCATGCATGTGTGTGTGTGTGTGTGTAAAAGCATCTCAAATATTTCTTGGAAGACAGGAGGAAATAAGAAAAAACAGGCAACACTGTTCAGAACAGGTCATTCTAAACTCGAAACTCCCCCATGTCAGGGGGATTAGCTGATTCTGAAGCATCTAGCAGCAAAGCCCTTCATCCAAAAGACGATCAGTAAATGAGTGTTGATGAAAAGAATGACAACTCACAATAGCACTGTACTACACTTTCTCACTCTTTTCCAGTTGGTAAGCAATGTTATAGTGAGGAAAGGGCAAATGGCTTTTTTTCACCTGAGTGCAAAGATTAACTAAGAAGTCCATGAAAAAGGCAGTCACATTGCCAGATGGTATTTGCAGCCATGTACCTGGATGTGTCTCCTTCTGGTGTGCTCAGAAGTCATTTGGGGATAGCCTGTATTCAATGATTTCTTGTGCTTGCACCGCTTCTCAAGGTATCTCCTCTGTTGGTTGGTGATGCTACTATATAATTTAACTCGCCTGGGTGATAAACATACTCTTTCATGGCCAAAAGCCTGGATCAATCGGGCAGTGTCAATGGTGGATATAGAGCTACTCCTTTCATGCAAAGTCACCTCTCTATCTGTTTGGGTCAATATATCTGATTCCACAGGAGAAGTGGTGGTGGAAAGAATGTTGGTCGGAGTATCTGTGAACAGTTCACTTTCCTCTGAGGGTCTAGAATCTGAAGAAGTGTTGCTGATATAATGTAAATCTGGCTGTTTTCTCAGAATATATTTATCAAATTTAATCTGTTCAATCTTAATTTGATTGGACCTCCCAGTTTGATGAGGAGAAAGTACCTTGCTTTTTTTAAGATCACATATATTTCTATGGCCTTTCTCTACGCTTTTATAACGCTTCTGCTTCTGAAACTTGCTTTTCTGCTGCTTCTGTTTATAACTCCATTCTTTAAATCGTTCCCTTCTGTTATCATCTTGTACACTTTCTGAGGTCCGGAGAGAATGTGTGATAGGACTCTGAAGAAGTTTAGCCAAACGATCAAGCCGTTCTACCAATGACAGCTCTTTCCTGTCACTGACATCTGACTGTTTCTGTTGTCTCTGTCGTTCCTGGTACTTGTTCCAGAGTTCATTTAAACTTGCAGTATGCGAAGTTGTTACCTCAGGGGTGACTTTATGATCCCTTTTTGGATCATTAGTTTGTCCATTACTTTTTAGATGGTCTTTGGCCTGACTTTTAGTAGTAGGTATCACTTCCTTGTCTCCCACATTCATATTGATGCTGAGGCTCTTTATTCTGGTATAATCTATCTTAGTCTTGTCCACATTTTGATAAGGAGGAGGAAGACAAGTGTGTTCTCTGTTTTTGTCTGAATGATGGTGAAAGAAATCTTTCCAAGAATGTCTCATAAAAACACTCCTTCCCAAAGATTCATGGCAAAAATCTTGATCACTTAGGAGGTGCACTGGATGATGAAAATAAAACTTGGCTGACCTGAAGACAGAATGAGTTGTATTTTCAAATTCTGAATGGCATTCAGACTCTGAAAAGAGATAGAGGAAAAAAAAATATTTTGAAAGAATTAAAAAAATAGGCATTACCTTTAGAAATACTATTGGTACTGAATTCTCTAGATACAGAACAAAGATTGAAGGAAAGAATTAATTTATTTATATAAAGTCTTATAAAATCCATTGCCTGCCCAAAAGACTCATACTTTGTACTCAGCAGCCAGACTGACATGGTAAAAGTATGGAACTGGGGGTCAAAACACTTGGGTTTGGGGGCTAAACTGATCAACTATGTGACTTCAAGGAAGGCACTTGATCATAAGTTCACCTGCTATTTGTACCGCTACCTGTCATGTGTGGGGTGTTATTACATGTGTTCTCTTATTTTAAAGTCTTTTAAAAGTCCTTTTTTTGTAAAACATCTTTACTTTCCCCCTTGATTTCTCTTATTGTAATAAAATATATATAATGTAAAATGCACTACCTTAAAGTTTCATTACTCTAATCAAAAAGTCATTTTTAATGCAATATCTTACAACATATTATGGTTTGAATGTTTGTGTCTCTCTGAAATTCATGTTAAAACTGCATCCTGCCAATGTAATAGCATTTAATGGTGGGACCTTTAGGAGGTAATTAGGTCATGAAAGCTCCATCTTCACAAGTGGGACTTACAGCCCTTATAAAGGGCATAGCTAAATGTCTTCTTACATGTGTGGTCAAAGCAACAAGGCACCATCTTAAAAGCAGAGATTGGGCCCTCACCAGATACCAAATATGCCAGCCCCTTGATTTTGGATGTCTCAGTCTCCAGAAGTATAAGAAAAAAGTTTATGTGGTATTTTGGTTACATGTGGCATTTTTGTGTACACATACCCTTGTAAGAAAGAAAAACAGGTACTATAAAAATGTTGATTCATTAATAAACAGAATTATAATATTAAATTATCTATGTCCAAATTTTAAAATATTCTAAGCATGATAGCATAAAAAATAAAATTCTTAGGAATGAATGTAACAAAAGAAATGCAAAACTTATACTCTGAAAACTACAACAATTGTTATGAAATTAAAGATCTAAATAAATGGAAAACTTCCCATGTTATGGATTGAAAGACTTAACATTCTTAATAAGGTACACTCCTCAAACTACCTACAGATTCAATAAAATCCCTATCAGAATCCCAGTTTGCTTCTTTGTAGAAATTGGTAAGATCGTGTTAAAATTCATATGGAATTGTAAGGGACCCAGAGTAGTCAACATGATTCAGAAAAAAAAAAAAAAAAAGCTGAAGGACTCATACTTCCTAATTTCAAAACTTACTACAAATAAATAGTAATTAAGACAGGGTAGTAATGTCATAAGAATAAACATACACATCAATATGTTACTATTTTGATATTACTAAGAGTCCATAAACAACTATACATCTATGATGGACTTATTTTCAGTATGTCAAGACTACTTGGCAAAGAAAGGACAGAAGCATAGTCTTTTTAACAGATAGTGCTGGGATAACTGGATATCCACATGGAAAGAAATGAAGGTGAACCCTTACCTCATACCACAAACAATTAACTCAAAATAGATCAATGACATAAATGTAAAAGTGAAAAACATAGAACACTTAGAAGAAAACATAAGGGTAAATAAATCTTCATGACCTTGGATTTAGCAAAGGATCCTTAGCTATGATGCCCAAAACATGAACTACAAAAGACAAAATAGATGGAATTTATCAAAATTAAATCTTTTGTGATTCAAAGACTACCATCAAGAAAATAAAAAGATGCCCACAGAATTTGATGAAATCTTTGCAAATCACATATCTGATAAGGGGTAATATCTGGAATACTTAAAGAATTCTTAGAACTCTATAATAAAAAGACAAACTAATTAAAAACCAGGCCAGGATTTGAATATATCTCTCTCCAAGATACATAGCTGGCTAATAAACGCATGAAAAATGATGTTCAACATCATTTTTCATGAAGGTAATATAAATAAAAAGGAAGGAAATACTACTTTACACATTCCAGGATGGCTATAAGAAAAAAAAAGTGAGATAATAAATGCTGGTGAGGTTATTGAGAAATCAAAATTCTCACAAACTGCTGATGGGCAGAATGATTAATCATTATTAGTTCATGTATCAGCAATTCCACTACTGGCAAATGAATATTTACAGAAGCATTTATTCATAATAGCAAAATGACAGAAACATCTTGAATATCCATTAATGAACAAAGTGATAAGCAAAATGTGTCATACACATACAATTCAGCCACTGAAATGAATGAAATATTGATATAAACCTTGAAAACATGAAGTTATGAGAAGCTCTGTCCCTGCTACTATTCTATATTAGAACTTTCTTTTTAATTATTTAGTTGTAGTTGGACACAATACCTTTATTTTAATTGTTTATGTACATGTAGTGCTGAGGATCGAACCCAGCACCTTGCACATGCTAGGTGAGCGCTCTACCATTGAGCTACAACCCCAGCCCCTAGACCTTTCTTTTTGAATGTCCAAGTTTTTCTGTTAGTTTATTTTCTCTTTTACTGTTTTTTCTCAAAATGCATATTCCACCTTCCTCTCTTTTTGTAAATTTTTTATTTTACTTATTTTTATGTGGTGCTGAGGATAGAACCCAGTGCCTCACACATGCTAGGTAAGCGCCCTACCACTGCCACAACTCCCCCCTCCCAACCTTAAGCACCTTTTGCCTAACAATAAACCTTAAGAACATTTTCACATAATTCCATATTTTCATTCTTTAAGGCAACATAAATTTCCTGGCTTTCATTTTATGTATTTTTCATGTTATGTTATTTCATACATTTAAAGATTTACGCAATATATTCTTATTGTGGATTACAGATAAAAAAATGTTCTTCTTTAACTTCTGCAAAACTTTTGGTGTTGAATTTAACTTCATCTATATTAATGTTCCCAAGTTCTTTCTGACATGCCTTTAAGTTTTCATTTCACTTTCAACCTTTCTGGATCATTGTGTTTTCAAAGTTTGCTATATAGCATAGAAATAAGTTTGTTTTTAATCTACTCTCAGAACTTTTTTTAATGTAGGTAATTTGGTTTATATTTGGTATACTTTCCATTCCTCAATTTTTATGATAGTTTTTTCTTTTGTTACAGAAATTGACTTTGTTTTGCTTGTTCCTCCCTCTACCCCCATGCCCACTGCCACTGTTTTTCCAAGTATTTTGAATGTTTTATAGTTTAACTCTTTTAGGGGTAACTGTTATTATTTCAAACACTGTACTTGTACATGTATTTCTTGATTTATCAACTTTAAAAATAAAATTAGCTCATTTATACTTCCTTTCACTTCCCTTTCCTCTGCCTGTCCCCTGATTTTCTTTTTTGCTTTTTCTGTGTGGATGCCTATACAATTCATTTTTTTCCCTTTGAAATGCAGTGCTATCATCAACATACATCTCAATACAGGTCTTTATATGTATTTTTTTCTCTAGAACTTGGCATGTTCTTTTAAATTGCAGGCTCAATTATTATTTTTCTGTTATCTCTTATAGAGATAGCGATAAGCATTATTGTATTGGATTTTCACTGTTAGTCCTCAAATTCCATTATTTTTGCTAATTGCTTTCATTTCATCACTTCCTTAATAGGTATAAAGTTCTCACTTCAACAACTTTAATTCCATACATTTCATGGTTTTTAAAATTGTTAAAAATGTAAAATATTACGACAAATTTTCTTGTCTTCTAGATTATGCTTTTACAGATTTTATTCTCATCTTTCTTTTATAGTACCTATTATAGAGTTGCAATGTTGTTTCTATAAATTATTCTCTTGGTGTGTGTGGTTAAAAAAAAACAAAAACACGACATCAAAATTACCATCCTAACCATTTTTAAGTGAGTAGTTCCATAGTATAAAACACATTCACAGATATTTAACTCTTGTAATCACTATTTCTCTGTCCACCCTCACCCCAGCTTTTGGCAACCACCTTTTATTTTCTGTTTCTTCGATTTTATCTACTTTAAACTTCATATGAATGGAATAATATTGTGTTTATCTTTTTGTGACTGGTCTACTTTACTTACTATAAATGTCCCTGAGGTTCATCCATGTTGTGGCATATGAGAGGTTTTCTTTATGAAAGTTGCATAATATTCTATTTTATGTATGTAATACATTTTTTAATTTTTAATTGGCTGATAATAATTCATTTCTTTTTGACCTATTCATCTACTGATACACATCTGAATTGATTCCACCTCTTGGCTATGATGAATAACATTGTGAGAAATATGGGTATGGGGTTTGAGATCCTGCTTGGAATTCTTTTGGATATATGCCCAGAAGTGTGATTACTAGCTGGGCATGGGGGCGCACGCCTATAATCCCAGCTGTTTAGAAAGCTGAGGCAGGAGGATCAAGAATTCAAAGCCAGCCTCAGCAAGAGCAAGGCGCTAAACAACTCACTGAGACCCTGTCTCTAAATAAAATTCAAAATAGGGCTGGGGATGTGGTTCAGTGGCTGAGTGCCCCTGAGTTCAATCCCTGGTTACTCCTGTCCCAAGTTTTTCAGAAATTTCCACATATCATTTTACATTTATTAACAGTGCATGAGTTCCAATTCCAATTTCTCTATATCCCTACTACTATTTGTGATTCTGGCCTTATATCATAGTGGTCGTCCTAATGGGATAAACTGATATCTCATTGTGGTTCTGATTTACATTTTTGAGATATCAAGTATCTTTTCATACATTTGCTTATGTTCATATATTTAATTTGAAGAACTGTCTATCAAATCCATTGCCCACTTATTTATTTATTTTTGGTTATTGATTTTTGGGTTTTGTTGTTGAGTTGCAGATGTTCCTTATATATCCTGGATTTTTGCTCTTTATCAGATATATGATTTGTAAGTATTTTCTCTCATTCTGTGGGTTGTCAATCCACATTCTTTTTTCCTTTGAGATGCAAAAGTTTTTAAGTTTGATATAGTCTCATTTGACTATTTTTGCTTTTGTTTCATGTATTTTTGGTATGATCTCCTAAGAAATCATTGCCAAATCCAATTTCCTGAAGCTTTTTTATTATGGTTTCTTTCAGGAGTTTTATAATTTTCAGGCTATGTTTATGTTTCTAATCTGTTTTGAGTTAATCTTGTATATAGTGTAAAGATTCAACTTCATTATTTTGCATGTGGTTATCCAATTTTCCCAGCACCATTTATTGAAGAGACTATCTTTTCCTCATTGCATAGTACTGTTACTTTGTTGACATTGTTACCCTTTTTCAACATACAGGATACACAGATAAGCTCCTAGCCTCCTTTCTCTCCTTATCTGAATACTTTTCTAGCTTCATCTGAGAGGTAAAGCTTCACAACCAGGTAGTAATAGTTTGTGTTCTGTATGCTTTTATGCCATAAAAATAGGGCCATGGGCAAATATAAATGGATTTGATTTGAGCTCTTTCTTACTATAATTTTTTAAAAAATTTGTATTGATGCTGTCATTGTCTTTGTCACAGTCTTCTGGAATACCTTTTAGGCTTTAGGTTTTCCCTGTTTCAGTAGAGACATGATATTTTATTTCTATTACCATCAGTGTTAGGTGCAGTTATTCCTCAATATCCTGGAGGGACTGGACACAGGGCCTCTCACAGATGCCAAAATCTGTGGATACTAAAGTACCTTATATAAAATGGGGAGGAATTTGCATATAAACTAAGTATATCTTCCTTTATACTTTAAATAATTGTTAGATCACTTATAATACTAAATACAATGAAATGCTATATAAATAATTGTTAAATACTAATGACAAGGGAAAAAAGTACATGTGCAATAAAGTAACAATTTTTTCCCCAATATTGTTGATCCTGGGTTGGTTGAATCCACAAATGCAAAATCCATAGATACAGAGAGGGCTGACTGTAGTTTCTTATAATCCTGTTTCTAAGTTGCTAGAGTTATTTAAAGTCTTTTCCCAGGACTTATTTAAAAATTATTTTACAAATCAATACATATGTCCACAGACAAAGCAGCATTGAAATGATTTGTGTTAAGTTTAAAAAAGGGAGGGAGAAAAAATGGATCTTTGCTTAAATAATGAAGCTGTATTCTCATTAGAATGAAACAAACATACAGACAAGAATTCCTATGGATAAAGGCTTATTCTTTAGACAGACACACATAGACAATTCTGTTACCTGAAATGTCTATCTGCAAGGATTCTTTCTTTTCTGTCCAGGCTTCCTTAGAAACTGTTCTATCAATATAGATTTCCTCTTTCTGTTGGTTGAATCCACAAATGGGTTCAGTGGGTTTCATGTCTGGTAGGTTTTCAGCCTTCGTATCTTGTACTTGAATTAAGTGCTTGGCAGCAGTAGCATCACTGGAACCTAAGAGAGAAAAATTACTAACTTATACTGACAAGAAGCTGACAAAAAATTTTTAAATACCTCTAAGAATATTTATGTGAAAAACATGAAGGCATTGTGCTACTAGTGTCAAAAATAAAAAATAAAAAGATCAATCAGAAATGTGTTTAGTAAGCTATCTAAATTGAAGTAATAAAAAGAACACGTACATAAATAGTTGCTTTAAATACTATACCAGAAGAGACAGATAAGAGGTGTAAGTATCAAAGGAAAAAAAAAAAAACTAATTTCAGCAAGAAGTATAATAGAACAACTCTGGAAGAGTTGGGTATTAGAAGATGGGATACAACTTGAGGTGGAGAGAAAAAGGCATTTTAAGCAAATGTGAATACATAACAAAAGAATAGAGTTGGGAAAACAAGTGAGTATCTAAGTGATAGTGAATGTATATGGTTTATTTGATTATTGAATTTATAAGGAAAAGAGGTAAGAACGAGCCTTCAAAAGGTTGTTTGGGAACTGGTTCTAATGTTCTGGAAGATGATACTAAAAGACCTTAGATTTTTATTCACGGGCAATGAATACTAAATAGGAGACTAACATGATCAAAACTGCTTCCAGAACATCATTTAGTGACAGTAAAAAAATGAATAAAAATTTGAAGGGCTTTCTAGAATACAATGGAACTTCTTTTTTAAAAACGCAATATATAAAAGAGAGAAGTCGCTAATTCTGCACTAAAATGTTTCTAGTTTATAATTGTAGCAGAAATACCAGCTGTCCTCTAATACCCATTTCCTTTTCCTCTAAAATAAGGTCCAAAGTTTAGCTGGGCATATGGTTACCAAAATGAAGACCATCAGTCTCCCTGGCAATGCAGTTTGGTGTGACCATGTGAGTAAGTCTGGCAAGCAGGATGCAAAGGGAAGAGAACATGTAACTTCTGAGAAGCATCGTAAAAGGAAGAAATTATGCTTTTTTTTCCCCTTTCCCTTTCTTTATGCTGACTGGCTGGAATATGGGCAGACAGCTACACTTTAAGAATGGAGATGAATAGAAGAGGAAAGGCATTGTTTCTTGGTACATGGAAGCATCATAAAAATCCTGAACTTTTATGAGGAATATTCTCCTGACTTTTTTTTTTTTTTTGGCTTTCATCTCTCAGAGCCAAAGATAATCCTAACTTAAACATGCTATTAAAGGCACTTTAAAAAGCATTATCCTGCTGAAGTAAAATAACTGGAAAGGTAGTTCAGAAGTAAACAAGATGAATTCCTAGGGATAAAGGCTTATTCTTTAGAATAAAGCAATGGTATTAGAGTTTTGTGAAACTGAAATATATTAACAGTAAAGGGGGAAAGTCCATTGAGTGAATTTCTGACAATTAGATTAATTTGTTTATTTTATTCAAGTTTTTCAGGAATAGCTCAAAAGAGTTTTCAAAATGTCAGTTTAACCCCTGCCAAAACACACCAAAAATGAGCAAAATGGAAACAGTTTGAAGATAGCAAGAAGACACTAAAGAACATATTTTTCTTTATATTCTTTAGTGAATAGCCACATTTTAGAAGAGCAGAAGAAAATAATATACAGACAATCCCATTCAGCTACCTCCAGTATCTTTCTGCAAGGATTCTTCTTCAGGCCAGTCAGTCTTAGTTAATACCATTTGACTTAAGTTCTCCTCTTTCTGCTTTTCATTTGAGAGGTTCTGATCCGTGGTGATGGCTACTTGAACTTGCACCTCTGGAATAATGACATCATTCAATCCCATAGAGAATTTAAAGATAATAAACACAATAAGACAAGCAACCCTCCCACCTCCATCCAAAACATGCAAGATGAGAAGCCCTTTATAAATTAGGAAAAAAGAATTTTAGGCTCCATTATATAAAAACTGTTACATGAATTGAAAGTTTAAATAAAATTTGTTCTATGATGATATGATGCAACAGTTTCAAAAAGAAAAAAGGTATAGATCAAGTAATGTTTTTCAAAGTAAAAAAGTAGATTTGAGGTGCTGGGAATGTGGCTCAGTGGTAGAGCACTCACCTTGCATGTGGGAGGCACTGGGTTTGATCCTCAGCGCCATAGAAAAATATGGGTCCATAAAAAAAAAAATGGGTCCATCTACAACTAAAAAAAAAAAAAAAAAAAAGTAGATTTGAACAAGACTTTCAAACTCTTTGGCCTACTCAGTTTTTATCATTTATGAAGCCACTTTTGGCATTTCATATAGGCTACAAAAAGCTTTTATATCATCTAGATTTTAAATATAGCACTCTCATTTCCTAATACTTTGTTTCTCCTTTCTTTTTTTATCTTGATTATACTTAATTTCCTATTTCTATTAATATTTTTTAAGAAAGAAATCAGGGAGTGGGGTTGTGGCTCAGCAGTAGAGCATTCGCCTCTCACGTGTGAGACCCTGAGTTCGATCCTCAGCACCATATAAAAATAAATAAACAAAATAAAGATATTGTGCTCATGTATAACTAAAAAAATTTTTAAAAAGAGAAAGAAATCAGAAAGGCATTCAAGATTACTAAAAACAAAACAAAGAATCAGTCTTGTTTTACTTATCATGCTAGCTCTTTTCTTTTAAATTCTATTTTTTCTTATTTCTATTACTTCAATCTTCCTAATCTCTTTGTTCTAAATTTCTTCTGAGCTAGGCGCAGTGGCAAACACCTGTAATCTCAGCAGCTTGGAAGGCTGAGGCAGGAGGAGTGCGAATTCAAAGCCAGCCTCAGCAATTTAGAAGGCCCTAAGCAACTCAGAGACACACTCTTTCTCTCTAAATAAATTATAAAAAGGGTTGGGGATGTGGCTCTGTGGTAATCATCCCTGGGTTCTATCCTTGGTACAAAAAAAAAAAATCTTCTGAAATTTTTAGAATACCTAATTTTTTAAGAAGAGTAAATATTTTAGGCCTATAAAAGTATAAATAACATGAACACCAAGGTATCTACAACTGAGCTTAAGAAATAAAATACCACAGACATGATAACTCCTTGTGTAAAGTCTCAATGATTCTCTATTCTCAGCAGCAACCTTTATACTAAATTATCAGTCTCAAGGATGTTTTTGAATTCTTTACTACACTGCACTAGTATGAATCATAAAAATAATCAATATAAATAATGTACAATCTTGTTTTAAATGTCTTTAGACTTTACATAACAGGTACAAATACTGTATGTACTTTTATGCAACATGCCTTTCTCACTGGATATTATGATTTGTAGTATATGATTATAACTGATTCTCAATGCTTTACAGTATTCTAGTGCATTAAAATACCAACTAACCTATTGGTCAACTTAAGGCTGGTTCCAATTTTTTTTTAATATTGAAAAGCACTAGAATGAAGATTTCTGTAGAATTTTTAATAATGAGTTGCAAATATCTTCTCTCAATCTGTGCCTTGTGCATGGTATCTTTCAGGAACAAAACTTTCCATTTTAACAATATTAAGATCTACTTATTTTTCCCTTAGGATCTGTGTTTTGTTTGTCTTATTTAAGAAATCCTGAATTATACCATGGTCACAAAATAGATCACCTAAAAAAAAATGTCAGAAAAGGAATTTAGAATGGACATAGTCAAACTGATCTGCAAAGTAAAGAATGATATAAGGAGTGAAATCAGAGAGAAAATATAGGAAGTGAAAGTTCACTTTAACAAGGAGATAGAATTCTGAAAAGAAATCAAGCAGAAATCTTCAAAATGAAGGAATCAATAAACCAAATTAAGAATTCAATGGAAAGCATCACCAAAAGACTAAATCATTTGGAAGATAAGATTTTCAGACAATAAAGACAGAATATATAATCTTGAAAACAAAGTCGACTGTGGAGAAAAGATGTTAAGAGACCATGAACAAAACTTTCAAGAAATATGAGATAACCCGAAAGACCAAATTTAAGATTTATCTGGATAGATGAAGGCTCAGAGACAAAAACCAAAGGAATGCACAATCTTTTCAATGAAATAATAACAGAAAATTTCCCAAACCTAAAGAATGAAATGGAAAATCAAACACAAGAGGCTTACAGGACCCCAAATATACAAAATCACAACAGACCCACACCGAGGCACACTATATGAAAATGCCTAACATAAGGATAGAATAAGGATAATAATACGGATAGAATCTTAAAGGCTGCCAGAGAAAAATGGCAAGTCACATCTAGAGGGAAACGAATCGGATCTCAGCTGATTTCTCAATCCAGGCCCTCAGCTAGCAAGTTGTGAATATATACCAAGCTCTTGATGAATACCAGCCAAGAATACTATACCCAGCAAAATTAAGCTTCATAACTGAAAATGAAATAAAAATCTTCCATGATAAACAAAAAGTTAAAAAAATTCACAACTAGAAAGCCTGCACTACAAAACATTCTCAATAAAATACTTCATGAAGAAGAAATGAAAAATAAAAGTGAAAACCAGCAAAGGAAAGAAGTGAATTAGAAGAACAGTCAAGAAAAGGAGAAACTATTCAAAGTAAAACCCAGAAATAAATCAAAATGGAAGGGAATAAAAATCATATCTGAATAATAATACTGAAGGTAAATGGACTAAACTCATCAATCAAAAGACATAGACTGGCAGATTGGATTAAAAAACAAGACCCAACAATGTGCTATCTTCAAGAGATTCCCCTCGTAGGCAAAGACATCCATAGACTGAAGGTAAAGGACCGGAAAAAAACATATCACTCAAATGGAACTGATAAACAAAAGCAGGGGTTTCTGGCCTCATATTATAGACAAAGTGGACTTCAAGCCAAAGTTAATCAGAAGGGACAGAAGGACATTTCATACTGCTTAAGGGATAACAATTATGCCTCAAATAATGGAGCATCTGCATACATCAAACAAACCCTTCTCAGTTTCAAGAATTAAATAGAAACAACACAATAACACTGGGTAACTTTAACATGACTCTTTCACCACTAGATAGAGTCTCCCAACAAAACTAAATAAAGAAGCTATAAACTATGAAATACAATTGGCAATTTAGACTTTACAGACATATACAGAATATTTCATCTGTCAATGGCTGAATACACTTTCTTTTCAGCAGCACAAGGATCCTTCTCTAATAAGCACCATGTTATGTAAACTATCACATATGTTGACATGTAATTGTAATATTACCTTTAGAATCTGTAGGGTTATTATATAGCTCCTTTTCACTTGATATTAATTTTTGTGTTCTTGCTTCCTTCTTGATTAAACTTGTTTGATTTTTATCAACTTGCAGTTGTATTATTTCGTCTCTATTTCATATATTTCTGCTCCAACTCATTTTTTTCCTTACTTTTTGAAAATAACTTGTTAATCTAGCTTCTGATAATAATTACTTTTAAGTTATAAACGTTCATCTGAGTACTGTTTCAGCCCACAGATTCTGATATTTTGAGCTTTTATTATCACTTAGTTCCATGCACCTTTTATTTACCTTTCTTGTGCTTTATTCCTTGACCTATAAGATACTTTTAAGTATCTTAATTTTATAATAGTTGGCATGTGGGAGTGGGGTTGTCTAATATCTTAAGGTGATTGATTTCTAATGTAATAAATCATGCAGGAAACACAGTGTGCATGATATCAAATTTTAAAAAAGTAATGGAAATGCTTTTTATATTGATTGTATTGGTTACATGCATGTCAAAACTGATAAATTTTAATAAATAAATAAATAAATAAATGGATGGATGAATAAATAAATAGATAGATAGATAGACAGACAGACTGCCTAAAGTCTAAAAGGTTAACACATTCCTTTAGACTAAATATGCCTGGAAAAAATTCAATGAGTAGTAGGGATTTATCTAATTTTATTTCTCCTACACATATCATCAGTGGTCCAAGTCATACTCAATGGTTAGTTCATCTTCATCTGTTCTCCATATTGTTATTCCATCTTTGTGTATTTCATTTCCATATTCATGTATATGTTCTGGGTCACTGTTATTGCATTTTTCTATTTACTCCTTTGCAAATGATATCTTAAATAAACTACATATAAAGTAAGTCTTCATATCTGGTACATTAGTGAGCAATGTTAAAATGGACAAAACAGTGCTCCAGGTCAAAAAAACATTAAGATAGAGGAGGAAGTTTAAATCACAATAACAAAAAGACCCAATACACCAGGAAGATAAATTATTTATATGCATATATTCAAATTTCTATTCAGTAAAAATGATAGGAATGTATAGATAACATGTTCAACAATATGTATTAGAAACAGAAAGATTATAAAATAGAGAAGATTTGAACAAATCTTGCTGTAATAGTTTAGATATTAGGTGTCCCCCAGAAGCTCATGTGCGAGACAATGCAAGAACATTCAGAAGTGAAATGAAAGTTATGACAGCCTTAAATGGGTTATGAGAGCCCTAACCCAATCAGAGAATTTATCCCCAAAGTTGGCATTAGGGGCATGTCTTTGGGCGGAGGGCAGGTATATATTTTGTATATGGTAAGAGGAATCGCTTTCTGCTTTCTGATCATTGTGTGAGCTGCTCCCTCCATATACTCTTCTGCCATGATTTTTCTGCCTCATTTGGAGCCCCAAGGAATGAAATCAGCTGTCTGTGGGCTGAGAACTCTGAAACTGTGAGCCCCCAATTAAATTTTTCCTTCTCTAAATTGTTCCTGTCAGGCCTTTGAATTGCAGCAATAAAAAAGTTGAGTAAAACACTTGCTGAAGAGAAATGTGAGCTGAGTGTAACCTGATACTATGATTTTTCAAGGGACGCTGCAAAACTTACGTATTATTTGTTTGTTTATTTATTTATTTTGTGGTACTGGAGATTGAACACAGGGGCCCCACTAAGTACATCCATGTCATTTTAATCTTTTGAGATAGGGTCTAAGTTGCTTAGGGCACTAAATTGCTGAAGTTGGCCTGCAACTTGAGATCCTCCTGTCTTGGCCTCTCAAGTCAGTGGATATGTATGCACTACCACACCCCACTCCAAAATCATCATCTTTTTTTTTTTTTAATCTTTTAAAAGTCTTTCTTTCTTTTTTCTTTCTTGCAGATAATATGTTATTTAATAAGAGAACAAAACAAACAGTGAATGTAAGAGAAAAACAAAAACCATGAGTGCAAAGTGGAGAAGTCCATGGATACTCACAAAGCAACTAGGTCATAATAATAATAGTTTGCCTTTGATCACTGAAAAGAGTGTTCCCCATAATTCTCACAACAACTCTGTGGGAAGGATATACGTGTTCCAGCTTTGCTGTGAAAACTGTCCAAATACAAGTCCATTTCTACAAAGCCAGCCAAAATTGCCTGGTTTAGCTCTAAATACCAAATCTTATTTTTAAATGTTGGCGACAACATCAAAAAAAAAATTTAAGACATGTGTAAGCACATACTTTCTTGAAGAATCCAGCCTGATAAGTTAGTTTCTAAGATCTGATGGAGATACATTCATGAGGCAATTTAACCAATATTTTCTATGAATTTTCATCTACAAAACATACTGTATTGGGTATTATTTCAAAAGTTGCAACATATTATATTTCCTATGGTGAAAAATATCCCTGAAGCACTTAAAAGCATTTATAAATATTTACCTTCTTGTATATACAAATATAATAACAAAGAGGAAATTTCACATAACAAATCAGAAAAAGGATAAAGACTAGATAATATTCTCATTTAGGATACAACAGGGAAAGCAAGTCACAAAATACACAAAGCCATTGCAGTTACCTGCATTATCTTTTTGAAAGGGTTTTTTCCCCAGTGACAGGGGTGCCTTAGGTACTGCCCTCTTACTGTAGATCCCTTCCTTATGTTTAATGTTCACAGTGGCTGAGAGGTCGTCATCCCTTGTGCCTAGCACCTGAGCGGGAAACTCTGGAGCAATAGCATCATTGGACCCTAGAGAAAAATGGGAAGTTAATACAATTAACACAAACATACACTTGAAGTTAAGACAAACCTTTTTTAAAAATCTGCCTCTTAGACCACTTCTATGAAAAAAGCACTACAATGGGAGTGTTACAATGTCAAGACACATTAGTCAAACTGAAGCTATGAAACATGCAGAATAAATGCCAATAACACAAGGTGGAGAAACAAAGACATAAGAAAACATAAAGAGGAACACTGATCAGTTCAGGAAGGAGATTATTTCTAGCTCAGGAAGGTTTTGGAAAAAGAAAAGTATACCTTGCATTAAAAAATAGGCCTTCTGGTATGGAGAGAAAGGTACAAAGGCATTTAACACAGAAGTTACTACATAAACAAACACAAGGAATATATAAGAATAACTGACATTTTTATTGTCAGGCTAGACTATAGGATAGATTAAGAAGATGAGTAATATTTAAAAATAATTGGGACAAAATTCAGCAGTGCATGGAATCCCAAGCTGAAGAATAAAAATTTTATTGTACATGAAATGCAACATCGTTGAAGATTTCTTCATAATGGGATAACATCATCAGCTGCTTCAGGTAGATTTATCTGATAATACAACGACAAATACTGAAAGTAAGGGCTGGCATGGCTTAGTGGTAGAGGACTTTCTTAGCATATGCAAGGCTCAATGCCTAGTACTGAATAAGAGACAGACAGACAAAAAGAAAAAATGATATGTGACAAACAAAAGATTTGAAAGTATTCAAATTTCTTTTAAAATATATTTCAATACACTTATATCTGTTGACAAAGAGATCTACTATCTAAGCCACATCTAACAGGCAAAAGAACATTTCTGGATATAGAAAGGTTTGTAGTAACTATAGAATTATTTTCTACAAAGCTGTTTTTCTTTCTAACCCAGGACCCAGTACTTCATGGATTTCTGGAGCTTCTGTATATGGTAATAAGACCTGAGTAAGTACTGGTCTTACTAATACAGAGCAAATAAAGTCATGAAGGGTTTGTCAGGGTTGATTGTGAAGATTCTACCCAAGGCTTCTGGGTCAGATTTACAAATTATATTGGGCTCTTTCTCAGGTTCCTTATCATCACTTTCTATCATTTTGCCTCTTACCTCTCTGGCAAATCCTTATTATTCTTCCTTCTATCAAGTTACTCAGTGCTTGAGTTCTTCAAAGGGTCAGAACTGGACTCTCTTCTTAGCTAAACCCAATGACCATCAAGATAAGGCTGGTGACCAACAAATATATATCATGGCTGAGACCTTTCTTCTGAGCTTTACAGGACACAACTAAGCCTTATAGCATTTTAGTGGAGATAAGTAAAAGATGTCCTTCCTTAAATAACAAAAATTTAAGTTACTATATATTAGGTTACAACACAAACAACTGTAACTGGTAATAATTCTCTTCACAGACACTGTCAGACACCAGAGAACACACCCCAAGAACAGCATGCACATGCATATTCTATCCACCATCTCTCATTCTCCAAGAGAGGTAACCAGGTCAGGCTCACAGTCAGGTGGGGAACGACAATTAAGTCTCTGAAAATAGTAAATGAATAAGCAAGAGAATAAACCTCAGTAGAGTTGAAAGGCAGAGGGAAGAGACTGCAGATATGTGTATATACCAGTGCATCTATAAATAGCTATAGTATATGTGAGTATGAATTTACATTTGGAGCAGCACAAGAGTAAACATTATTGCCCCAGAACTCTAAGCAGCAATGATTGGGAATCTTCATGCCTGTGTATTTTCATACGAGAGTATGTTATGAGGTAAATAGTACAACCTCATATGTGATATGCATTCAACCCCAACACTTGTACATTGACTCTGTCTAAACTCAACCACAGATCTCTATGTAAATGTATAACAGAAGTCTCACTTTTTATATGTTCAAAGCAGATAATCTGATAATCTGATCATCTTTCCTCAAACCTGCTTCTTCCTCAATCTCTGTCTTAATAAATTTACCTAATTATATACTCTAGAAAACTAGAAGTCACTTTTCTCCAGCTTCTTCTCCCTCACTCTCTATAACCACCAAGGCCAGGAAGAATTATTTCCTAAAAATAAATTGACTATGTCTACTTCACCTTATCTCATCAACATCACTCTAATCCTAAATGCTGCCATCTCTGGTACTGACTACTGTAACAGCCTTCTAACCAACTGAAGTCTCCAACTTACACTTTGACCCTCTCCAACTCAGGTCTGTGACTTCCCTTGTATGATCCATTTCTACACAAAGCAGCCAAAATAAATTTTACAAAAATAAATAAAACCACAATTGCCTGCTAGAATAAAATCCAAATGCCTTAATATGGTTTAAAAACCTTGCATAATCTTGCACTTGTCTATCTTTAACCATATCTACCCACCATTCTGCTTTACTCTGTTAAATAAAATTTATAGAAGACCATTGTTTTGGGCTGAGCTCCTACACTCAGTCCCAACAGTCCAATCCAGAGTCACTTGTGCTAAGTACAATGCAATCAAGCTGAAACTTTCCACTGATAGATCAGTTTTCATAAAAACAGATGATTTATAGCAACCAACTGCAACTCAGTCTGAGCAGGAGTAAAAAGGAAGTCTACTCTTCTTTTATCCTCACATAGAAAGTAACCTAACACCAAGGTGTTAGTCTACTTCTTTGTTCCTGGTTTGGATACCTTATCAAAACCAACTGTTCTGCCATGCTCAGTGGGGCAACTCTTCTAAGGTATGCTGTGGTTGCTCCCAGATTAATGAATCTTTAACTAAATTTATTGAAAAAATTTTTCAATAAGCTATACTGCCCTTCTTTTCATTCATCAAATGCATCAACCTCATTTTTGCTTCAGGAGCTTTGGGCATAATCTTCTCTCTGGCCAGAACATTCTTGTCCTCCATTTTTTGCCTACTGAATTTAGACACCCTAAAGGTTTCAGTTCAAATGTTTCTTCCTTGGAAAGGCCTTCTTAAGCTCCTAAAACCAAACTGGGTCCTTCTGTTACCATTATAGAATGCTTTGTTTTCTTAGCACTTGTAATTTATAATTATATAATTAACTTGTGATTTAATGTCTGTCTCTCCACTTGAATATAAGTTCTATGGTAGAAGGACCTGTGTTTACTTTGCACACTGTTGTAAATACTGTTACTAGCAATTGTATCTGCCCAGAAGAAGGCAACAGCCTTAATATTTATTGGTTGAATGAATATGAGGTGATAATTTCTTGTCATTAAAAAAATCAACTTGGTCATTGAAAAAAAAAAACAAACCGAAAGTTTGAAGGAAATAATTTAAAGATTGTTACACATGTAACCAAACTTGTTTATATACCCTAAGGGAACATACACTGGCATCCCACCATATATAGTTTCATATTTTCTCTCATACAAGTAGCAATACACTTTAAATAGAATTCAGGGTTTAAAGTCAGTATTTAAGATGAAAACTCTTGCCATGCAGGGTCAAATCACCTTTGAAGGCACCATGTTGAAACTGACATCCCATATACTCAACAAATTTATCGGAGTCCACTTTTTCCTCTGTGCACACAACACACCACTGTCGCTGAACCTGAGAACATGGTGAAGAACTTAAGCTTGTGTGTAGAAGCCAGGTTGTACCAGAAAACCACTTCTTTAGAATAAATTCAGGGAAGCCAGTTATGCTTACACTACAAAAGGCAAATGAGGATTATGATGAATGAGGGTTGCCATCTCCCATTTCTTACTTCCCCAATATGCTCACAGAGGATAGAGAGAACATTTATACTTATAATATTCTCTTTTCTTCTTAAGTCTTCTGAGCACTACAGTGGATATTCCTAGTTCTTTCCCTAGATTCACAAAAAAATGGTCTTTTAAACATTATACTTCCTCTGACAAAACTGATTCAGCCAATACCTATTGTGTCCTTCCTGTTCAAGACAACCACTGAGATGATCCAGATTAGGTATTCAGTGATGATTTAATAAAAGGAAGTGGGAATGAAAGAAGAGAGGTAAAGAACCAGAAGATGGTTCTTGTCACAAAAGAGTACACAATTTGGTGAAGATCAACTTTAAGAAACTAACAAATGTTACCTCACTGTTGGTAAAATGATGATGATAGCATGCTATTTCCTAAGAATGTGATTGAAAATCGATCTTTGTGTGTTCTGGTCAAATAAGTGTGCAAATATAAAACGCTTTATGTGGGCTAAGGACGTGGCTCAGTGATAAGAGTGTTTACCTATCTGTCATGTGTGATCCTCAGTACCATAAAAAGAAAAAGAAAAAAAGGAAAGGGTGGGGGACAGTGGGAAAGTAGATTGGTTTCAATTCCCAATACCAACCCCCCTCCAAAAGTAAAAAACTAATTTTTTCTCTTTTGTTAAAAATATGTAATGAATTTCTTAACTGAATGACAATGCCAAAGTATGCTAAAATTATTTATTAGAACTAAATAAACTTCATTGTGTTCCAATTACCTGACCTCTTTATGCTATGTTTTCTTTTTTTCAAAATACCTTTATTTTATTTATTTATTTTTAAGTGGTGCTGAGGATCGAACCCAGCGCCTCGAACATGCTAGGCAAGCACTCTACCGCTGAGCCACAACCCCAGCCCCTTTATGCTATCTTTTCTGTTTTCTGTTCTTGTTCTTTAATTTCTTGCTAATTTCATACTCTCAACTGTGATTTGTAAGATAAATACTTAATTTTAAAATGCTATTATGAGGTTTTGTGGGTATTTTTTTCAGTATTTTCTTATTGTGGTTAAAAAATACATAACATAAAACTTGGCATTTTAATCATGTTTAAGTGTACAGCTTAGTGGCATTAAATACATTCACAATGTATGCACCATCATCATCATCATCTATCTCCAAATCTTATTCACCTTCCTAAACTTAAATTCTGTATCCATTAAACAATAATGTCACATCCTGCCCTCAACCTAGTACCTGGTAAGCATTATTCTACTTTTCATCTCTCATCAGTTTGACCTCTCTAGATCATTCATGTAAGTGGGATCATACAATGTGTGCACTTTTGTGACTGGCTTATCTCACTTAGCCTACTGTCTTCAGTGTTCATTCACCTTTTAACATATACCAGAATTTCATTCATTTTAAAAGGCTGAATAATATTTGATATATTTAAAACATTTTGTTTATACATTCATAAGTCAATTGACATTTGGGTTTTCAAATCTGGCTGCTGTGATTAATACTACAATGAATATAGGCGTACAAGTAGCCCTTTGAGACTGTTTTCATGTCTTTGGGTTATATACTTAGAATTCCTATATATTAAAGCAATTCCACTTCTATTTTTAATTTTTTTGAGGACCTGGTATACTGTTTTATACAATGACTACTCCATTTTACATTTCCATGAGCAATACACAAGGATTCCAATTCTTAACATTCTCATCAATACTTAAATTCTTTAAAAAAAAATGGTGATGCTTATGGATGTAAAGTATTACCTAGTTATGGTTTTGGTTTGTATTTACCTCATGACTAAATAATTTTTTAAATGTGTTTATTGGTTATTTGTGTACTTTCCTTGGAGAAACATGAACTTAGACTCTTGTCAATGTTTAAATCAGTCTGTCTGGCTTTTTGCAGTTTAGTTCTAAGAGTTTTTCACATGTTCAATGTATTAATGCCTTACCAGATAATTTGCAAATAGTTCCTCCTATTCCATGGAATATTTTTTCACTGTTGATGGTAATATTCTATGGCATACAGAATGTTTTTTATTTATCTACCTTGTCTTCTTTTGTTGCCTATGCTTTCAGTGTCAAACCTTCTTTACCCCATATTACCAAATTTTGAAATAAAACAAAACATCTTTAATATCTCCTACTAAGATAAAAATACAATTAAATTAGTTTTTCTTCTTATGGATTTCATTCCAAATATCTTTTGGTACTTCTCCCACTTTTTAGCTAAATATTTTATTATTTAGACTAAAATTTATGTAAACTGGCTTCAAATTCACCACTGGTCACTTCTGGCAATGTTTTATTTCTCATTCTTGAATGCTTCTTTTTGATTCATTTTTTCAGTTGGTTGAGTCTTCAAGTGAATTTCAAGAAGATCTGGAAGCAGAATATATTTTCTTGCTCTTGCATATTGATGAAAATGATTTTATCGCCATATTGCTTGATGAATATGCACTTGGGTCCACAATCCTTGAATTATAATTATATCCTTTCCCACTAAATATAGATTTTGTTGAGTTCATTTCTCACATTTAGAATTTTAAAGAAGGAAGAAAATTTTGCTCCTTAAACTAAATAACTTTAAAATATATACGCATGCTAATAGGTTTAACTCCCCCCACCCCCAACACTTTTTTAAGTTAAATCTTTCAGTAGCATATATCATAGTCTCTTAATACTGGTTTTTGCCTAGATTATATGCAAAACTGTCAATCTACATACTATGCTCTTTTTTATTTTTTTAAGAGAGAAAAAGTTTTCCTTAAATAAACCTTGAATTCAGCTGTCTACAAATATAATTCTTGGTTTGGTATTGTTAATTGTGCTTCTGTATCTCTTATGTCCTTCTCATATCCCAATTTTGTTTCCTTTTTCTTTAGTATTTCCAGAGACTTATTCAAGTTTATCCACATCAGCAATTCAATTTCCTTTACGTTAATTTTATCCTTTTTTGCCTGCAAAATATATTTTAAATCTGCTACCAAATCTTTAAGTTTACAGGCAGTCTTTCCTTGTTCATTGTGCCCCTTTCTTTAAAAAAAAAAAAAATGTTGAGATATAATCTACTACATAAAATTTACCCATTTACAGTATAGCTCAGCAATCTTTATTGTATTCAAAGTGAATACTGCACTCTAATTTTGTAAGTTTTCATCATTCCACAAAGAAACCCTGTATATATAAGCAGTTATTCCCCATTCCTGTATTCCCATAGCTTCTACCCATCATCAGTATTCTACTTTCTGTCTTTATGAATTTATTCTGCACATTTCACATAACTGAAATCACACAACATGTAACCTTTTTCTGGCTGGCTTGAATTGTTTTTAGTTTATTTCTACATTTAATTATGTTGGTTTTTGAAAAGAAGCTGCCAGTTTTTTCTACATATTTGAGGCCTTGTTGTTAAGTACTAGTTCCTATAAAAAGTTTATAATCAAGTGATGTTTAAAACTTATTGAAATCTTAAACATAAGAAATTTAATTTTATTTCATGTATCCTTCCTTATCCCAAGCCCAAAATAGGCTGAGAGAAATAACAGATGATTTTAAAAAGTACTGATAGCATATGTGGGGTTTCTGACTTCTGGGATGACATCATTTTATAATAGTCTAAGAATTACAAATCTAACCATTTTGTTTTGCTGTAAATTACTCATATATCTTTGTAGTACTTTCAGAACATACTATCAAAATATGCAATCATTTACATATTTTTTGAGTAGAACATTTAAATGTAATGAGTGAAAAAAATCATTAAAATACAAAATGTTTTTAAATTGAACAAAAAGATTTTATATTGATAAGGATTTTTGTCCTAAAGTAAAATGGCTGAATTGTTTCAAAATGAGAAAAAGAGAGGAACAGAACTAAAAATTTAAATAACTAACATAGATTCTTAAAAAACAAAAAAACCTGAAGTTTTATAAAGGATGGATCTTATATGAAATTTGTATGTGTTGACTATAAATAAAAATTATTTATAAGCTTTTCTAAAATCAAAATTGAACACACTGATATAAAGCCAAAATCTCGTTATTTACGTTTACAGCAACAAGACTTTGATCTGTTCTTAGTAAAATTTACAAAGAACCAACTTTAAAAATCAAAAGTTTTATGTTTTATCAAAATAACTTCTTGTGTTTTCTCCAGGTTATTGTTAGGTTTTGACTACTTGGGGAAATTAAATCTTTAAAAGAGGGTTTATTTAAGCACTTATTTGTTGCAAAATCTTTTAAATAATCACTTTGTTACTCTGGTTAAATGAACTATGATTGTTTTTTCAATTAGATGGCATACGTGTCATTAATACAAATATTCTAAAATTTTGTAAAATTTACAAAAGTGTGGTGATCTTGGTGAGGTACGATAGAAGACATCAGAACAGGTAGAAAGGAGACATATGGGACAAGAGTGGCCATGATTTAAAGTCCATTTTCACAAGGATTAAAAGTCGAAACTGAAAAGTCACTTTCACGATACTCTCATTAGAAACAGCACAATTAAATCAATAATTAGAACTTATCTGCAGGTTCATAAATAACTTCTTTTCTGACATAGCCCTAAAAGAAAAACAGGTCCAAGAATGCTTTTGTTCAACATGCAGATATTCATAAGATTTATATCTTTAGGATCAAAGTAGTTAATCTATGTGTCATACTCTGCATCACACCATCAATGTTACATCAATGTGGTACTGTTTAATTAACAAAACAGAACAATAAAACCCTTGATGTGAAATTATCAGTGATTTTTCATCCTAAACAAAGAAGAAAAGAAAATGATCCCTAGTAAGTAATAACTGACATGTCCAGTTAGCAACAGAAAGGAGGACTGAAAATACCCTCTCAGATCATGTCTTGGTACTATAGATTTTACACACATCAATATGCCTATGATGTGATTAGCATGTTCGTCTCCAATACCCATGCTCTATCATGTCTCTTATATTTTTTTTCTCTCAATAAAATCAATCTGTGCTTCACTTTGACCCTGATCTGTCCTTACATTCTTTCTGTGATGATGTCAATAACCCTTATGACCTGAGTTGAGATCCACCTCCCTTTTGGGAAACCTCCTCATGAGACAGGAATTTGAGAATAAAGGAAGAGATGCTGATTGATTTCACTGCAGAATAAAGGAAAGCTTGCTGATCCAAGGTTTGCTTCCAGTCTCCTGCCTCCGTCTTTTGGTTGCCATGCGTTTACAGAGAGGACCTTCCACATAATGTATTTAATTGGGTATTGTTTTAGTCAGTTTTTTTTGTTGCTGTGACCAAAAGACCTGACAAGAACAAATTTAGAGAAGGACAAGTTTATTTGAGGGCTCACAGTTTCAGAGGTCTCAGTCCATAGGCAGCTGGCTCCATTGCTCTGGACCCAGGCAAGGCACAAGGCAGAACACATCATATATGGGAAGAGTATGTGGTAGACAGTGGCTCAGGACATCACACCAGAAAGGAGAGAGCAACTCTTCTCACAACACACAAAATATATACCCTAAAAGTAAAAGTCATGCCCCCATGCCCACCTCCTCCAGCCACACCCTACCTGCCTACAGTTATCACCCAGTTAATCCATATCAAGGGATTAATGCATTGATTAGGTTAAGATCCTCCTAACTCAATCCTTTCACATTTAAGTTTTCTTGCATTGTTTTACACATTAGCTTCTGAGAGACACCTAGTACCTAAACCATAACAAATATCTTGTGACTCGGGAGCCATCTCTACAATCTACACTGGTACTTCTACTTTTAGGCTCAAACATCTGACTCCTTTTACTTATACACTTCAGATGCCCTTGATGGGATCTACACTCCAATCCAAAAACAAATAGTCAGATGATATGTAGCCTCAAATCCCTCAAGATTGAGGAATGGATAAAGGGAGGAATTGCAACAGGGGGTCCTTTAAAATTGAAAGACTCTGTAAATGGCTTTTTTCCTGCCAGCCTCATCTCAAGCTGGGAGTCCAAGCCCCAGGTACCAAAAATCAAAGAATCAGATTTATAATCACATGCTATGCATATTTCTTGGCTTTTGTCCTCTTCTTTTAAATTCTAATGCTAGTATGGCTTCTGGGAAGACAGGTTTAGGTTGGCTGTCTTCCCAGTTATTGCCAAACCAAAAATAAATTCAATTCTTTATCATCATTTCTCTCTTTTGTTAACTAGACTCCAAATAAAGATAAGTGACCAAGTTGTCTGTTGGGACCCAGAGTCAAGCTGCTTGAATCCGGAGGCTGTTGGGGTAAACACCAGTCAGTGCCTAGGAAGGTTTATTATTCAGGGTGGTGAGATAAGAAGGACTTCAAAGAATAACAAAGGTAAAGAGAAGGACAACTGACCATTTCCCTGGTCTCCAATCTTTAGACGGGTATCAAAGCAGAGCAAACTTGTTTGTAAAGTTAAAGAATGAACTCAAGTGCTGGGGTTATGGCCCAGAGGTAGAGCACTCACCCAACATGCATGAGGCACTGGGTTCGATCCTCAGCACCACATAAAAATAAAATGAAGGTATTGTGTCTACCTACAACTAAAAATTAAATATTAAAAAAAGAATGTACTTAAAAACCATCTGAAGAAATTCATCAGTGCAGTAGGCATACAACCAATCCTCTTTATATTTCCCTTGCTTGTGAGCACAGTGTGGCCCTCCATTTTGTCCAGCCTTTCACCACTGAAGAGTGTGTAATAAAATGTCCAAATTCTTTCCACTGAGTCTTCCAAGTTCTTTCTTTGGCTGCCAAAAGATGTCAATGGATAGCAGGACACTAAAGTCCTCAGAAAGTACTGGAACACCTGACCAGATTTCTACTGTAGATAGATATTCTATCTTCTGAACTAGCAATAAAAGGGATCAAAAGATTTTCCTACTGACAATCAACTAAGTGAGCCTGTTTTATTTCTAGTAAGTGTGTTTTAAAAAACAAAGCTTTGCAGAAGGTAAAAATTTCTCGGTTTCTGACTGTAGATTTAACCCTCAGCATTTCAGCTCCTTTACAGTGGGAGATTAGAGGTTGTATCAGAGCTGTTAATGTAGTTGCCATGAGAAACTAGTCTGTTCCATTTTCATATAAAACTAACCCAAAAATCTGCCCAATTGCAGGAACTTTTATTTTCTTTCCATTTCTGCACAAAGTTGTTTATAGACAAATCAAGAAGAAAATCATTTGTCTAAAGTGAACCGAGTAATATCCTACAGAACACCCAAAATGTTATTCCATCAAATCAAAACGTTTTTGCCTTGGATCCTAAATATAATATTTAAGTTATACTCTTTGTACGTATATTCTGCCAAAATACATAAGTCCACCTCCAGAAGGTGCTATACATTTCCTAAATTTGCAGTTCCCTTATAATGTGCTCACAGGAATGTTGCAGGATATTTTAAAATTCTAGGGGAAGACAGTGATAATTAATATCTGATGTATTCCATAAACTATAAGCTCAAGGTAGTTTAATATGTCAACATCTGATAGTGTTATGTCCCTTTCAATGCTTGCCTTGTCTTTGTAAAGCTGGCTTTTGGGCATTTGCTGTTATAAAAAATAGGAAATAAGAGAGGCTGTCCAAATGGATCTCAAGTACCTAACAGTACCTAACAGCTGCACATATATCATTAGGAACCGTGGTTACTTATGAACAAAATTTTTTTTCAAAAACCAAAGCCATAGGAAATAAGTTTTGTTTACTAAGTTGTCAGATCAAAACAGTATTTATGTCCTAATAACCTAGTAGCTACTTGAAAAAACACTTTTTGTACTTATCTGCATCAGACATAATTTGAGGAGAAAACAGCACTGAAATATTAAGGGCACTGTGAACCAAGAAAGCTTAGAAACCTTTTCCATAAATGGAATCCACTAACCTAAACAAATAATTGTTCATGCAATCTGATCAAATAACTTACCTTTCCGAATCAAAGATAAAGACATGCAAAGCTACATACTTCACTGAAGATTAAGAAGGAACTTTAATTTGTCATTTTATAATCAACCAGCCAACACACAAATAAATTTGCAAAAAAAATAAAAATTTGACTAATTTCTGCATAATACCTGAATGTGAACTCTCAATGGTGGTATCAGATTTGGAATCTGGAAATGAAGGAACTGTTTCTAATTGTGGAACATAGTACATCTTCGAACTACCAGGTGGTTTATATGGCAACAGTAAAGGCTGGGCTAAAGAGGTAAAGATAAGAACAATTAATAAAAAAAGAGATTAATTCATTGAATACATATTAGCACATTCCATGTACAAGACAGTGTTTGAGTTTCTTAATGATGTATCAATGAACTAAACAGAAATCAATCTTTGTTTTTCAAGAGGAATCAGAATTCTAGAGATGGGAGATACATGGTACACAACTAAACTAAATGAGCAAACTCTCTAGTATTTTAATAAATTGTCAGTGATATGAAAAAACAATTAGAAAATATTGTGAGAGGTTGGTAATACAGGGAAAATTAGGACAGGATGCTCTTAAAATAGGATGACACAGGCAGGTCTCATTGAGAAGATGAGTTTTTATAGTAATGAATTTTTAGATGGCTCTAACTAAAAAAACAGGTTTTCTTACATTGAACTCAAAATCTGGTCATTGTTAATATCTCCTGCTAGTCTTATTCTACTCCCAGAGTCACAGAACATAGTTCTTTTCTTGTGATACTGTTTTGAAACAAAGTTTCCATTATAAAAGTATAAATTCTCAATATTAAGAAAATACAGGTAAAAAAGACAAGGTCATGTGCCACTCATGGTATTTTAATGTATATCCTACCTATCTTTCCCCCATTTTTTGTTTACATAATTGTCATATAGTAAGTATAATCTGAATTCAGCTTTTCTACTTTACATTAATAAAACATTCATTTTATCCTATCTTTCTTATTTCTTATGGCAATACCACAGATAAAATGTATTCAACCTTGTTCTTACTGTTGAAAATTTAGGAGGAGTTAAAATTTTCAATTATAGTGAAGAGTTTTCTGGTTATAGCATACTTATTCTTCCCTGCTGCCCACCCACCTCAGTTAAATTCTCTGTTTATAGAGTGAAAAACTATACCATGTATGAAATTTTTTTTTTTAAAGTCCAGCTGTAAAAATACTTTCTCAAATGTCTGTGCCAATTTATTCTTACTCTAATATAGTATGTATAGTCATTAAGAAATAATTCTTTGCTAATATGGCTAATTATTTAAATATGCTCTTATTTGATTAGTGTAGAGCTAAACTTTTTTTCTATACATAGTTGTCCCTTGGTAGCTGGGGGATTGATTCCAGGACCTCCCCAGACACCAAAATCTGTGGAGGCTCAAATCCTTTAAGTAAAATTGTGTAAAATGACACAGTATTTGCACATTCTCTTGAATACTTTAAATCTTCTCTAGATTTCTTGTATTTGCTAAACTGCACTGTTAAGGGAATAAAGAGAAGACAAAAGTTTATACATGTACAGGTGCAATTATTTTCTCTGAATATTTTCAATCTGTGTTTGGATTCATGGATGTAGAACCCACAGATATGGAGGGGCAGGTGTACTTATTTTTCTTTCATGGTGTGGTATTAACCATCAAGTGGCCAATAATATTTATCCTTCCTTCTCCTTTCATCTATACATTATATTTTCCAATCTTCCTTACAACAACCATGTCTGAACATGTGACCAAGTTTCAGTCTACAGGACGAAGCAAGAATGAGTACAAATTTCAGGCATTCCATTAAAGGGATCCCATTATAAGCGCCACCTCTTCTTAGGCACTGCATATCATGGTAGTTTCCATGCAGATTTGGGAGTCACAATTAAAGGATGCGGGGAGGGCTGGAGGTGTAGCTCAGTGGTAGAGTGCATGTTTTTTTTCCCAACAAACAAAAAAGTCAGAGCCTACAGAGGTGGAGCACAGCTACCAAACCTAGACCACCACCTACCTGCAGTTCAGAATTTCTATGATAGAATAGCTGCTATTACACTAATACCTAGTCAGTAAGCAATTGATCAATTTTATATCAACTGGAGCCAACAATCACTACTGATCCTGAGCAAAAACCCTTTTTTGCCTTACTTTCCTTACCTACAAAATGTGCTTGAATGACAACACTTACCACTTAGGGTTATTGTAAAAATGTAAATGAATTTAAAAATATGAAGTGTCTCAAGGAGTAATACTGATATGTTTAGAGGTAAAGCATTGAGTTCTTTCAATCCTCTTTGCTCTAAGTAATATATTTATTTGAATAACACATTATATGTACCCTATTTTCACCATTATGACAAATAAGAGCAAAAAGAGTTACTCTTTTTTTCCTCCAGATTTTCTTTTATTCTTCCTGATAAAATTAAGTCAAATACACAAGTCCAAAAGAAGAAATCCATTAGAAATCTGAGCAGAACTCTGTTAGAGTACATATTTACTAGGAAACAAATGGCATCTTTACAATATTCAGCTTTCCCAGCCAGAAACACCTTTCTCTTAATTTAGTCAATTATTATTTTCTCTTTTCAATCTCTACGCAAAGGATTAATATTTTCTGTATACAAGACATATAAAACATTCATTTAGGTTATTTTTCAGTATTATATGATCATAAAAACAGAATTATGATGAACACTATCTCCTGGCTGAACACCTCAAATCTCCTTTAATTTCTCTTATTATCTACCACAGCTAGATGGATTTCTAGTTGCCCACATCTGTATAAAAATCAAAATGCTCTTGATAGAGTCTAACTGTCCGGCAGTAGAATGAGATTTCCTTCATTATGAACAATAACAACCTTTATATCCTTAGAATTGTGTTAATATCCTTGACAGTTCTGATGACTTATTTTGGCATTGAATTTCACAGTTAATTAACTGTCCAAGTCAGAAAAGTAAGTAAGAACATTTACATCAAACGAAGTAAGACAAAATGCTGATGCCTAAAGGGGAATTCACTGTACTTACCACGTCTTATAACCCACAACTATGCTAAACCAAAAAAAAAACAAAAAAACAAGTTAACTTAATTACTATTATGGTACTAGCTGGGGGACAACACTTTCTAGGACTAGAATGCTACATTATAGAATATGGTATATGTATGTACTGAACCATATACTGTATTTGCCTATATCAAGTGCCAGAAAGAATACATGCATTTAGGATCAAAGGTAGAAGCCCTTTCAGAAATTTTTTTTCTTTCAATCTTTGTGATTCTGATGTTTATTAGATGGAAGATCTCAGAAATGAGACAGGGAAATTTCCACAAAGGACAGAAGCTATCTAGCCATTTTATATTTTTTTCTTTCATTAAAGCAATAAATAGAGTAGTATGCATAGTGTTGACTAACTCTTGATTGACCTGAATTATCAAGAAGAAATAAAGTGACCTTAAAAATCATGGTCATTAGGAATATAACTAACACTTGGGAGACTACTTAACATGCCTGATGATAGAAATAAACAAAAAATTAACTTACCCTACATATGCAGGGCTAGTGAAGTCTCAGTTGACTTAAGAATTTTATACCACTCTTACAGGCATAATAAAACAGGAAAATTTTTCTTAAAAAAGGGTTGCAGCCTCCATTCTATTTGGTTATTATTGTAGTCATTATTATTAGAATACTGATTTATTCATTTTCTTTCTCCACCAGTGTACATAAAGCTTGATAGTAATGGTTAACTGTGCAAAACTATAGTGCAATGGCTATTATATGGAGATGGAAGATTCTGAGACAGATAACTGGTCCACGTGTCATGTCCCCCACACCTCCATCCCCCTAGTGGAGAGTGAACTCAGGGACTTGTGCAAGTGAAGCAAACAATCTACCACACATCCCCAGCCCTGGATACAACAGTCATTTTTATTGTTGTTGTTGTTTTTAGTTATATCCAGCCATAGAATATATTTTGACAAATTTATAGAAACACCGAATCTTATGCTAATTAGGATCCCAGTCTTGTGGTTGTATATGATGTAGAGAATCACTGTGATGTATGTACATAGGAAAGTTAAATCAGATTCATTCCACAGTCTTTCCTATTTCCTGCCCCCCCCCTTCCCTTCATTGCCCTTTGTCTAATCTACTGAACTTCTATTCTTCCCCTCTCCCTAACAGTCTTAAGGTTACTTTGGACCATGTGCCTGGGGAGAACAAGTGAGTACTCAGCAAATAATGCTTACCTCTATAAAAGAAAGAAAGAACTGGAAAAAGGTAAAGAAGAAAATTCAATAATAAATTTCTTTAAAATTTTGAAAATAGAAAAATATAAACATATAGTATATTGCTTTGAACTTTTAAATCATAGTAGGTAAAAAGTAATAGGTTTAAAATACAATTCTTTGTACTTTAAAGTACATTTTTTAAATGAGCTTTTTTAAAAGCCTCAATTTTTAAAATTTTGACCCACAGTATTCAAAATAATAAATTTGGATTTGTAAATTAAATAAGATAATCCTTGAATAAATGCATATAAAAAACATTAACCATGGGGCTGGGGTGGTGGCTCAGCGGAAAAGCACGTGCAAGGCCCTGGTTTGATCCTCAGCACCACATAAAAATAAATAAAATAAAGGTATTGTGTCCAACTACAACTAAAAAATAAATATTAAAAAGAAAAAACATTAACCATGGTCTCTATATACTGATTCACTGGATGCACTGGATGTAAATAGAGGTAAAAATAAGTTTTCACAACTGAGATTCCTCTCTCATGTTTCTGCCACCATCATGAGAGCAACATACCTGGGTATCCTGGGTCTTAGAAACACCTGGAACACGCCCAAACCATTTCTGCAGGCCAAGCCCAGCCAAAGTCCGACTGACCCAAAGCCCAGGTATGAGAAAAGCAAATGTTTGTTATAAGCCACTAAGATATTTGAGGTTGCTTGTTATACAGCATCACTGTGACAAGAGGCAACTGACACAGAAAGGTACTCTTCGAGATTACTGACTAAATTACACAGTTTTGGTATGGTTTTCTTTCATAATAAAATATTTAAGAATTATAACCAATTTAGGCATAGTCTATCAATATGCAGATGGGTAAGCTTTTTGCATTAGAAGGAAAACTTAAAATATATTTTATGTAGATTTATTTAAAATGTTAAATATTTTAAAATTAGCAAGGTTCCAACCTTCATATGAGGAAGAATAGAAACTTAAATGTTAATTTTCCTACTGTTGGGCTGAGGTTGTGGCTCAGAAATAGAGCGCTCGCCTCGCATGTGTGAGACCCTGGGTTCAATCCTCAGCACCACATAAAAATAAATAAGTGAAATAAAGTAATTGTGTCCAACTACAACTAAAAAGTAAATATTTTTTTTTAATTTCCTACTGTATACTTAAAAAGGGAAATAATTTATAACTTAATTTTAAATGTTATATAGTATAAACACTATAAAAATATCACTTATACTTAAATATCACTTAAACCATAGCACACAAAAACACTCTAAATATAGACCTTATGATATAGACTACTAGCTATTTTCCAAAATCCATTTCTTCTTCATACTGAAAAATACAGCTAAATTATATTCCTAGTGAAAGTGATTTGGGACATTTCTAGGTTTTGCCTATAAAACCTCCCTCATGTGCTCCATGCTTTTTTGCTCATTCATTCCAGTTGACTATAACGGCGAATCTAAAATAACTTCAGGTTCTACATTTTAAAGACAGCGGGGTAAGTAATCAACCTGGGTTAATCAGAGATTATAAGCACAAAATAAACTACTATTTTGTTTGCACTACCACATATATTTGCATCTGTTAATTGTAGTATACATTAATATAATCTAAAATGCCAATAATGTTTTGCCTACCTAACGGCAGATCTTAATTGTTTATGTTATTACAAAGCATCTGCATTCTTATTACAAATATCATGTGACAAAAATAAGTCAACCACAAGCAGCATGATTCCAAACATGTTAACTCTACTAGAAATAAAGGTAAGCTTTTCACTGTGGACTTTATGGAGGGCTACCACGGCAGGTGCCTCAGGTCTGCAAATTTAAGAACCCAGAACCCCGGCCCGCCATGAGGAGTAACAAAACTGGACAGTGGGCTTAATATAGAATATAGAACATTGAAGGGAGCAGCCTGTCATAAGGTTGCTTATTAGCAAAAGGATCACCAGCAGCTGAGTACTGGAGCCTGGAGCATTGGCCTTTCGTGAGGATTTGAGAATGGAACACTGAAGTGCAAGTTATAAACCTATTGGCAGCACCTAAGCCCAGGGGGGAGGCTATACCCCTCAAAGGATGTCAGTTTCAGGGATCAGTAACTGCTATTGATTTGGATTCTGAAAACCTAAACAGCTTCAACAATTGGAAACATGGTCACTTTGTGTATCAGACTGTTTTCAATAGTCAAGAGATTATCTGGCAATTTTTTCTAGGCCAGGCCCACCCATTTGGTGTCATTACCCTGCCCAACAGGAGCTTCTATACCTTTTAGTCAATTTATGTGTTCAAACTGGTTGCCTTTATATTGGAAGGGTGAGATCTTTAAGCCAAAAACTGTTTGCTCACTTGAATATAATGTCTGTAATTACCTTCAACTAGTACCATAATAAACAATGGTCTTTGGTGTCAGTTCTTTGAAAAAAAAAAAAAAAGGAAGAAAGATTTAAAAAAAAATAGTAAATCATATTCTTTTCAAAGCTATATAAATAAAAGATGGATATAATAATCATGTGGCTCCTAATTCTTAAATTAAGTTTAAGAACCAGGAAGACAAATATCATAAATTTCTAAGGTAATCACATGTAAAAGTTGATAAAATGACCTACAATGCAATCATATTCTCTTACCATCTGTGCCACGAGAAGTAGTAATTTGTTGCACTGAAGATGATGAAGCAAACTTGACAGGACCTTTCAGTGGATTTTTAGTATGTGGCTCTAGAATTTTACTTCCATGATCTTCAGCATTAATAAAAATCTCAGATGAAAACATGGTCTTTTCTGGGCTTTCTGTTGTTATCTGAGTGACCGCATCAGATGATAACTTTTCAGAGGCAAATAACGAGGTCTTACTCTGTTCTGGTGAACTGAACAAAAAAGAGGATTATAGCAGGTCATATCCTTAGTCAGGAACATTTAAGTAGTTACAAGGAAAATTTTGTGAACACAACAATCTCAAACAATCTCAAATGCTACTAAGGTAGTTATACCATTCACTTTATCAGATACATGTTAAAATGTGATCACGTTTAATTAAAAAATATATATATATATGTATGTGTGTGTGTGTGTGTGTGTGTACATATATATGTACTAGGGATTGAATATAGTATAGGGGTGCTTAACCACTGAGCCATATCCCCAGACCTTTTTTATATTTTATTTAGAGACAGGATCTCACTAAGTTGCTTAGGGCCTCACTAATTTGCTGAGGCTGGCTTTGAACTCATGATCCTCCTGTCTCAGCCTCTTGAGCTGCTGGTATTACAGGCATGTGCCACCGTGCCTGGCTTTAATTTTATTTTAAAACCTAATCTTAATTTTAATTTATAATGTCATTATGTAATTTAACAAAGGAAATGGTACTTTTCATTTGAAGTGAATATAATTCATTTATTTGTTTTTAATTGTAAGATTAGGGCATCATGCTAAAAGCCTAGGAATACAAAGATGAAGAAGAAACAGATCCTAAATACAAAGATGAAGAAGAAACAGATCCTACCGTCAAGTGGTTTATGTGTCAATGGGCAAAGGGGGGAGAAGAGGGGAATCAGAAGTTTTCAATGTTAGCTAAATATATTAAGATTATAAAGAATTCATATTAAAACAATAGAGTACATAAACAATTGAATAAATAACTAGGAAGAACAGACAAATTTTGCTTAAGAATTTCAAATAACATGTTAGATACTTCCCACCAAAGGAGGTAAAAGCTTACTCTATCTTCCCCCTTGGGTACAGACAGAACTTAGTGACTAGATTTCAAAAGAAGAGAATGTTAAGAGTAGCTTCACAGTGGAGAAACCTAGCAAAACATTGCCTTACACAAGTTAGCAAAGTTAACATCATCAGTAATGATATGTGGATATCATATTCTCCATATGATGTAAGAGAAGCATATTTCATCTTTGTAGTATTCTTTCCCTAAACCTAAAAAAACACACAAAAAAAACAATTTAATCAAGAGAAAAACATTAGCCAAACCCAACAGGAGCTGCTATTTCTCACCAGTACTCCTCAAAACTTCCAAGTTCATGAAAAACAAGGAAGAATACCATATACCACAAGTGGCTAAGATTAACAACTGTCTATCTCCATCTGGACTGCTGTGACAAAATCCCATATGCTATGTGGTTTCAGAAATGTATTGCTCATGGTTCTGGAGTCTGAAATGCCCAAGACCAGGGCAATGACAGATTTTGTGCTTACTGACTACACTCTGTTTGGTTCATACATGGCACCTTCTCATCATGTCCTAACATAGAAGAAAAGAACAGACAGCTTTCTGGGGTTTCTTTTGTAAGAATGCTAACTCAAACTGAAGAAACACCATCACAGCCTAATTACTTTTCAGAGGTTCCCCTGTTAAATCATTACTTTAGGGGACTGGGCTCAGTATACTAATTTAGAGAGGGCACAGGCATTCAGACCACAGCAACAACGGTATGGAATGTGATATTACCAGACGAGGTTTTGGAACAGAAAAAGAAAATTAATGGACAAACAGGTGAAATGTAATTAAAGCCTGCAAGTTAGTTAAAACAACATATAAATGTTGGTGTCTTACCTTTGTCAAATATACTATGACAATGTAAGATATTAACAGGAAAAACAAGGAAAAGGCTATAGAGGGCTCTATTTTGTGTCTTTTCTATAAATCTAAAATTATTCAAAAAAATAAAAAAAATCTGTACAAAAAGAGGGGATAATATTGTACAGTATTAGAACAATATTAAGAACAGAGCAAGCTGGGCATGGTGGCGCACACCTATAATTCCAGAGACTTGGGAGGCTGAAGTAGAAGGATTTCAAGTTCGAGGATAGCTTCAGCAACTTAGTGAGACCCTGTCTCAAAATAAAAATAAAAAGGGCTGGGGATGTGGCTTAGTGTTTAAGCTCCCCTAGGTTCAATCCCCTGTTTAAAAAAAGAGAGAGAGAAAATTCATAAAAACAAAAAAATTTTAATCTCTACTCTGTGCCTAATATACACTAACTGAAAAGGATAATCATTAAAAAAGAAAAAAACTTGACCAATCTCTTTTGCACACAGAATGTAAAAATCCCAAACAAAATGTTGTGTGTGCGTATTATGTGCTTGCTTGTTCTATCACTGTATACACATCCACCCAGATGTGTGTAAGCGAATTCATACAAGATAGTTTTACCAGAGGAATACAAGGAGAGTTAACATTAAAAAAAAAAAAAAAAGCAATCAATGCGATTCACCACATCAATAAAGGAGAAAACACATTATGACCATACCAACATAGGAAGAAACAGAATTTAATAAAACTTAATAGTTATGCACCATCATATTTAATAGCAAAATACTAAGAATGTTCCCTGTGAAGTTCAGAGCAAACAAGGATACCAATTCTCACCATGTATTTTAGTTAAGGAGATAAATAATATTTGCAGGAGGCAGGAAAAAAGAAATAGATGTATATGAATAAAGAAGGAAAAATAATTTCTTTTCATATTTCATACAATGTGTGCACAGAAAATCCAAAATAATCTATATTCAGCTTAGAGTATAAGTAAATTTTGGAAAGATAAAACATCAAATTTTTAAAAAGTCACTAAATTTTTCTTATCAGAAAAGTAAATTAAAATCTAAAAAAAGTCATATGCAGTATCATAAAAATATCAAATACTTAATAAGTCTAATAAAAGATATAATAATTATATTAATACAGAGAGAAATTAAAGGTTATCTGAAAAGGACACTTCCACTTCAAGTAGTACATAACAGGGTATAATAGGCAGCCACAGGCCATCACTCCTACTGCAACAAACAAACAAAACTGAATACATTACAAAAATCAGAGTTTAAAAAAAGCCATAGAGCTATAGAAGCAACCGAGAAATATTATCATATTGCTAATCAACATGCTAGAGAGACATATTTTTGATACTTTTAGGTAGGGATTTGGTAATACACAGACATACTCCACTCAGAAAGAAAAATCGCTAGAGTTTTGATTAATATCTGAGTTGGTATAATGAAGTGGAATCTAGAGGAATGCTCAGCTGATTTCTCAATAACACATTTTTTAGTGCTTTGGTGGAACAGAAGGCTGAGAGATTAATCCAAAACAACAAGAATAGTCTAGGCACTAGAAGAATTCTAGTCCCACTAGATCAAAAGGCCATTGGCAAATATATGTCTGGCCTCCCCTTAAAAATACATCTACCATATGCAGAAGCTAGTCCAAAATAAGGAGGAAGAAAAGGAAAGACAAGAAAGAGGAATTCCATCAAAATTAAAGAAAGATCAGTGAAGTAGAAGAAGGGGATTAAGTGGGAGGGAGGGAGGACAGGATAAGGGAAGAATAGTGGAATGAATCTGGTCTAACCTAAGTATCTATATGAACATATCACAGTGTTTCCCAACTTTATGTATAACCACAAGGCACTACTTTAAAAAAAAAAAAAAAAAACAAACCTTAAATAAATAGCAGATCAGAATAGAAGGAAAGAAACGGGGAAGAAAAGAAGGAAGGAGAGAGGAAAAGGGGTAGTATCAGAGACTGAATTAAAGCAAATTATATTTCCATGCTTTTATAATTATGCCAAAATAAAAACTAAGGTTACATGTAACTTAAAACAACTAATAAAAACACAAAACAAACAAAATACATCTACCAGATTTAACTAACACTGAGGAGAACTTTGAAAAACATCATCCTCTGTCAAAAGTGCCAATACCAAGAAAGGGACTAGGGTCAGAAAAACACTTGCAATAGTAAGAGTGCTTATGAGACAAAGTTCCATTGAGTAAAATTTAACTGCAACAAAAACCTGGCAGGTCTTCCCTTATAACATTTACCATATTCTAAAGCTATGAAGAGTAAAGAATCTAAAGAGCTAAATTTAAACAACTGAGAGACTTAACTGAGAGTTTCACAATATTTAAAAGAATTAAAGATATGTTGGGCACAAAGGAAAAATCCAGAAAATCCACCAATCTGGAAAAATCATGGGATAGAATAAGTGAACTAAAACTCCAACACAACTCGAACAATCCTTGAAGTGATTGAACTGATTAAGATACCCTAACTGATTAACAGAGAAAAGGTTATATACTCTCTGGTGGAAAAGTAATACCCTTAGATTCTATGACTCTCTTTTTTACAATGTCTAGCACATTAAAAAAATAAAATTTATGAAGCAGGAAAAAGTCACCAAAACTAGAGGGAAAAAAAAAAAAAAACAGTAAGAAAAACTGATTTAGGAAAGATTCTAATACTGTAGTTAGCACAGAACAACTTTAAAATGATTACTAAAATATTAAGAACAAAAAATATGGGGGGAAACAGGTGAAAATATGGAGAATCTTAACAAAAAAATGGAACAAAAAAGAATCAAGGTGTCTGAAATCAACTGATTTAATAGTTTTAGTAGAAAACAGACACAATGAAAAACAAATTACAGATTTCCCTCCTTATCTTCAGTTTCTCATTCTACAGTTTATTACCTGCAGTCAACTGGAGTCTGAAAATATTACATAACATATTTAGAGAGGCCACATTCACATAATTTTCATTATAGTATACTGTAAAAATTGTTCCATTTCATTATTAGTTATTGATAATTTTTTGTTGTGCCCAATTTATAAATTAGACATTGTTACAGATACCAAAAGTCTAAGTACAAGCTATGAGTGGTGGCACACACCTGGAATCCTAGAAATTTGGGAGGTTGAAGCTCTAAATACCTTAATGAGAACCTGTCTCAAAAAGTAAAGTAAAAAGGGCCGGAGATGTAGCGCAGTAGTCAAGTGAGAACAAGGCAAGACGTCTGCTCTTACTGCCTTTATTTGAAATTGTATTCAATATCCTACCCAGTGCATTAGATGAGAAAAAGAAAACAAAAGGCAAGAAAATTGGAAAGGACAAGGTAAATCTGGCAACATGATTGTCGACAAAGAATAGATTTATTAACTGAGGGCAACCAAATATTAACATGGTACCTCTGAAGTCTTACAGAGAAAGACTTCTTAGGGAAGCTACAGAACATGAAATATAGGATATATAGGTATGTATCAACCATTGTAATTATTGCCTTGACTAAATTTCCTAATGCTCACTGTCTGAAAATATCACATAGTGGACATGGAAATGCTAATCCAAAGAGCAATAAATTAAAATTAACTTGTTGGAGCTTGCAAATTGGCAGTATTGCTACATTCACGCAACAAAGAACTAGAAAATGCAAATTTTAAAATGTCATATTCAAGAGTCTCAACAAATAGAAATAAATTTTTTAAAAAAGATGTACAAGACCTATACACTGAAAATTACACATCACTGAGAGACACTAAAGAAGACTTAAATGAGAATAATAATAATAATAATAATAATGTCCATGCATGGGAAGACCCAATATTATTAAAATGTCAGTAATTCCCACAATGATCTATATTTTCAATGCAATTTCAAACAAAATACCATTAGACTTTTGTTGAGAAACTAAAAAGTCTACTCTAAAATTTATATAGAAACACAAAAGTCTTAAAATAGAAAAACAATTTTGAAAATAAAAACAAAATTGGAGAATACAAATTGATTTCAAGACTTTGAAAAAATTACAACAAAGATACGATAGGAGTGGCATAAAGGTAAATAGAACAAAGGAACAGAATAGAAACTCCCAAAATAAACTCACATATAATACCAACTGATTTTGACAAGAAAATCAACTTAATTTGGTAAGAAAATAATCATTTTTCAAAAATGGTGCTAGAATATATATATAGAAGAAAATGATATTCAACTGTGAAACTTATACTATATTTAAAACTTAATTTGAAACTGATCATAGACTATAGCTTAAACTATAGCAATTCTAGATGAAAACAGAAGAAAATTTTCATAACACTCAACATTTCCTTAGGACATGAAAACAGCACTAACCATACAAAAAAATAATCAAACCAGATTTTAACAAAATTAAAATTTTCTGTTCTTCAAAGGATACCATTAAGAAAATTAAAATCAAACCACATATTATAAGTAAATATTCATAGTACACAGAGGATTTGTACCTGTGCTATATACAAATTTCTTATAATAATGAAACAATCTGACAAAAGTAAACAGATACTTCTTAAATAACAAACTTTTTGACACTCAGAATAACTACATTAAAAATATCTAGAAATAATAAGTGTTGGGAGAGTATGTAGAGTAAATGGAACTTGCATATGTTGCTGAAGGGAACAACAAAAAGTTTATATAACTCTAGTTCCAGTTCCAGGTAAGCATAGCTCGTGACATCTTTCCCTCTGAATGCACAGCAGCTACAAACCTAGACAGACTATGTGAAGCAGTTATTGGAAGGATGGAAAAATAACAGGAGTAGATAGATTGGGGAAGATTATAAAGCTTAGAAGTATCAAAATGAAGATGAATTCACCATCATTTTTGCATCTTTTGCTCACCTGAATTCAATACAGCCTAGAATCTGGAAGAGAGTATTAGCACAGACACAAAGACCCCCCCCAGGCAGATCCAAGATGGTGGGCCAGAGGGAGGCAGCATTCAGTGTCACTCTGGGACACAAGTAGTGAGAATACTGCTTCTCAGGTCACGTGCATGTCCAGGACTCCAGGCCTCAGCGTCAGAGTAGGTCTCCCAACTACTTGCCCACGCAGGACTAGCATCAGCATCCGCACAGAACTTTCAGCAACCTACCCAAGCAAAAATCACAGAGGCCGCTCCCATGCAGAATAGCTAGCAGTTCTGGCTGCCACTCCCAAGAGGAACTCCATCTACCAACAAGGGGCTCCCCCAGTCACTGCCATCTTGGGACTCTGCAGCAGTGGAGATAGTCCCCTACGCAGAGTAGCCTGCCTGCACCTGAAAACTTCACACAGGCTCTGAAGTCAGCCGACAGCCACACACTGCACACTACAGAGCTCATCTCTAAAATCATCATTCAAAGCCATCGCCTAGCTCCCCCAACCCCACTCAACATCTCATCACTGAAAGCAGGTGCCTCCATCTTGGGTCACCTTCATCGCCATCTTTGGGGGGGGCAACTCCCAGTTGGAACTCCAACTGACCAGGTACCCAATTTCTAACTTCCCCCACTCCTCAGTAGCCACTAGCCAGGCACAGTGACAACCTGTTACCTTCACCATCCTGAGCGCAGAGATACCAACTAATAACTGACGACCCCACCTATTAGATGAGAAGGGAAGCAGGAAAGATACTGATCTCCAACCAAAACAATGCCTGTTTCTTCATTCAAGATTCTTTTTTGTTTTTACTTTTTTCCTTTTCTTCCACCAATTTCTACTATTTTAACATTTTTTATTTTTCTTAATATATAATGTGTTTTATGTAAATTACTGTCTTCCCACTTACTTTTCTACCCAAAATTACTTCCTCTTTCTTCTCCTGCTATTAATCATCTTCTTTGGATTTCTCTTTCACACTTCCTAAGATATAATAACTCTATATCCTCATCTCCCAACTCCTCAGCATAGCATCCTACTCCTCACCCCAGGTTCTTTGTCCTCATCAGAAACTGTAAACCCTTTTACAAACCTACTGAGTGTATTGTAGATAATAATTGAATTCACCATTTCTGTACATTGTTACCAAACTGTAAAAGTCTTAATAGCAAACCTTTGTTTTCAGGATGTATATTGTTTATATTGGGATCTGTTAACATTGTCCTTCACCTCAAAGGAGAAGTACTGGAACCCTACAGGGGCACTATAAACCTATAGGGTAAAAACGGTAACACCTTGGATCCACAGTACTAGAAGGGAAGATACATAAGCAATATGAAAAGACAAGGGAAGAAAGTGCCCCAAACAAATCAAGATACCACATTATTAAAACCCATGGCCAGCACAGAAGAAATGACAGAGAAGGAGTTCAAGATGTACATAATTTAAAAGTTCTGTGAATTAAAGGATGCTATAAGAGCAAATATAGGCAGCAAAAGATCATTTTGAAAAGGAGCTACATAAACAAACACAGGAAGCAAAAGATTACTTCAATAAGGAAATAGAGGTTCTGAAAAAAACCAAACATTCTTGAAATGAAAAAAACAATAAACCAAATTAAAAGTTCAATTGAAAGTATCACCAACATATCAGACCATTTACCTCAGACAACGAAGACAAAATATATAATCTTGAAAAGAATGTAGACCACACAGTGAAAATGCTAAGGAACCATGAACAGAACATTCAAGAAATATGGGATAGCATAAAAAGACCAAATTTAAGAGTTATTGGGATAAAGGAAGGCATAGATAGAGGTCCAAACCAAATCTATTCAATGAAATAATTTCAGAAAATTTTCCAAAAATGAAGAATGAACTTGGAAAACCAAATCCAAGAGGCTTACAGGATGCCAAATGTACAAAATAACAACAGATCTACACCAAAGCACATTATAATGAAAATGCCTAACACATAGAATAAGGAGAGAATATTAAAAGCCATGAGAGAAAGGAATCAGATTACATATAGGGGGAAACCAATTAGATTATGTGCAGACTTTTCAACTCAGACCCTGAAAGCTAGAAGATCCTGGAACATATATCAAGCTCCAAAAGAAAATGGATGCCAACCAAGAATCTTATATCCAGCAAAACTAATCTTTAGATTTGATGATGAAATAAAAATCTTCCATGATAAACAAAAGTAAAAAGAATTTACAACCTGAAAGCCTGCACTACAGAACATTCTCGGCAAAATATTCCATGAAGAGAAATTGTTTGAAAAACAACAATGAAAATCAGCAAAGGGGGTTATTACACTAAAGAAAAAGCTAATCAAAGGAGAAACCAAATCAAGTTAAGTATCAAAAATAAACAAAATTGGTTGGAATACAAATCATGTCTCAATAATAACCTTGAATGTTAATGGCCTACACTAACCAATCAAAAGACATAGACTGGCAGATTGGATTTTTAAAAAAGACCCAACAATATGCTACCTCCAAGAGACTCATCTCATAGGAAAAGACATCCACACCATAAAGGCAAAAGGTTGGGAAAAATCATACCACTCACATGAACTGTGTAAGCAAGCAGGGGTTTCCATCCTCATATCAAACAAAGTAGACTTCAAGCCAAAGTTAAGCGAAAGGAATAAAGAAGGATATTTCATACTTCTTAAAGGAATCATTCATCAACAAGACATAACAATAATAAATTTATATGCCCCAAACAATGGAGCCATCTACATTCATCAAACAAATTCTTCTCAACTTCAAGAGTCAAATACACCAAAACACAATAATTCTGGGTGAATTAAACACACCTCTTTCACCACTGGATAGATCTTCCAAACAAAATCTAAAGAAACTAAACAAAATCTAAAGAAACTACAGAAGTCAATAATACAATCAATAACTTAGACTTGGGGGCTGGGATTGTAGCTCAGCGGTAGAGCGCTCGCCTAGCAGGGGCAGGGCCCGGGTTCGATTCTCAGCACCATACAAAAATAAAGGTATTGTGTTGTGAACATCTACACCTAAAAAATAAATATTTAAAAATAAATAAATAACTTAGACTTAACTGACATATATAGAAATATTTCATCCTTCAATGAATGAATACACTTCTCAGCAGCACATGGATCCTTCTCTAAAACAGATCATATACTATGCCACAAAGCAACTCATAGCAAATATAAAAAAGTAGAGATACTACCCTACACTCTATCAGATCATAATGTAATGAAATTAGAAATCAATGATAAAATAAAAAATAAAAGCTACTCCAACACCAGGAGACTAAATAATATGCTACTGAATGAACAATGGGTTGCAAAAGACATCGGGAGGTTAAAAAATTCTTAGAGGTGAAATGAGAACACAGATACAATGTGTCCAAATCTCTGGGACACTATGAAAGCAGTATTAAGAGGAAAGTTCATTGCATGGAGTTCATTCCTTAAAAGAAGAAAAAGTCAACAAATAAATGACTTGAGGTTACATCTCAAAGCCCTAGAAAAAGAAGGAAAAATCAACATCAAGAGCAGTAGAAGACAGGAAATAATTAAATCAGAGTGAAATCAAAGAAATTGAAACAAAAAAAAATTCAAAAAAAATTTGACAAAATAAAAAGTTGGTTCTTTGAAAAAGTAAATAAAATTAATAAACCCTTAGCCATGCTAACAAAGAGAAGGAGAGAAAACTCAAATTACTATCATACATGATGAAAAAGGAAATATCACAACAGTCACTAAAGAAATATAGAAGATAATTAGAAATTATTTTGAAAAGTTGCACTCCAATAAGATATAAAATATTAAAGGCATTTACAAATTTCTAGAGCCATATGATTTGCCCAAATTGAATCAGGATGATATACACAATTTAAACAGATCAATTTCAAGCAATGAAATAGAAGACGCCATCAGAAGCTTACCAACCAAGAAAAGCCCAGGACCAGATGGATACATAGCCGAGTTCTACAAGACCTTTAAAGAAGAACTAATATCAATACTCTTCAATTTATTTCAGGAAATAGAAAAAGAGGGGGCACTTCCAAACTCATTCTATGAGGCCAATACCACCCTGATTCCAAAACCAGGCAAAGACAACTCAAAGAAAGAAAACTTCAGACCAATATCTCAAATGATCATAGATGCAAAAAATTCTGGCAAATTGAATACAAAAACTTATCAAAAAGATCACAATCAAGTGGGGTTCATCCCAGAGATATAAGGGTGGTTCAATATATGGATTTCAATAAATGTAATTCATTGCATCAACAGACTTAAAGATAAGAACCATATGATCATCTCAATTGATGCAGAAAAAGCATTTGACAAAATACAGCACCCCTTCATGTTCAAAATACTAGAAAAACTAGGGATAAACAGGAACATATCTCAACATTATAAAAGCTATCTATACTAAGCCCCAGGCCAATATCATTCTAAGTGGAGAAAAATTGAAAGCATTCCCTCTGAAAACTGGAATAAGACAGGGATGCCCTCTTTCACCATTTCTATTTAACATATTTCTTGAAACTCTAGTCAGAGCAATTAGAAACAAAAGAAATTAAAGGATATGGATAGGAAAAGAAGAACTCAAATTATCACTATTTCCTGATGATATGATTCTATACATAGAAAACCCCCCAAAAAAATCCACCACAAAACTTCTAGAACTAATAAATGAATTCAGCAAAGTATCAGGATAGAAAATCAACACCCATAAATCAAAGGCATTTCTGTACATTAGTGACAACTCCTCTGAAAGAGAAACTAGGAAAACTATCCCATTTACAATAGCCTTAAAAAAATTAAAATACTGGGAATCGACCTAACAAAAGAGGTGAAAGACCTCTACAATGAAAACTACAGAACACCAACGAAAGAAATTAAAGAAGACCTTAGAAGATGGGAAGGTCTCTGTTGTTCTTGGATAGATAGAATTAATATTGTCAAAATGATCATACTACCAAAAGCATTATATAGATTTAATGTAGTTCCAATCAAAATTCCAATGGCATTCCTCATAGAAGTAGAAAAGGCAGCCATGAAATTCATCTGGAAAAATAAGAGATCCAGAATAGCCAAAGCAATTCTTAGCAAGAAGAGTAAAGCAGGTGGCATCACAATACCAGACTTTAAACTATACTACAAAGCAATAGTAACAAAAATGGCATGGTGTTGGTACCAAAACAGACTGGTAGACCAATGGTACAGAATAGAGGACACAGAGACTAACCTACATAATTACAGTTATCTTATATTAGACAAAGGTGCCAAAAACATACATTGGAGAAAACTGGAAATCCATGTGCAACAAAATGAAATTAAACCCCTATCGCTCACCATGCACAAAACTCAACTCAAAGTGGATCAAAGACCTATAGGAATTAAACCAGAGACCCTGCATCTAATAGAAGAAAAAAGTAGGCCCAAATCTCTATCATATTGGATTAGTCCCCTACTTCCTTAATAAGAGTCCTAAAGTCCAAAAATTAAAATCAAGAATTAATAAATGGGATGGATTGAAACTAAAAATCTTCTCAGCAAAAGAAACAATCAGTGAGGTGAATAGAGGGCCTACAACTTAGGAGCAAATTTTTACCACTTGCACATCAGATAGTGTTAGAGTCTGTAAACAAGTCAGGATGGCACCTGGAAAATGTTAGAGTCTGTAAACAAGTCTGGATGGTACCTGGCAAAATGCCAGAGGGAGTGGTTTGAGAAGTAACAAAAGCGAGCCATTAAGTGTGGAGATTCCTTATTGGTTGACTGATGTATCTAGTTTATGCTAATTAGATAAGCTGTGTGGAATGTATAAATATCGCTCCAGTCCTACAATAAACGGCTCCTACTCCTGCTGTATCAATCTGCACAAGTCGTTCATCACCCCCCCCCCCCGGG
>NW_025999977.1:335311-345335 GCF_001458135.2 Marmota marmota marmota
CCCCCCCCCCCCCCGGGTTATTTTGCTGCAGCCGGACTGTGGCAAGATAGAGCGCTAATTTCTAGGGTAAATTAGAACTCAAAGAGCTAAACACCAGAAAAACAAATAACCCAATCAATATATAGCTAAGGAACTGAACAGACACTTCTGAGAAGGTGATATACAATCAATCAACAAATATATGAAAAAATATGTTCACCATCTTTAGCAATTAGAGAAATGCAAATCAAAACTACTCTAAGATTTCATCACTCCAGTCAGGATGGCAGCTATTAAGAATACAAACAACTGGGCTGGGGATCTGGTTCAATGATAGAGTGCTTGCCCAGCACGCATGAGGCACTGGGTTCCATCCTCAGCACTGCATAAAAATCAAATAAAGATATTGAGTGTCCACCTACAACTAAGAAAAATTATTTAGAAAAATACAAACAACAGTAAGTGTTGGCAAGGATGTAGAGGAAAAGGCACACTCATACATTACTGGTGGGATTGCAAAATGGTGCAGCCAATATGGAAAGCAGTATGAAGATTCCTTGGAAAACCGAGAATGGAACCACTTTTTGATCCAGCTATCCCACTCCTTGGTCTATACCCAAAGGACTTAAAAACAGCATACTACAGAGACACAGCCACATCAATATTACTGTAGCACAATTCACAATAGTTTAACTGTGGAACCAACCTAGATGCCCTTCAATAGATGAATGGATAAAGAAAATGTGGTATATATACACAATGTAATATTACTCAGCAATAAAAAAGAATAAAATCACAGCATTTGCAGGTAAATGGATGGAGTTGGAGAATATAATGCTAAGTGACATTAGTGAATCCCCAAAAAACAAATGGTGAATGTTTTCTCTGATATAAGGAGGCTGATCATAATGGGATTGAGATGGGAAGCATGGGAAGATTAGACGAACTCTAGATAAGGCAAAGGGATGAGAGGGGAAGGGAGGGGGCCATGGGAGTAGAAATGAGGGTGGAATGAGATGGACATCATTACCCTAAGTACATGTATGAAGACACAAATGGTGTAAATATACTTTGTATACAACCAGAGGTATGAAAAATTGTGCTTTATATGTGTAATATGAATTGTAATGCATTCTGCTGTCATATATATAACAAATTAGAATAAAAATTTTAAAAAGAAAGACTCCCAGGCAAATTCCTCCAGTTTCTGCTTGAGGAGTGGGAGAAGAGTCAGAAATCCTTCTTTCTTTTTCTCTCTCTCTTTTTTTTTTTTTTTCCTGTTCAATTTAGCCTCAGTGCCCAAGTAATTCCATGGTGGCAATGGTACAGCAGTAATATAAATAATGAGAGCCTAAAATTCTGAGGGAAGTAAATCTTACTCTTCTACCAGAAGAGATGTTGTCTCAAAGTGGGGCAAACCCATGTGGGTTTGTCTCCCTCTGTTCTGTGCCACTTGGCCTTGATACAAAATAGTATCAGGAAGAACACAGAGAAGTAAAACAAGCCTTTGCTCTCTGACCTGACCAAGAAAGATAAGGCTCAAAGGCTATTTGCAATTTTTAACCCAGCTTGGTTAATTCTTTGCTAAAACAAAAACATCAACAATGTTTATAGGACTTAAATAACTGTCATTTCATAATATAATACTATGAAATACAATCCAAAGTTACTCAGCATATGAGGAATCAGAAAAATCTCAACTCACATGGGAAAAGACAACAAATCAATGCTGGGATGAAGGAGATGTTAGTATAAAAACTCTATAAAGCAGTCATTATAATATGCCTCAAGTAAAAGCCAATGCCCTTGAAGCATATGAGAAGGTATTTATAATAACTAGCCTTTAGGAAAATGCAAATCAAGATACCACTGTTTAACTACAAAATCGCTAATATCTATTGACAGTACCACAGGTTGACAAGAACGTAAAGTAACTGGCATGCCCACCACATATTTCCATGAAGATGCAAAATTATAAGACCATCCCAGAAAAAAATCTTCCCAAGTATCCTAGAGAAACAAAAACCTATACATGAATGTTTATAGAAGCTAAAAATTTAGTGGCCCCAAACGGGAAGTAAGTCAAATATTTCTCAGTGCTTAAATGGAACTATGGTAATCTGTACAATGGAATTATAATTTAAAGGAACAATAAAAGCAATGATATTCCTTTTAATAAGGCAACAAAAAGGAACAAACAATGGATTCATGCAAGATTAACCTTAAATGCATTTTGCAAAATGAAAGAAGTCAGATCCAAAAGGTTGTTATGTATTTTATGAGTCCACTTATATGAGAAGGCAAAACTATTGAGAAGAAAATAGACCAGGGATTGCCAGGGTTCATAAGAGGGATTCTCTATAAAGGGGATGGCATGGGAGAATTTTTGGATTAATGCAACTGCTTTATTTGGAACTGGATCAATGGATATAACTGCATACCACAAAAAAGTGAAGTTTGCAGCATGTACATTTTAAGGTTAAGTAGGATGTAACCATAAAGCATTTGATAAATGCTTTATGTTACGATGTTATCATAGGATATTAACATAAGAGTAAACTTCAATAAAATCCAGAATGGGTAAAACCTCTAAAATAAGATATCTCTCAATAATCTCTACCTCTTGGTATTCATGCCCAGAATCAGAATGTGAGCTAGATATAGTGATTCATTTCTATTGCAAGCAAAGTAGCAAAGATAAGGTTAGATTTCAAAAAGGCTGGCTTTTATCTTGGCACCCTCTCTTGTTCTTTTACCTGTTCACTCTAAGGGAAGTTTATAAATTTAGATGTCATATTGTGAGTTGCCTTAAATAGACAAGAAACTAACATCTGTGGCCAAGCAACTGAGTGATCTGGGAAATATACCCTCTTACTCAAACCTTGAGATGAGACCAGAGTTGCAGCCACTACCTTATTTGCAACCTTGTAAAACAATGGGAGCCAAAAGATCCAGCTAAGCTATGCTTAGATTTCTGACCTGTAGAAACTGGGAGGTTTACTGCTTTAAGCTGCTTCATTTCAAGGTAATATGTTATGCAGAAATAGATAACTAATAAAGGAATTTAATGTACTATTTATGCAACTCTTCTGTAAATCCAAAATTAACTCAAATTTTAAAAATTTAAAAATATTTTGCACATATATACACATACTTTTATGCATCTCTCTATTCAGATACATGTGTGTACAGTTTTCATTACTTATGAACTCTGTAGTTGACACACCCAGTTTCAAATGCCAACTCCAATACAGAATGGCCATATGATGATATTGAATTAAATCACTTAATTTCTCTAAGTCCCAACTTGTTAAGTAATAATATTTCTCTCTGATCATTATAATAAGATAAATATTCACTATAAAGCCTGACATTTATTACATTATGAACAAATGGCATTATTATCAGTTGTAAATATGTTTATAATCATTTATTATTTTTCTCATTTATAACTTTATCTGATTTTCAAGGAATTCAGTTCCAATAACTGGGCATTTAAACTTTGAAGGGCTTAAACACTGTACATGAAATCGTCTAACCTTTAATTTCTAAACATTTTTAAAAAAAAAGAAAGAAAGAAAAACAGGTGTGGTGGTGCACAACTCTACTCCCAGTGACTCAGGAGACTGAGGCACAAGGACTGCAAGATGGAAGCCGTTCTCAGCAACTTAGTGAGGCCCTAAGCAACTTAGCAAGACCCTGTCTAAAACTAAAATGAAATGAAATGAAAATAAAATTGAAATGAAATAAAATAAATTAAAATAAAATTACCCCCACACACACCCAAAGTTTTAAAATAACTATAGCCTCCCAATACTTATAATACTGAAACCAGAGACTGGCCTTGTTTTTGTGCTCCAATCCAATTCTCAATCACTTGCAGATCAGTAAGGAACCTTTCAGTTTTCCAACCCCGTTTCCACCACCATTCACATGTGAGTGCCAAAGATATGAAATGACTTGTCCAAGATCATGGCTAGAAGAACGGTTGGAAGTAGTGTTCAAGATTCTGACAGACAATAGAATGTAGGGAAGAAAGCTGTTGCTTTAATTTAACAGACTGTTTTCTTTCTTCTTCTTTTTCTTGGTAACAGTACTGAATCCAGAAACACTCTATCACTGAGCTACATCCCCAGCCCTTTTTCACATTTTATTTTGAGACAGGGTCTCACTAACTTGCCCAGGCTCTAGCTGGACTTGAACTTTGATCCTCCTGTTTCAACCTCCCAAGTAGCTGGGAGCACAGAAGTACACCACCATGCCAACTATCAGACTGCATTTGAATGCCCATCCTCATCCTTACAGACAGGCTCACTTGGCCCAAGTAGCAATGTCAGTGTCTCAGTTTCCCAGTGAGTAAATAGGGGTATCATCACCTACTTTACAGGGTCATAATGAGGACTAAAGGAGACAGTAAAAAAAAGACTCTCATCGCAATGACTACCACATAAGGATTTTGAATAAACATTTTTCCCTTCCTTCTTTCCAAGCAAAGTGCTCTCTACTCTGGTGTGCTGCTGTATGTATGTTTATATTATGCCCAACCATATGGTATAAACATACAGGAAATTCTTTTTAGCCATATTGTAAAAGACTTTTTAAGGTAAAAACCGAATGATGATAAAAATTAGGCTGAATAAGATAAATCTAATACGTTTGCTGAATTGGGTTTCCTTTCCCACATTTACAATGTGGTGAGCACATTATGTTGACATGCATGCTGGTGATGTTAGTCTTACATCATCTCACTGAAGTCGTTATCTGCCATTGTTCACCACTGTAAAGTTTTCTTTTTTTTTTCTTTTTAAATGCTAAACATTTGAGGAAAATTATGAAAATGAATCAAATTGAGAAGAGGGAGACACAAAGAGAAAGCATGCACACACACATGCAACCTCCCAAAAATCTTCAGGATAATCTCCAACATGGGGAAAAAAAGGTAAATGGTCAAGATTATTTTGAAAGTAATTCAATTTTGTCTTACACTTGATGTCAAGTCTTACCAAAAGACCTTTGAAAGTATAAACATATTACCATCACATGTTGTTGCTTATTTACATAATTCTTGAAAGACTTCTACAGATTAGTCAGATACAACCTCCCTTAAAAAAAAAAAATCATAGTCTCTTCCCCAAGAGAATTACATTTGCTTAAGTATTTTAAACCCTTTATCACAAATTCCATCAGCTTGCTTGTTATCACAAGACTCACCGATCTGCAGATACCGGAGTCCCCTCTGGTTTGGAATATCCTTCCAAATCTGAAATGTTCACTTGTATTTGCCTTGAGGTTACTATCTGGCTATTCTGAGAAGGTATGGCTTTCAAGTCCTGAGTAATAGTATTACTATCTGGAAGAGGAGACTGTACAACTTGGAAGTCCAGTGGTGATTTAGGTCCTAGAAAACCTAAAGATTCTTGATTTTGTGCTATAGGTTTACTAGTCAATAACTTGGAGGTTGGTTCCAATGATCTTGAAGATATAGTTTGTAGGTCAGAGTTAAACTCACTATTCATCCTTGTTTTAGAAGCAGAATCCAAAGAATGAAATCTTTTATCTAAGGTTCCACTATCCAACTTGGAAGGAGTCTTGGGGCACAGAGTTATACGAACACATGAAAGTGCTTTTCTATTTGAAGGTGGAGTAGATGCAGATGTTTCTAATGTATAGTGATCAGGGGCAGATTGGGAGACTGAATTGACTTCAACATTTATCATACTAGTAATGTGTGATTTAGGTGTATGTTGATTTTTTTCTACTACACAATCCTGACCTTGAGAAAAGGGGAAATGGTGCTTTCTCATGTGGTCATCTATACCTAGGGGTCTGCTTTGATGTTGTTCAAGACAAATGGGAGAAGGAAGGTCTGAAGCTATATAATCCTGACCCTGAGAAAAGAGAGAATGGCTTTCTCTCATCTCATGATCTACATGTGGGGCATTGCTTTGTTTAAAGAGTTCTTGCTGTTCAAGAAAAATGCAAGAAGGAATGTCTGGACAAAGGCAAGAATGGTGTTTTTTCATATGGTGATCTGCATGTGGGGCTTTGCTTTTTTCAAAGAGTTCTCGTTGTTCAAGAAAAATGTGCGAAGGAAGATCTGCAGTTCTGGTTACATTCTTCTCTTTTATTCCTAGTGTGGAACTTGGTCTGCCCATACTAATGTGGGTATGGTTATCAGAAAACTGAACTTCCTTGAATGTATAATTTGCACTGGTACTGGGCTCAGAATGACTGACATTAAAATCTGATCTTTCTAAGAGTGTTTCCTCTCGATGAGAAGGCTCAAAATCAACAAATAATTTTTCGTTTTGCCTACCTTTTTCTGCTAAAAAGGTCACAGCTTTATGTGGTGAATGACTAAGCATTTTATATGATGAAGGGGAAGAGGTTTTCTGTTTAAAATCTCTAGGAGAATTTTGCTCTTCAGTGATATGAGAATTAAATACCCCCATAGATGCTCCAGTATACTGGCTACCTTCAGTAACACCAACCTTAAAAACAGAGGAATCTGAAATGCATTGAGAATGTCGGTGAGATGAAAAAGTGATGGAGGTAGTAAACTGTTTCATGGGTTCTGGGGACGGTATTTGTGATGAAGAAGGAAATTCCACTTCTTTAGGTGGCACACAAGCAGGTTCTACTTCTACTAATTCTGACAGCCAAGGGTCCATATTCTCACGGAATGGCATTCGAAGGCCCTTGCTAATTTTGAAGTCATCAGATATAAGTGGGGAATGACTTTGTAACTGCAAGGAATTCCAAACTTTCAAATGGGGGTTGTTCTGGTCTAGGGATTTGGAAAAATTGATGTGCCTGGTTCTCCACGATGATGGGCTCTGTTGTCCTCTGATCATTTCTGAGGATTCAGCAGATGTAAAAATACAAGGATGGTCTTCCAGTTGTGGTTGTTCAGCAGTAAGAGTCCTGAAACATCCTTTTTCATGGCTCTCAATAATAATGTGACTACATACAGCTTCAGGTGTGCATCCTATTCCCCGTGGACTCTGTGATCCCTAGAAGATATAAGTAGGTTCTTTAAGTAGTCTACATAGTTAGTTGTATACTATACTAATCAGTTTTCTATCCAGATCAGGATATGACCATAAAAGTCTTATCATTATTTTATAATAAAGAAGGTCAAAGAACACAGTAAAAAAAAAAATGACAGTTAACTATAGAATAAAATGACTCATAACCAAGACCACCCAATAGAGTTCTTCTAAAAAATCTACTAGAGTACCAGAACAAAAACTACTATTGTAGCCCAGTATATATTCTCACTTTCTTCCTTGTAGTAATAGAAGTCACCCAAACTTTTGTTGACACATAGCCACCAAACTGAGGATGTTTCTTGTTTCTTTTGCAGCTAGTTTTGATCATATAACTAAGTTTAATTCAACGGGATATGATCAAAAGTGTTAAGTGCAACTTCTGCTTCTTGTCCTTAAAATCCAGTTCTTGACCTCCAAGTATTTCCACTACCACCACCATTACCATCACCATTTGATACCTAAATATGGGAATGCCTGGAACAACCATGGAAGACATGCATAAGGATAGCCAGTTTAGATCTGTAGACGACCTCAGGGAACACAGTTCACTTCCCTAACCTGAACTATGACATTAAAGAAAAATGAAACTCTACCTTATTTAAGCCATTCAACCCTCATTGGAGTTTATTTTGGGCTATTACAGAGGCCTGAGCTACACCTACTATTATGCCCCCAAGAACAAGAAAAACCTTTTGCTGGGGCCTAGAGTCAATGCCCAAAGCTATCATAAATATAAAATTTCTTTGAGGTTTCTGTGGTTTACCTAGAAAGGTACTATAATCTGTATTAAGAATTGTAATGTAAAAATAAATAAATAATTTTTTTTTAAAAAGAAAGATACTATACTTTGGCATTCCATTTGATGATATAGTACATTTCATTTCATATACAAATATTTTAAATTATGATGCCTTTTCCCACGGATGGAGTGGATGAATTTTCCATATTTCTCCTTCTAAGTAGACCTAAATACTCTGGACATTATATGATACCAATTTAAGAAGAGTTGAAAGATGCATAGAAGGAGGCAGACAAGCTAGGGATCCTGGGACTTGAGGATGATTTGGTGGTGCGATCCCTGAGTTTTCTTTTTGTCTCATATATACAGATTTGGGGCAACCAAGGAACAATAGACACAGACAAAAGCCCTACAAAAATCTGCTCTCACAGCTAAAAATCCAGGAAAGATATGGCAAAGCAAGACAGAAAACCTTTAGAAAATAATTGCTGTACTCCTATCACCACAGGAAAAAAACAAAAAACTCCAGCCCAACCTACATAAACTCTAGCAAAATCCAAGTAAGAAACCAAGACTTCCACTCTTGCAAAATTAAAATGAGGCATCCCAATACCCAGGCCAGGGTGTTATGAGAAAAGACCAAGCAGAAAACAGGACTTATTCATCCCTACTGACTGATAATGAGCTATTCCTCCCCCGTGGTATCAGTGAAATCCATGTGGGGAGCCTGGACTTTGATTCCTATTCAGCACTATCACGTGCCCCCTCCTCTTTCCCAACTACAGGCTAGAATATTTACAAACCTCATATCCAATACAGGACTGGTATAGGAAAGGCAGCAGAATACAACAGACACTAGTATGGCAATATGTAAATCAATGGATGTGTAACTGATGTGATTCTGCAATTTGTATACGGGGTAAAAATGGGAGTTCATAACCCACTTGAATCAAAGTGTGAAATATGATATATCAAGAACTATGTAATGTTTTGAACAACCAACAATAAAAAAATAAAAAATAAATAAAAAATTAAAAAAAAAATAATTGTAAAGAACCAGATACAGAAAAAAAAAAAACATTCATAAAGAACTCAAAACTCAATAGGGGGGCTGGGACTAGTTCAGGGTAGAGTGATTGTCTAGCATATGCAAAGTTCTGGGTTCAATCCTCAGCACCACAAACAAAGCTCAACAGATAAGAACAAAAAAAAAAGAGGGGGTTTCTAATTAGAAAACGGGCAAAACACACATAGAGACATTTCACTAAATAAGATACAAAGAAATGAGGATATGAAAAAATGTTCAACACTAGAAACCAATAAGAAAATACAAATTAAAACCCCTATGAAGCAATATTACAAGCCGATCAAGACGGCTAAAATTAAAAATAGTGACAACATCAATCCTGTTGAGAATGTGGAATAAGCAAATCATTCATATTCTTCTGTTGGGAATGTAAAAATGGCATAGCCACCCTGAAAAATGGGGCAGCTGTTTGCACTCATGGACATGTATTCCACAGAAACAAAGATATGTTCACACAAAAACATGCACATGAATTTTATAGCAGTTTTATTTGTAAAACCAAAAAAATAAAAAATAAATGGGAAAACCACCAAGATGTTCTTCAGTAAGTGAAAATTTAAGCTCTGGTATATACTTATCACAAAATATTACACAACAATAAAAAGGAGAAACTTCTGATAAACAGAACAACCTAGATGAATGTCCAGAAAATTATTTTGGATTCTGAATAATTCAGAGAATTATTCGGTATGAAAAAAGCCAACATACAAAAAAAAATTGTATGGTGTATGATTTCATTTATATGACACTATTGAAATTATAAAATTATAGAATGGGAAACAGATCAGAGGTTGCCAGTGGTTAAAGAAAGGGTGGATGGTGAGAGAAACAGATGCAGCTATTGTAAAGCAACTAGCGGCAACCTTGTGGCAAGGTAAATGTTCACTATCTTGATTATTTTAGCCTCGATATCATGACTGTGATATATGACTAGGTATGCAATATGTTATATCCCAGATCATTTCTTTAAAACTGCATGTGAATCTACAATTATTTAAAAACAAAACATTGAAGCTGTGTGGTGCACACGTATAAACCAAATAACTCAGAGGGTGAAGCAAGAATATTGCAAATTGAGGCCAGCCTCAGAAATTTAGTGATACTCTGTCTCAAGAAAAAGACTGGGAAAAGTTCAGCAGTAAAGCACTCCTTAGTACTGGAGCTGTC
>NW_025999977.1:345350-384425 GCF_001458135.2 Marmota marmota marmota
GGGGGGGGGGGGAGAAAGCTGTTGACTTAAAACAAAAACAAATCTGTTAAATACTACTGGATCAAATACTTTTAAAAATACCATTTTTAATCTGCAGCTTATTATCTTGACATATCACTGGAAAACAAATACATCAACCTGAGAATAGATTTATACTCAATGGCCTATCTATCTCCCCCCAAGACATCTCTTAAGCTTTCATAATAAACACATTTCGTAATAAATTTACCATTTTTAAATTATATATAGAACTATATATAACATGTGTGTATGTATGTATGTTACTATATCCACATAATTGTTTCTGGATGGGAAAACCAGCAACTTATTACTAGATATTTAACAGACTCTTAAAAAGCCACTATTGATATCAAAGATATGAAACCAAACTCAGTGTCCATCAATAGATGAATGGATAAAGAAAATGCGGTAATATACAAAATAAAAAGAACAAAATCATGTCTTCTGAAACAACACAGATGAACCTGGAGAAAATTATAATAAGCCAGGCATAGAAAGATAAATACCATGTGATCTCACTGCTATGGTTTACATATGGTTGAAGTGGGTCCCTAGTTCGTGTGTTGAAAGGTTCATCCCCTGTGTGATAATGTGCAAAGTAGTGGGGCCTTTAAGAGATGGGACCTAGTGGGAGTTAGTTTGGTTAAAACACAAAAAATCCTAAACTTTCTCATGCTGAGAATAAAAAGCTTCTTCATGCTGAGGACAACAGGAAAATTAATACTGACAAATTCTCTGGCTAGCTAAATCTGCATATGTAGATTATCTGCCTTTTGTCCCACTGTGCTTTCTTTTCTCTTATAAAAGCTTTCAGAACCCCTGAGTTCCCAAAGATGGAGATTTGAAACAGAAAATTCTCCTCTGACTTCCTTAAAGCCTATTTTCCTCGCCAACCTGTCTCCAGAATTTTTGTGGAGCATGATGAGCAGTAAACATTTCCCTCCCAATTACAGGGTCACTGGGAGCACAGCGCTTAGAAGAGATTAAGGTAGTTCTTGTGGGATGCTGAGTTAGTTTTCTCAAGAGCAAGTTGTTATAAAAGAGTCCCTCCTTGTGCTCTGGCTTCCTGTCCCTCCATGTAATGGTTCTTGCACATGCTCCAACCATTGTGATGCCATCTACCAAGAGATGATGCAGCCAGGGAGACCTTTGCCAGGGCTGGCACCATGCTGTCTAGACTTTCAGCCTCCAAAACTGTGAGCTAAATAAACATTTTTAAAATGAAATACCTAACACTTCAGGTATTTTATTTATACTAACAGAAATTGGACTAAGTATTAATTATGCCTACTCATATATGGAATCTAAAAAAGCTGATCTCATAGGAGAGAGCAGAATGGTAGCTATCAGGGGCTTGGGTGAGTAGGGGAACAAGGGATAGGGAGATATTGGTCAAAAGAATATATAATTATAATTACAAAGGAGGAATAATAATTTTTTTTAAAGAAAGAAAGAAAAAACCAGGCAAATATATAAAGACTGAGACAGAAAGTAGTTAAGTCATTCTGGGCCAGGGAGTGGGAAGGAGAGAAATGGAGAATGACTACTAATGGTTATGAAGTTTCTTTTTTTTTTTTTTTGGATAACAAAAATGTTCTAAAATTGATTGTGGTAAAGCCTGAGCAAAAATTTGAACATGGTGAAAATCACTGGATACATTTTAAGTGGAAGAACTATGTGGTATGGGAATTATATCTCCATAAACTGGTTTTTATTTTTTTAATTTAAAGCTGCTGTTTAGCTTAACAATCCAATACTGATTTATGACAAAATTTATCCTCATAAATTTACCTTCCAAACTAGGAATGAAAGGTACTTCATAACCAGACAAAGGGCATCTATGAAAGACACAAAGCTAACATAATATTAAATGGTAAAGACTAGAAGCTACTCCCCTAGGATCAAGAATATAAGTATGTCCATTCTAACATCTCATACTCATTACCACAGTGTACATTCTAAGCAGAGTAATCGGTTAAAAAAAAAAATTAAAGAAATTAAGAATGTAATGGAAGAAGTAAAGCTCTATTTGCATATTATATTAACTTCTTGCTAAAAATTCCAAGGAAATCACACACACACACACAAAAAAAAAAAACCAACTAGGACTAATTAACAACTTTAGCAATCTATACAGAATACCAGCTCAATATACAAATATCAATTATATTTCAATAAGCTAGCAATTAACAATCCAAAAACAAAATTAAGAAAGTAATTCCTTTACAATAGCATAAAAAAGAATGAAATATTTGAGAATATACTTAACAAAATAAGTATGCCTTGTATACTATAAAACATTGATGAACGAAATGAATAAAAATCAAAATAAATGGAAAACTGCCCCACGTTTATGGATTGAAAGACTTACTGTAATATTTCCCATATTATAATACTATCCCACATTATCATACTGATCCAATGTAACTCCAGTATAAGAAGAAAAAAAAAAACACACAGGATTTTTTTGTTTGTTTTTTAATTGACAAGCAGATCCCAAAATTTATACAAAAACTGAAATTCAAGGAACCTAGAATAACCAAAATAATCTTGAAAATGATTAATAAAATTGAAATACTCATACTTGACAATTCTAAAATTTGTTACAAAACACAGTCATCAAGACAGAGTGGTATTGGTACAAAGACAGACATACAGATCAATGGAGCAAAACTGACAGTCCAGATATATACACTAACATTTATGGTGAACTGATCTTTGAGAAAGAGGTCAAGAAAATCAGGAAAGACTCACCTATTCAATAAACAGTAACTGAACACTCACATGGAAAGAATGAATGTGCATGCCATACATGAAAATTACCTCAAAGGGGGTAGGTAACAAAAGTGAAAATGGAAAAAATGGGATAAATAAAAATGTAAAACTTCTATGTATCAAATAACACAGAAAAAAGGCAACCTATGGAATGGGAGAAAATACTGTACTTGCAAATTATCTAATAAGAGTTTAATATTCAGAATATATAAAGATCCCTATAACTTAAGAACAAAAATCAAATAGTTCAATTAAAAAATGGACAAACAACAGACTTTCTCCAAAGAAGATACAAGCTAACAAAAAGAGGCTCAGTATCACTAATTATAAGGGAAATGCAAATCAATACCACAATGCAGAACCACATCAGACTTGTTAGTATGGCCATTATAGAAACCAAATAAACAATAAGAAAATAACATCTGTTGACAAGGATGTGGAGAAGTTAGAACCTTCATACATTGTTAGTGGGAATGTAAAACGGTGTATATAGCCTCTGTGGGAAAAAAAACTTAAAAAATAGAAATAACCATATGATCCAGCAATTCTCCTTCTGATTCTATGCTCAAAAGAATCGTGAAAGCAGGATCTCAAAGAGATATTTACCCAACCATGCTCATAGCAGTAGTATTCACAACAGTGAAAAAGAAAGAACCAATTCAAATGTCCATCAACACAATGACGAAAGAAAATGTAAAATCTTTATAATGCAATATTATATAGTCTTTTAAAGGAAGGAAACTGACACAGGCTACAACATGTATGAATTTTGAGAACATGATTCTGAAATAAGCTGGTCACACAAAGACAAATACAGTACGATCCTACCTATCTGAGGTAACTAGAGTAGTAAAATTCATAGAGATAAAAACTAGAATGATGGTTGCCAATGGTCAGAAAAAAGAAAAATAGCAAGTTGTCTAATGGGTATGTACTTTCAGTTCTGCAAGATAAAAACAGCTTAGCAAAGCTCTCACTGATAAGTGTAAAATAATTTGAATATCAAAATACATAATAATGGGGGGGCTTAGGTTGTAGCTCAGCAGTAGAGCACTCGCCTAGCATGTGCGAGGCCCTGGGTTCGATTTTCAGCACCACATATAAATAAGTAAAATAAAGGTATTGTATCCAACTACAACTAAAAAATAAATATTTTTTAAAAATACATAATAATAGCCAGGCATGGTGACACATGCCTATAATCCCAAAGACTCAGAAGGCTGAGGCAGAAGAATAACAACTTCAAGGCTGGCAAACCCCTAAGCAAATTAGCAAGACTCTTTCTCAAAATAAAGAATAAAAAGGATTGGGGATGAGGTTCTATGGTTAAGCACCCCTGCATTTAATCCCCAGTACAGAAAAAAAAAAGTAACAGATTATGATGCTCTGAGTAAAAGAAAAATCCAACAGTTCACACTGATATAAGTAAGACATAAATGGGGTAGAAGGGAAACCCCTAACTTACCACAGAATCCCAATTAATGAATGTTCAAGGAAAGAAGGAAATTTTTTTAATTACAAAATTATAGCTAATAATAAATAAATAGCTAATACTGAAATAAGTATCATCAAATAGGTGCTAAAATAAAAGTGTAAGAAGAATAAGATATTTGCATCACCTTGAAATATCTCTCCCTGATCCTTGTTAATTACTATTAATATGTAAATCACACTTATTATTAACTTTAAAAAGAATTAAAAAGTTGTAGATACCATCCTAAGTAGTATAAGCTAACATTATCAGTACTGGGACAAATTCACATAATGTGCCTCCTAGTATGATACATCATGAAAAGCATGTCACTTCTGTAGCTTTCCCACACAAAAACCAAATCTACTCATAATATAATAACAGACAAGCTCTATTTGAGAAACACACACAAAGTAACTAGGCTGCATTCTTCAAAAATGTCATGAATGGGCTGGGGTTATAGCTCAGTGGTACAGCACTTGCCTCAGATGTGTGAGGCACTGGGTTCAATTCTCAGCACCACATATACATAAATAAATAAAATAAAGCATAGGTCCATCAACAACTACAAAAAAAAAAAAACATGTCATGAGGGCTAGAGTCGTGTCTCAGTGGTAGAAAGCTTGCCTAGCTATGTGAGGCACTGGGTTTGATCCTCAGAACCACATAAAAATATTGTGTCTACCTATAACTAAAAAATATATTTTTTTAAAAAAAATGTCATGAGGGCTGGGGCTGTGGCTCAGTGGTAGAGCACTTGCCTAGCATGTGTGAGGCACTGGGTTCGATTCTCAGCTCTGCATATAAATAAAAAATAAAGTTTCATTAACATCTAAAAGCTATATTTTAAAAAATGTCATGAAAGAAGGAAAAACAGAAACTGTTCTAAATAAGGAACCTAAAGAAACATGAAAATTAAATGAAACACTAAAATAATTTATAACAGGTGTTTTATCAACACTAATATCTAGAGGGGCATTCCAAAATTGTATGGGAAGCCAGGTGATGTGTACCAGTATTCCCATCTACTCAGGAAGCTTAGGCAGGAGGATCACTTGAGCTCAGGAATTCAATGACAGACAGGCAACAGAGCAAGACCCCATCTCAATAACAAAAAATAAAAACAAAAACCGATAACCTCATCTGCACAATTTCCTCTGACGAACACAAGAATCACTGCTCTTCACAATCTGTTTTCACATTCTCTTTACAACTACATTGGCCTCCTTGGTATTCTTTTACATATCAAACTCACTTTAGACTCAAGTGACTCTGTATATGCTATTTTATCTGGAATGCTCTCCCCACTCATATCCAAATGGCTTTCTTACTTTCTTCAGATATTTGATTCAATACCTCCTTCTGAGGTCCCTTCCTTGACTATTCTGTTTTATTTGTCTTTCTAACACCACCAACTGGAAGTATTATGTATTTTATTTATTTGTTTGCTTTCCATACCTGTCACCGGAATATAAGTCCCATGACAAAGAAATTTTTTATTCATTTGTTCACTGATAGTGTCCTGAACATAAAGACAAGTGATGGCACACAGCAGATATTTAGTAGGTATTTGTGTAATCAATGAATGTGCAATAGCGAGTAATGATTAAATTGTTAAACTCACACAATAGATATTATATACAATTAAACTTTTAGATAAAATTTAAAGGAAAATGATAATATATTGTTTAAGAAAAAAGTCTCCAAAAATATATGCAGTCTGGTCACTAAGGGTTCTCTAAGGACAAGACATACTAGAGAAACTATATTTCAAAATCATTATGTTAACAGATAAAGTCAAATATAAGGTGAATTGCCGGTTGACTGATAATATGGTGAAATACTCATCATAAGTATTAGAATAAACTTACTGAAAAAATTTTAGACTTTTTCTCCAAAACCTGTCTTAGAAAACATTTTTATCAATAACTTGGACAATAATAGATAGCAAATAAACAAATGCCACAAAGATAAATGATATATTTATAATAGAACAAATGACCAAATTTATATACAAAATCATTCTAATGTGCTTAAACATTGTTATGAAATCAGTAAGAAGAAATACAACAGAGTTTTAAAAAAGCAGTATATAGACAAAATAAATGGGATAGAAATTTTGGTGGTACTTCATGTTTTTGAAAAAATGCCAAACCAGGCATGGTGGCACATGACTATAATCCCAGTCTCTTAGGAGGCTGGGGCAGGAGGATTGCATGTTCAAGGGCAGCCTCAGCAATTTAGTGAGGCCTGAGCAACTTAACAAGACCCTATCTCAAAAAATAAAAAAGGGCTGGGGATATAGAACAACAGTAACAACAAAAGTGCCAGTGTATGATGTGACCATTAAAATTCTGAGAATCATCAGTAGAAAGAAAATAATAAAATGTATTTCATGTTGGTTAGATCACATGTAAAATTCCGTATATAATCTAACTCAGGACACTTTAATAAAACCACAAACTAGTCTACCCAAAGGAAGTCTTTTTGATTGTTGAGAGGTCTGAAAATAACAATATGTGAACATTTTATAAATAGGGAAATGAAGGTTACTGGAGAAAATATGAACTTTTAAATAAGCAGTGCTAGGAAAAACAATTAACTATCCATTTATTATTTGTTTTATTTTTCACAGGCACATATGCAAAACCTAAAATCCAATCTAATTTATACTTTTAAAAAACTTTTCCAAAAATAAGACAAAACAAATAATTAAGCTATATTACTGAAGAGTATTTTCTAAGAAACTCTGTATGATTCAGCTGATGAAGTCCATGGATACAATGTACTATCAATTCTTATTGGACTAATAGTTGACATTTATTAATCACTCACTAGATATCACATATTCTACTAAATATTTTATGAGCATTGTCTTATATAAATCATACCAACACCCTATAAGATAAGATAGGTGCTAATATACCCATTATTATCAATAATAGCAGACAAAATACCTTATTCACAGAAGAATGGGTAAACTGGAATACATTCATATACTGGAATACTGTACAGTAATAAGGAATGAATTAAAACTATGTACATTGCCTAGAAGAATCTGAAAAAACCACCTGAGATAATACAATCCAAAACAACTCAGTTTTCAAAGATCTATCATGCAAATTCCATCTATATAAAATTCAAAACCATACTGAAGAGCAGGGAGGTCAATACATGTCAAGATAAGAATTAAAAAAGATATGATTGTTGGCCTGGGGTTGTGGCTTGGTGGCAGAGCACTTACCTAGCATACATGAGGCACTGGTTCAATCCCCAGCACCACATTTAAAAATAAATAAATATATAAATAAATAAACAGGTGTTGTATCCATCTTTTTTTAAAAAAAAAAAAAGATATAATGGTATATGATATGTCAAGAGCTTTGTAATGTTTTGAAAAAACAATAAAAAAAGATATAATGGTGATAGGGACACAAAAAACTTCAACGATATTTGGTAATGTTCTATTTCTCAAGGTGAATCTAGTAGATAGATATACAGAAACTATTTATACTTCTCTCCACACTTTACGTAAGTGTTCCTATGCATGAAAAGGTTCATACTACAAGGAAAATATTTTTTCTATTAAAAAGAAAGTCATTTTTATGTAAGCTATCATAACTCTGTGTTCTTTCTTTCTTTCTTTCTTTAGGTGGTGCTGGGGATTGAACCTAGGGCCTTATGCACATGAGGCAAGCACTCTACCAACTGAGCTATATTCCTGATAGTGTCATAACTCTGTGTTCTTAATCAGAGAATATACATCTGAAACTAGCCAGATTTCCTCTATATTTCAAGACATCTACCTTAAGAAAAAATAAGGTTGATATTTAGTCTTTTGTTCTAAAAATATACTGATACAAGCAAATCAATTCTTATTCTTTCTAAGAAGATAACTTTTTCTGAATAGATGAATTTGGAATTAATCAAAACTTATTTGGAATTCTAAAAATCAAATTAATCAAATCTTTAAATCTTAACTTTTGAAAAATTAAGACTCCTAACACTTCAGCTCAAGATTAGCAATGACTCAGCTGGAGTCATCAATGCCCAAGTAAGAGATCAATTTCTATCATCATTTTTTTTAAATTTTCTGTTTTCATTACTAGATTTCTCTTATACCTCAGATACATGAGTTGTTCTTCCATGACCAAACAATTCTGCCTTGATTTCTTCTACTTTCCTCCTGTCATCTTCATTTAATTCTGAAATTGAATATCCACACTCACGTGCTAAGTTAAACTTCAGATTCCAGGCTGGGAAGAAAGCATAAAAACCACTTGAGATAATACAATCCAAAAGTGATAATTTTCAGTGATTATAATAGCCCAGAAAATTAGCAAGCTATGCTGTATACACAACTTAATTAATGCCTACCACAATGCTCAGCATATGCTCTCAAATTATATACCCTAATGTTCTTGAAAGAAATAATTTCCTTGAAAAGCTTCATTTCTAAAAAACCATACTCTACAAATATTTCTATAAAGAGTCCACTTCAAATACGGTATTCAATCATTTTTATCCTAATCTTCCTTCCAACCAAAGAAGTCCCCTTTTCCTCCCCTTTCTGCACCTACTACAGTTACAGACACTCATATGAGAACTAGTATTTTAAAATGGTAAATAAAACTAGAAAGATTTTTTGAGAATCAAAATGTATAAGAACAGTATAGAAAATTAACCTCAAATGAAGATTCATAGGTAGGTCTGAACTGCATATAACGAACCCCCCCAAAATATTATTCCCATATGTCTTAAAGATTTTTATTTCCTCTTTTAATAGAATTCTACTATTAGATATTAATGGGATTAGTAAATAATTCTCTTTCAAACCTCTAACCCAAGTTTTAGTATGAAATACCTTGATACTTTTTCTTCTAATGTCTGAGATCAGTTCCAAGAATTTTATTAGAAATAGGAAGAAAAAATGTATGTAGTTTTGGAACACAAAACAATTTAGAGCACAGAAATCTGGAGATTTTTTTTCTTTTTGCCTGCCCCCAAGATAAGTTTATTATAATGGGAGAATCAGGGAAAAATAAAAGCTTTAGGAGCTTTGAAACCCAAACTTCCTTCTTAACTCTCTGATATCAAAGTCTACTTCTCCTAAAACCGTAACCTAGACTAGCACTGTTAATGCTATAACTTAGCTACATAATTGGTTAGATGAATCTTTCTAGGTTGCTTGTAGAAAATATAAACATTCTAACAGTTCTATAGGAAAAAGAAATTAAGAGCTCCAAATATGTAAGGTTAATCAATTTTTATATTTCTCAACTTATCAATGTTTATAAGCCTAAACATGCCTATATGACAAATGACAGTTCTTACCTCGTGCTCGTACCCGACACTCCTCTTCCTCTGCATTTCTAAGTATTTGTTTAGCATGATTTAATGAGGATTCACAATGCAGAAGATTTTTCACACGTGCAGCCAGTGAATCTACACTACCACCATCGTCACTCTCTGACATACCCTGTTCCTCTCTGCTATCTGTTATGCTTGGATTCGGTGAAGTGTATGGAAAAAAGTTGAGAAGAACATCAGAAACTGATTCCAAAGACTCTGGTAAATTACTCTCCCATGAGCAGGAACCATGTCCATCACTTACATCACTACTTGAATCACTTTTTATGATAGTCATCATAGGGATAATAATTTTGTTCCCAATGGTTCTACTATAGCGTTCAGGTTCAGACCTCATTGCAGATTTGGCTGCTTCATATTGCCTAAGAGTTTCACCTAATGCCATTCTAGCTTTGCTTTCTGCTTCCTGTAGAGGACTTCTAATTGTAGTTGATCTAATAAACTCCCAATTTTCAATGCCTCTCTGGCATTTCAAATTCGTTTGTGTGCCAATATCTTTCTGTATGCTTCTATTGCTTGGGCTTTCCTCCTCTATATATGGCTGTCTATGAAGGAAATCACCATCAGATACATCAGTTGTGGGGGGTTCTTTGAAGCAAACCACCTTCTTAGATCGTATAAATGAAATATCACTAACATCTCTAAAAGGGACAAGGGGAGCAGGAAAATTGCATCGTTTCAGTGCTATATTTTCTGCCTCCATTAAAAGTGTCCGAATTTCTTTAAGAGTTTTGGAACTATTATATGTATCCTGGATTTCCTCTGAACCATTATCTTCAAAACCTATAGATTCAGGCTTAATTATTACAAGTCCATCATCAGCTTGAGAATTTAATGGCATATGTTTTGAGAAAGCACTTGAATCAGAAGAATCCAAATTATCTATTAGTCTTTGGACATGTTCTGAAACAAGTTTGTCCTTTTCATCAGGTGAATAAGTACCAGGGGAAATTATTGATAACCCAGTAATTTGATCAGATTGCCCAAGACCACTCGAGACCTTCAGATCATCTTCAGTTAGATGTCTACACGGCAAATCCTTTTGATAGAAAATATTCAATTTTCCTCTGTATGAAAAGGAACTAGGAGGAGCTGTTGGTAACTCTGTTTTCTGGTCAGCTGGTTCAGGAACAGTTGAAACCTTTAGTGCATCTTCAGTTTGATATCTGTCTGGCAATTCCCGTAGATACAAATTATTAGATTTTTCTTTCTGTAAATAAGAACCACAGAGAGTTATTGGTGCCCCAGTATTTACATCAATTGGCTCAGGGACAGTTGAAATCTTTAGAATATCTTCACTTTGATCTCTATCTGGCAACTGCTGTTGGAAAAAAACATGAGGTTTTACTCTTTCAGAATAGGAACTATGAAAAACTGTCAGTAATGGAGTCTCCTGGTCATCTGGTCCAATCACAGTTGAAATCCTGGGCTTCTCTCTCTTTAAATGGAAACTATGGGTAACTGTTGGTAACTCTGTCTTCTGGTTGTCCGGTAGATTCACAGTTGAAACCCTGAGTTTCTCTTGATGTGAGTAGGAACCCGATGGTACTGCAGGTATCCTATTCTTCTGGTCACCTAGTCCAGAAACAGTTGAAGCCTTCAGAGATTCTTCAGTTAGATCACTATCAGGAAAGGACTGTTGAGAAAAATCACTAGGCTTCTCTCTATGGATGTAGGAACTAGAGGGTGTTCCAGCCCTCTGCTCTACTGGAACAGAAACAGATGAAACTTTCGAAGCCTCTTCAGTGAGATGGCTCTCTGGCAACTCCTGTGGAGAGAAGACACTGGGCTTCTCTCTATGTGAGTAGTAACTCAAAGGCATTGTTGATATTCCAGTCTTCGGGTCATCTGGTTCAGGAAGAACAAGAACGTCTAAAGCTTCTTTGGAAATATTTGGCAACTCCTGCTTATGAAAACTACTGGAGTAAGAACTAGAGGATACTGTTTGTATTCCAGTCTTCTGGTCAACAAGTCCAGGAACCTTTACTGTTTTCAAAGTGACCTGAGTAAGATCTGGCAATTCCTGCTGTAAAGAAATGATAGACTGTTCTCCCTGTGAATAGGGAGTAGAGGTTATTGTGTGTATTCCAGTCTTATAGTCAGCTGGTTCAGGATCCCCTAAAACTTCCAAAGTATCTTCAGGAATATCTGTCAACTCCTGCTGGTAAGAAATAATGGGCTTTTCTCCATGTAAATAGCGGGTAAAGGGCACGATGTGTATCCTAGTATTCTGATCAGAAAGTCCAGGAACACCTAAAATGTTCAAATCATCTTCAGCACGACGTGCTAACTCTTGTTGGTAGGAAATAACAGTCTGATCTATAGGTGAGTAGGAAGGAGAGATTTCAATAGGTATTGTGGTATCTACTGGTTCAGAAATAACTGAAAGTTTCAGACTTTCTTCACTTCGCTGACTATCCGGCAGGACTTGGTGGTAGAGAACAATAGGCTCCTCTCCAAATGAGTAGGGGGAAGTGGAGGATACAGTCAGATTCCCAGCCTGCAAGTCAGTTGGTTCAGGAGAGGATAAAACTTTCAAAGCCTCTTTAGGTAGATAACTATCTGTCAAGGCCCTTTGATAGAAAATAACAGGCTTCTCTTCAAGTGAATAGGAACTTGAAGATAATGTTGGTGTCACCATATTCTGGTCAGCTGGTCCAGGAGCAGTCAGAGATTCTTCAGGTATATGACTACTTGGCAAGGACTGTTGGTAGAAAATGCCAAGCTTATCTCTTTGTGAGTAGGAAGGAGGGATTACGGTTGGTATGCCAGTCTTCTGGTCTGTTCCAGGAGTAGCTGAAACTTTGAGAGCCTCTTCAGGTAGATGACTATCTGGCAGGGTCTGTTGGTAGAAAATAATAGGTTTTTCTCTATGCAAGTAGAAAGTAGATGATCCTATTGGTATCCCAGTCTTATGATCATCTAGTCCAGGAACAAATGAAACTTTCTGAGCCTCTTCATTTAGATGATTATTTGATAACATCTGCCGATAGAAAATATTGGATGTCTCTCTCTGTGAGTAGGATGTAGAGGTTAGTATTGGTATCCCAGTCATCTGGTCAGCTGATCCAGGAATAGCTGAAATTTTCAGAGGCTCTTTAGTTGGATAACTATCTGACAAGGCCTGCTGGTAAATAACACCAGGCTTCTCTCTCTGAGAGTAAGAACTAGAGTATACTTTTGTTGTCAGAGTCTTCTGGTCAGCTAGTCCTGGAATAGCTGAAACTTTCACAGTCTCTTCAGTTACATGACCATCTGGTAACTCTTGCCGGTAAAAAGTACCAGGCTTCACTCTGTGTGAGTAGGAAGTAGAGCGGACTGCTGCAGTTTCAACCTTTTGGTCAGCAGACCTAGGAAAAGTTGACACTTTCAGAGCTTGATCAGTTACATGACTTTCTGGCAAGGCCTGACGATAGAAAGCATAAGATTTATCTCCATGTGGGTAGGAAGCAGAGGACACTGTGGTTATCCCAGTCTTCTTGTCAGCTGGTCCAAGAGCAGATGAAAGAAACTCTTCAGCTAAATGACTCTCTGGCAACTCTTGTTGGTAGAGAATAATAGCAGGATCCCCTCTATACGAGTACGAAGGAGAAGTTATAGTAGGTATACTAATCTTCCGGTCATCTGCTCCAGGAGCAAGAGAAACATTCAGAGTTTCTGCAGGTATATGACTACCTGGCAAAACCTGTTGGTAGAAAACACCAGGCTTATTTCTTGGTGAATAGGAAGTAGAGGTTAGAGTTGGTATCCTGGTCTTCTGGTTATCTGCTCCAGGAACAGATGAAACTCTCAGAGCCTCTTGACCACCTGGCAAGGATTGTTGGTAGACAACATTAGGCTTATCTTTTGGTGAGTAGGGAACAGAGGATACAGGTGGTATGCCAGTCTTCTGGCCAGCAGGTCCCAGAACAGCTGAAGCTTTAAGACTCTCTATAGGTATCTGACCTCTTGGCAAGGACTGTTGGTAGAAAACATCAGGCTGGTCCCTTGGTGAGTAGGAAGGAGAGGTTGTAGGTGTTATGCCAGTCTTCGGGCCAGCTGCTCCAGGAACAGCTGAAACTTTCTGAGTCTCTATAGGTATCTGACCACCTGGCAAACCTTGTTGGTGGAAAACACCAGGCAGGTCACTTTGTGAATAAGGAACAGAGGTTGCAGGTGGTATGCCAGTCTTCTGGCCTGCTGGTCCAGGAGCAGATGAAACTTTCAAAGCCTCTGCAGGTATCTGACTACCTAGCAAGGCCTTTTGGTGAAAAACATCAGGCTTATCTCTTGGTGAATAGGAAGGAGAGGTTGCAGGTGGTATGCCAGTCTTCTGGCCAGCTGGTCCCAGAGCAACTGAATCTTTCAAATCCTCTGCAGGTATCTGACTACCTGTCAAGGCCTGTTGGTAGAAAACACCAGGCTGGTCTCTTTGTGAGTAAGGAACAGAGGTAACAGGTGGTATGCCAGTCTTCTGGCCAGCTGGTCCAGGAGCAGCTGAAACTTTCAGAGCATCTGCAACTATCTGACCACCTGGCAAGGCCTGTCGGTAGAAAACACCAGGCTGGTCTCTTTGTGAGTAGGGAACAGAGGTTGCAGTTATGCCAGTCTTCTGGTCAGCTGGTCCAGAAGTAGCTGAAACTTTCAAGGCCTCTACAAGTATCTGACCTCCTGGCAAGACCTGTTTGTAGAAAACACCAGGCTGGTCTCTTTGAGAGTAGGGAACAGAGGTTGCAGGTGGTATGCCAGCCTTCTGGTCAGCTGGTCCAGAAGCAGCTGAAACTGTCAGGGCCTCTGCAGGTTTCTGACCACCTGACACAGTCTGTTGGTAGAAAACATCAGGCTTGTCTCTTGGTGAATAGGAAGGAGAGGTTGCAGGTAGTATGCCAGTCTTCTGTCCAGCTGGTCCAGGAGCAGATGAATGTTTCAGGGCCTCTGCAGGTATCTGATCACCCGGCAAGCCCTGTCGGTAGAAAACACCAGGCTGGTCTCTTTTTGAGTAGGGAACAGAGGGTGCAGATGTTATGCCAGTCTTTTTCTGGTCAGTTGGTCCAGAAGCAGTTGAAACTTTCAGGTCCTCCGCAGGTATCTGATCACCCGGCAAGGCCTGTCGGTATAAAACACCAGGCTGGTCTCTTTGTGAGAAGGGAAAAGAGGTTGAAGGTGGTATGCCAGTTTTCTGTCCAGCTGGTCCAGGAGCAGTTGAAACTTTCAGGTCCTCTGCAGGTATCTGATCACCCGGCAAGGCCTGTTGGTATAAAACACCAGGCTGGTCTCTTTGTGAGTAGGGAACAGAGGGCACAGATGTTATGCCAGTCTTCTGGTCAGCTAGTCCAGAAGCAGCTGAAAGTTTCAGGGCCTCTGCAGGTATCTCATCACCCAGCAAGGCCTGTCGGTATAAAACACCAGGCTGGTCTCTTTGTGAGTAGGGAAGACAGGGTGCAGGTGGTACGCCAGTCTTCTGGTCAGCTGGTCCAGGAGCAGCTGAAAGTTTCAGGGCCTCTGCAGGTATCTGATCACCCAGCAAGGCCTGTCGGTATAAAACACCAGGATGATCTCTTTGTGAGTAGGGAACAGAGGGTCCAGGTATTATGCCAGTCTTCTGGTCAGCTGGTCCAGGAGCAGCTGAAAGTTTCAGGGACTCTGCAGGTATCTGATCACCCGGCAAGGCCTGTCGGTATAAAACACCAGGCTGGTCTCTTTGAGAGTAGGGAAAAGAGGGCACAGATGTTATGCCAGTCTTCTGGTCAGCTGGTCCAGAAGCAGCTGAAAGTTTCAGGGCCTCTGCAGGTATCTGATCACCCAGCAAGGCCTGTCGGTATAAAACACCAGGATGATCTCTTTGTGAGTAGGGAACAGAGGGTCCAGGTATTATGCCAGTCTTCTGGTCAGCTGGTCCAGGAGCAGCTGAAAGTTTCAGGGACTCTGCAGGTATCTGATCACCCGGCAAGGCCTGTCGGTATAAAACACCAGGCTGGTCTCTTTGAGAGTAGGGAAAAGAGGGCACAGATGTTATACAAGTCTTCTGGTCAGCTGGTCCAGAAGCAGCTGAAAGTTTCAGGGCCTCTGCAGGAATCTGATCACCTGGCAAAGCATGTCGGTATAAAACACCAGGCTGGTCTCTTTGTGAGTAGGGCACAGAGGGCGCAGATGTTATACCAGTCTTCTGGTCAGCTGGTCCAGGAGCAGCTGAAAGTTTCAGGGCCTCTGCAGGTATCTGATCACCCAGCAAGGTCTGTTGGTATAAAACACCAGGCTGGTCTCTTTGTGAGTAGGGAACAGAGGTTGCAGGTGTTATGACAGTCTTCTGGTCAGCTGGTCCAGAAGCAGATGAAAGTTTCAGGGCCTCTGCAGGTATCTGATCACCTGGCAAGCCCTGTCGGTATAAAACACCAGGCTGGTCTATTTGTGAGTAGGGAACAGAGGGTGCAGGTGGTATGCCAGTCTTCTGGCCTGCTGGTCCAGAAGCAGCTGAAAGTTTCAGTGTCTCTGCAGGTATCTGACCACCCGGCAAGCCTTGTTGGTAGAAAACACTAGGCTGGTCTCTTTGTGAGTAGGGAAAAGAGCTTGCAGGTGGTATGTTAGTCTTCTGGCCAGCTGTTCCAGAAGCAGCTGAAAGTTTCAGGGCCTCTGAAGGTATCTGCTCACCTGGCAAGGCCTGTCTATATAAAACACCTGGCTGGTCTCTTTGTGAGTACGGAATAGAGGGTGCAGATGTTATGCCAGTCTTCTGGCCAGCTGGTCCAGAAGCAGCTGAAACTTTCAGGGCCTCTGCAGTTATCTGACCACCCGGCAAGGCTTGTTGATAGAAAACACCAGGCTGGTCTCTTTGTGAGTAGGGAAGAGAGGGTGCAGGTGGTATGCTAGTCTTCTGGCCAGCTAGTCCAGAAGCAGCTGAAAGTTTCAGGGCCTCTGCAGGTATCTGATCACCCAGCAAGGTCTGTCGGTATAAAACATCAGGCTGGTCTCTTTGTGAATAGGGAAGAGAGGTTGCAGGTGCTATGCCAGTCTTCTGTCCAGCTGGTCCAGAAGCAGCTGATAGTTTCAGGGCCTCTGCAGTTATTGGATCACTCGGCAAGGCTTGTTTGTAGAAAACATCAGGCTGATCTTCTTGTGAGTAGGAAAGAGAGGGTGCAGATGTTATGCCAGTCTTCTGGCCAGCTGGTCCAGGAGCAGCTGAAACTTTCAGGGCCTCTGCAGGTATTTGACCACCTGGCACAGCTGGTTGGTAGAAAACATCAGGCTTGTCTCTTGGTGAATAGGAAGGAGAGGTTGCAGGCGGTATGCCAGTCTTCTGGCCAGCTGGCCCAGGAGCAGATGAAATTTTCAGGGCCTCTGAAGCTATCTGACCACCTGGTAAGGCCTGCTGGTAGAAAAAACCAGGCTGGTCTCTTTTTGAGTAGGGAACAGAGGTTGCAGGTGGTATGCTAGTCTTCTGGCCAGCTGGTCCAGAAGCAGCTGAAAGTTTCAGGGCCTCTGAAGGTATCTGACCACCTGACACAGTCTGTTGGTAGAAAACATCAGTCCTATCTCTTGGTGAATAGGAAGGAGAAGTTTCAGGTGGTATGCTAGTCTTCTGTCCAGCTGGTCTAGGAGCAGATGAAAGTTTCAGAGCCTCTGCAGGTATCTGATCACCCGGCAAGGCCTGTCCGTTTAAAATACCAGGCTGGTCTCTTTGTGAGTAGGGAACAGAGGTTGCAGGTGGTATGCCAGTCTTCTGTCCAGCTGGTCCAGAAGCAGCTAAAAGTTTCAGGGTCTCTGCAGGTATCTGATCACCCAGCAAGGCCTGTAGGTAGAAAACACCAGGCTGGTCTCTTTGTGAATAGGGAAGAGAGGGTGCAGGTGTTATGGCAGTCTTCTGGCCAGCTGGTCCAGAAGCAGCTGAAACTTTCAAGGCCTCTGCAGGTATCTGACCACCTGACAGAGTCTGTTGGTAGAAAACATCAGGCTGATCTCTTGGTGAATAGGAAGGAGAGGTTACAGGTGATATGCCTGTCTTCTGGCCAGCTGGTCCAGGGGCAGAAGAAATTTTCAGGGCCTCTGCAGTTATCTGACCACCTAGTAGGGCCTGTCGGTAGTAAATACCAGGCTCATCTCTTTGTGAGTAGGGAATAGAGGTTGCAGGTGTTATGCCAGTCTTCTGGACAGCTGGTCCCAGAGCAACTGAATCTTTCAAACCCTCTGCAGGTATCTGACCTCCTGACAAGACCTGCTGGTAGAGAACACCAGGCTGTTCTCTTTGTGAGTAGGGAACAGAGGTAACAGGTGGTATACCAGTCATCTGGCCAGCTGGTCCAGGAGCAGCTAAAATTTTCAGAGCCTCTGAAGGTACCTGACCACCCGTCAAGGCCTGTTGGTAGAAAATACCAGCCTTATCTCTTGGTAAGTAGGAAGGAGAAGTTGCAGGTAGTAAGCCAGTTTTCTGGTCAGCTGGTCCAGGAGCAGCTGGAACTTTCAGGGCCTCTGCAGGTACCTGACCACCTGGCATCGCCTGATGATAGAAAATACCAGTCTTTTCTCTAGGTGAGTGAGAAATGGATGGTACAGTTGGTATGCCAGTGTTCTGGTCATCTGATCCAGGAATACCTGAAACGTTCAGTGCCTCCTCAGTTAGATAACTATCTGGCAAGCCCTGTTGGTATAAAATACTGGGCTTCTCCCTGTAAGGGTAGGAAGAAGGAGGTTCTATTGGCATCCCATACTTCTGGTCAGCTGGTTCAGAATTATCTGAGACTTTTAGACTCTCTTCAGTTAGATGACTATGGGTCAATGCCATTTGGTTAGGAGCATCAGTGTGTAGACCAATAGTATTCCCTTGTAAAGAACTTATAGCCAATTGAGGTAAGTCCTCAGGGTATAAAGATAAATGAGATTCAACGTCTGAATCTTCAGTAGTGGTAGTGATACCCAATTTCAACTTGGATTGAGTTATTTCAGGTATGCTTCCTTCAGAAGAGTCTCCTAAAGGAAGAGATTTGTTAATGTTATAAATTTTGTCAATAAAAAAAGAAATCAAACAAGCCTCACCTCCTTGGGCCTCTAAACTTTTAGAAATGAAATCTATTGCTGGGCGCTAAGCAACTCAGTGAGACCCTGTCCCTAAACAGAAATACAAAATAGGCTGGGGATGTGGATTTGTGGTCCAGTGCCCAAGTTCAATCCCTGGTACCAAAAAAAAGAAATAAAAAGAATCCTGTGGAAATAATCATCAAAGGAAACAAATGTCCATGAAGACACTAATTACAAAGCAAACCAAAGTGAAAATGATCAACAATAGAGTAACAGTAATATCAACTTAATGAAACATTTTATAGATCTTAAAAAATTTATTTAAAGAATTTTCAATGGGATAGCAAAATACCATTGGGTCTGGGATTTGATTTCAATCTGCTTGCAATCTAGTAGTCTGTTGTTGTGTCATGAATGCTGACAGAAAACATAAGGTTCTTTGTCAGGGAAATTTCTTTTATTATTAGCTTATTTTCAAGGGCTCCTCTCAGCCTCAAGTGCTACAGGGGCAATGCAATACAGATGCTATGCATGCAGTGAGTTTGACCAACTCCTTATATATTACATATATTTTATATGGAAAGAGAGATCTATATAGACATTGTTTTCTTTTTTGTTTTTCTTTTCGTTTTGGAGATTGAATCCAGTGGCACTTAACCACTGAGCCACATCCCCAACCCTTTTTTATATTTTATTTAGAGATGGGGTCTGGCTCAGTTGCTTAGGCCCTCACTAAGTTTCTGAGGCTGGCTTTGAACTTCCAATCCTCCTGATTCAGCCTCTGGAGCTGCTGGGATTACAGGCATGTGCCATGGTGACTGGCATGTTTTTTATTAAGTATATGAAACTGTATAAGACGAAAGGTACACTAAGAAGTTTGAACTTAATTCTATAGGCATGGGGAACTGTTGACCACTTTGATAAGAACTATAATGCATCAATACAGATTCAAGGCAGATAAAAAGGGAATGAGAGTGTTTAAACAGAACAACCCATCAGAACTTTCTGCAATAATACAAATGTTCTGTATTTTCACTACTAGAGTAATTCTAAATCAAAGTAGATCTAAATAGCAGTGTAAATGAATGACTACAACACAATAAAAGGATTTAACAAGTTGTATATTAATTCATTTATTCATTCAAAAAATATGAATCCTTATGATGTGCCAGACATCATTCTAGATAAAGGTAAATACAATAATAAAAAAACAGACAATTCCTACTTCACAGAGTTTCCATCCTAAGAGGAGGAGGCACACAATTAAACATAATTGGTAAAATAGGGTATGTTAGATATAATATGGTTGCTATACACAGCACACATTACCTATCTTTTACATACAGCAAAACTGAGTTTCCAAGATAATTATACCACAGTGCTTCTCAATGTGAGTTATCTTGTTAACTTGCAGGCTCTGATTCGGCAGATCTAATGAGATCTGAAATTCTCCATTTTTACATGTTCTCTTGTGATACTCAATGCAATATATTGGTCCTTAGACCACATGTTGAATAGTGAAGATATATAATTTTTCTAGAGTTCTAAAACAAATGACAAAAACTAGTACCTTAACCCTTCAATTCTAACTCTGAGTTCTGAACTCTTTTCACTACAACTGACTGCCCTTCCTAAAAGGCCTCTGGTGAGCTTCAAAGTAGCTAAATACAGAAGAAGATGAGTTGAGGCATGAATTGTAGAATTAGAAGTATCAACTATACAGAAAAACTGAAAGCAAAAGAAAATATGTAAAAACTGCACTGCAACCTGAGAAGTAATATGGGTTATGAATATTTTGTGAGGAAATAAAATAGGCCCAAGTCGAGAAAAAAAACAAAACAGATTAATAACACAAAATCTTTTTATTCCAAACAACTTCCTAACTTTTTGACTTTACATTTCTTTGATCATTACAAATTATCAGTGATATCATGAAGGGAACAAATGAGTTAAGAAACAGCCAAGGAGTTAAGATACAGAACCCATATTCTTGAAAGATATATAACAGTTTATATAAGATAGCAATACCTTAAGTAGAAATACCTTTGGAGGAAGGAAAAGGTTAGTAAAGAAAACTTGAATAATTGGAGTAAGCTGCTAAAAGTAAAAAACAGGAAGGATCCCCCTGGCCTAAAAAAAGAAAAAAAAAACTGAGAATAAAAGGATTAAAAAAAAAAAAAACACATAAGTTGGGCAAAGATGGGGCATAAAGGGTGGGGAAAGGAAATGTTCCAAACAGAGCAAACAGTATCTGCAAGGTTGAGGAGACAAGAGGGTTTAGCATAAGGAAATGACAGTAGTTCAATATGATTAAAAAGGCAAGTAAGGGTAAAGCTAAAGATATGAGCAGGGACCTTTTACAACATATCAAGGAGTTTTTAAATTATCCCAAGGAATTTACAATTCGTCCTGAGGTAAAACAAGGGTTTCAAACTAAAAGTAACACTATCAAGTCTGCCTTGTAAAAAAAGACTATTCTGGCTTTTATAAAAAAAATAGAATGGCAGAAAAGATGACCTGTTTTCTATTACTAACGCAGTAATCCCGAAAAGAGAAATCAAGAGTATAATAATTAGAATCAACAGTATTGGGTAACTGAAGAAAGATGAAGGTGAGAAAATACAAATTTCTGACTTGGCTTAGCAGACCTTCACACAATTAGAAGAAATACTGAAGGAAGATTAGGTTTGAAGAGATGATGATTTGTCCAGTGTTTGAAGTTCTGACGTTAAGGTGCCTCTGAGACAACCAAATGAAGATAGTCCATAGACAATCAGATAGAAATATCTGGAGTACAAGACACATCTAGATGGGAGTCCTACATTTGGTACTATAGAAAGTAACTGAAGCCTTAAGTATAGATAATATCTCAAAGTTAAGATCACTTTTTGCACAAAGCATTATTTCCCACCATGTTTCTATCTGCTTCTGTAAACAAGCTAAGGACAATCAGTACTGTACCAGGTTAACTGATGCTTTTAGAAAACAATCATTAAAACTTCCCTGCCTTTAGTATGTACCATGATTTGTGTTCGGCATTAATTGAAATGAAACATGATGTTCTCTCTGAGGGAGAAAAAAAATTTTTTTAATATTTCTTAGTTGTCAATGGACCTTTATTTTATGTATTTATATGTGATGCTGAGAATCGAACCCAGTGCCTCACACATGCTAGGCAAGAGTTCTACCACTGAGCTACAACCCCAGCCCATGAAGAAGAAAATTTTTATAAATAGTGGTGTGCTATATTTATGAAAAGTAAGAGGGGCATTTAAATTTTTTTAAAAGGAGGGGGGAGAACAATATGGAAATGAAATAATCAAATACTCTTAAGCTAAGCCTGAAATTACAACTAGAATGTAAAAAGACTGAGAAGAAAGGAAACGTCATCCCAGGAAAGGGAAAACCAGAAGTAAAATATCAAAAGAATAAACACAACTCTACAGGTAGGGAGGTAAATGCAAACAACAACAAAATGCCTTGCCTGGTACCAAATTGTACAGGAAAGAAAATGAAGATTGAATAAATAGAAAGTCTTGGTAATCAACCAGATAGAGTTGAGATCTGACATGGAGAAAGGAGAACATATCATCAATATTCAAGGAGAATATGAGTTGAGTTTATAGAAGATAAAAGATAGTATGAATGCAATGAGTGGCCCGAGATGGCAGCACAGGCTACCAGGCTCTCACTCTCATTCATTCTATGTGTCTTGCATAATTTCCCTTTCAAAATTGGGATACCTAATATTGAGGCAGCCTTAGAAGGTAGTGAGAATTAAATCTGTCAAAAAATTTTTTGATTAAAAACATAAAGGGTTGGATAAAAACATAAAGGGTAGAACCAAAACCTATAAAACAATATATAAATATATACATATAAATCTCTATATCCACCAGCCTTCCTGAAACCACCTTGCTGAGGGTAAAGTGATTCATTTTCTCCCTACTGCTTGTAGCCCTCTTCTTGTTTTTAAAATAACTTCAAATAAACAAAAAATAGAATAATAGCTCTCTGGATTGCCTAACACATGTAAGACACAAATTTGGTCCCTAGCTCAGAAAAGGAGGAGGTGGGGGGGGGGATAATAAAGCTCTGATTTTAAATGTTCTCATCTTAATGTGAGGTGAGAAATGTTAATTAGCTTGATTTAATTATTGCAATGTCTACATGTATCAAAACATCACCCTGAACCCCATAAATACATATAAATTTTATGTTGAAATTAAAAATTGACTTTTAAAATGCTTTTTTAAAAGATGAAATCTGTAATATTTAAGATAGGATAGACAAGTAGACCAATGCAACTGAAAAAAGAGCCCAGAAAGAAACAAACAAAATGTGATATTGAAGTAGAAAAGCAGCTCTGGAGGTAGACTGCTTGGGTTCATGACTGGCACCCCACCACTTTACTATGTATGGGGCCTTGGGCAAGTCAGTTAACTTCTCTAAGTCTCATTTTGTTCAACGATCAAATAGAATAATAGCAGTAGACATCACCAAAAGTATAGCTATAAAATTAATATATAATTATATTAACGTAAATTTTATACAATAAGTAAATGCTTAGCAAAGTAAGCAAGTAATAAATGATATCTATTATTATCACTCTGTGATGGGGCTGCATATTTTAGAAAAATTAGCAAAGTTTCATGGCATAGGTGTGCACGTTCTGTGACTTAAGACTCCAGGGCTTATTCCAAATTGCTAAGGGCTTTACCTTGAATCTCATACCCATGGCCCCATCTGGTAATTTCTATCTATAGTCAAAGACTATTCAAAGATAATGTAGCATTATATTAAAAATTAAGAATTCCAAGCAAAAAATATGAGAATGAGCTGTTCAGCAAGACTGTAGTTTACAAAATTAATATAAAAAATTCAATTTTACTTCTACATACCAGCAATGAATTCTCCAAAAGTGACATTAACATTCTTATGTGTAATATCATTAAGAAGATTTAAACTTAAAATTAACAAAAAGTACAAGACTTATAAGCTGAAAACTACAAAATATTGTTGAAATGAAAAAGACCACAGTAAAAGGATAGAAACACTATGCTTATGAACATTTGATATTAAGATAGTAAAATTCTCAAAAGGGGGCCGGGGCTGTAGCTCAGTGGCAGAGCACTTGCCATTCCTGTGAGGCACTAGGTTCAATTCTCAGCGTCACATAAAAATAAACAAATAAAGGCATGCTGTCCATTTACAACTACAAAAAAATTTTTTAAATAAATTACAGATTCAACGCACTATGGTATATGTTGCAACAATACACAATATTCAAGGTGAATTAAGTCAGTCACAAAGAGACTTGGTTCCACTTATACGTGGTAATTACAGTAGTCAAATTCACAAGAGACAGAAAGGAGAATGGTGGTTATCAGGGACTGGGAAGAGGAAAGAATGGGGAATTACTGTTTAACACGTACAGTTTCAGTTTCATAAAATGAAGAGTTTTGTTGATGTATGGTAGTGATAATCAAGCAATGTCAATGTAATTAATACTACGAAACTGTATACATAAAAATGTTTAAGGAAAGAAGATGGCGGGCTAGAGGAAGGATATATTTCTTGTCACTCTGTGACCCTGGATTCAAGCAATGGGGATACTGCTTGGATGTGAAGTGGGTGAAAGAGGGATTTCACCAAAACTCAATATTGAACGGTCAGAATGCCTAAGAGACTTAGAAATTTGGGTACATTAAATAAAGATAAAAGATAACATAGAAGCCAATCTGGTACCAGTAGCCATGCAAATGCAGCACAGAAGGAGGGAAAATGCTGAGAAATACAATGGACAGATTTATTGGCAACATCCTGAGATCATAGAGGCAACCTGCCCTAGGTTGGTCCAGAGGCTGTACTCCAGTATATAATCATGCGCAAAGGGCAGCCCATGTTCCCAACTGTATGTGGAAAGCTGATGCAGAAGCAATCCGGGACGACCACTGCAGCAATTGGAAGATCTGAAATGGGTACATACAGGTCCTGGCAGGCACTTATCGTATGACGTAGACTGTGCTTAACAAAGCAAGAGTAAAATAAGCACAGAGTCTTATCTCCAGGGGAATACAAGTCAGAGAGGTGCGTTTACAGGCTCACAGAAGCAGATGAAGGGGGTCAGAAATCTAATTAAGCTTGGCACTAAGACCAACAGCCTGGAAAAGAAGGGTCCATGGACAGCAGAGCAAACAAAGGAGTGGCTCCCCCACTCCATAAGTGGAACCCTAGAGAGACTCCTAAGGAAACTGCCCAGCCCTAGAGGTTGACTGATCTAATCTATCCAGAGCAGTCATCACCCAGCAAAGACCCTAAGACCTTACTAAACCTAACTCCCACCTTTAGGAATTCCACCTATGGAAAATCCTCTCAGAGAACTCTGCAGCAGCCCCACCCTGGGAGCACATCATACTGGTCAGTATAGACAAAACTCCAACTGACAGTACTTCCCATCCCACCATATCTCATACTGCTGAGAAGTGAAACTAAGAATTTTTCAACTCCAGCTGGCAGCATGGGAAGAAACACAAAAAGAGGAAGGGTTTAACAATGCACAGCCCTTTTCTTGTGCTCAGCACATACATCCAGAAAAAACAGAAAAGACAAACAGTTGGGCACAGACAGTGAACATATATTCTCACTGACTATTTTGATCACCTCAGTAGAAATAAATCTAGAATTTTTCATCAAGAATCTCATTTTCCTTTATTTATTTATGTGCATTTGTGTGAATAGTTCATGAATATTTATACATATACATATCTGTTTCCTTTTTCTCATCTGTAACATTTTTTAATGTAGTTATTTTTCCTTGTCTTGTCTTTTGAGGATAAGGAGTTTTTATTAGTACACTTTGGTTTAGTTTTATAATGTTTTTCATTTGTCAGTTTCTCTTGTTTCTTTTCTTCTCTCACTTCTTTATTTTTACTAATAGCCAAATTCTATTGCTCTCTCATGCATTCTCCCTTTAATTTTTTACTTCTATTTTTTCTTCTTCTCCCTCATAACCATCATATCCTAAATCTCTTCTGCATTCTCTGTGTTCACTTTTGAAATTGTAAACTCTTTTCTACCCACCTGGCTCATTTTCTTTCCTCTTAATTAACTCTATTTTTTTGTTGTTTGTTTGTTTGTTTGTTTGGGTAGTTTTAATGGACAGCATGCCTTTATTTTATTTGCTTATTTTTTCTGGTGGTGCTGTTAGACAGGACACAAGAAAAGACAATTAACTCCAATTAAAATCAAATTAAAGCAAGCTGATTATTTTGACCGGTCGGACTGCCTCTCCCAACAAAAGCCATGGGACTAAGACAGCCCTGCAACTTTCTTGCAGCCTAGCTTTATAGCCCAGAAAGTTACACAAGGGGGGGTTACAGATAATAAAACTCTGAGGAGCATAACACCAATGCTAGTTTGGCCCCGACATCAGAATTTATGAAGGTCATTAGAGCCTCAGAGAAGGTCGTTATCTGGCCAGGGAAAACAAAGATTTATGAGGTGTCACTAAAGTTTTAGAGAGGGCTATTATCTGGTCAGAGAGATCCAGGCATGGGTGAGTTCAAGGCACAGGCAGGCATTCCAAGCAAGTTCAGAATTTTCAGTAATTTATAGTAAAGCCAAAATTAGCTTTCATGTCTTTGTGGTGAGATGGCTCCCAATTTTAAGAGGGTATCAGACTGGGTCTATCATTCCCCCCTTTTCTTATGTGTCCCTTTCAAGTCTTTGATAGGGTAGGGGAAGAGCACTGAGGGAATTTTAATCCCTCAGATAAAAGTCTCCAACTTTTTTTTTTTTTAACTCACCCAAAACCGGTCTCTCTGATTTGACTTGTACCAGGAAGATATGAACACATTAATATAAAAACACATTGATGTTTTTATATTAACCAAGTTTAGCTTTTAAAGAAATACATTAGCACAATTTTCTAAAACAACATTTCTTGTTTAACCAGCTGTTTAATTCCTTTAAGATTACTTGCTCTAGACACAAGAAACAAAACTTAATAAACACAATGTTACGGGTAAACTAATATTTTAATAAATCTTTGTCCTTTTAACATATGACTGTAAAGACAAACTTACACAGTCCTTCTTTGTCACTTACTTAAACTTTCTTATGTACTTCATCACATAAAGACTTTCTTATCCAGGAACACTTTTTTCTCTTCTATTAAAAATTATTTCCATATCTAGAACCTTCTAATTTCTCCTTTCCATCTGTTAACCTCCTTTTCTGTTCACATTTTGAAACAATCCTTGTAAATTTCTGAATTTAGGCAGCTTATTTCATTTGAATAAAAAGAAATACTTGATTTTACTTATAGTACTCTTAATTGAAACAGCTGAAACCTTTAGGCTTTTGTATATAGAAAACTTCTGGAAACTTTTTTTATCTAGAATCACATCTGTTTACCAATTTATGAAAACACCATGTCTAAGTATCAGGGATGACAAAGAAACTTTTTTTTTTTTTTTTTTAATATTTATTTACTTTTTTAGTTCTTGGCGGACACAACATCTTTGTTTGTATGTGGTGCTGAGGATCGAACCCGGGCTGCACGCATGACAGGCAAGCGCGCTACCGCTTGAGCCACATCCCCAGCCCCGACAAAGAAACTTTATATCTTTTTTTTTTATATCTTTTTTTTTAACCAACTTATGAAAACATCAATAATGTTACCCAATGTAATTTAAGGAGTTAAGAGTAACTTAATGGTATATTTAACATTTAACATTTTAACCTTGTAAATCAATCAGATATCTAACAAAAGTATTCATAAATGAGTAATCCCTTGTCAAATTTACTTTACTTATTTTATCAAAACATCAGACAAGTGTATTGAACAGTGTTAGCCATTTCCTTGTTGAAGAAAAGTCCTAGAACCAAAGCATATCAGACATTTCATAGACATCAACATTTTATTAGTTTTTTTAACATATAGAAAAACTTGTAAGCTTAATTTTAAGATATCTTTATTTTCATCTGTTTACCCAATTTAAATTGAACCGTTTAAATCACTTGAATCAAAGATATTTGGATCCATTTTTTTAATTTTTATGAGCGCTCCTCATATATCTGCCAATTTTCATATCATGTGCATGATATATGGACATACGCACATACAGACATACAACACATAACACAAGTGTGCACACCTAACACAATAGTAAAGCCTTGTAGCTTTTCACAGGTGAAATCTCCATTGCAATGTTTAAAAACTCCACAATTGATCAAAAATAGAACTCATCAGAAAAACATTAAGCTAGGTCTGTCTATAGGATCAAAATCATGAGCTCAAAAAATACAGAAACTAAGAAAAAGCAAGAGTCCTAGAAAAAATGACCGGCCAGTAATTAGTAAATACCATACAATTTACTTTTTGGTTTAGTCTAGTTTGAGTTCAGGTAAAAGACATCTTTACTCTTTTTTTTTTTTTTTCCCTTAGGCCTCAGAGCAGTCTCCTACTGAGCTTGCAGGCTTCTTCCATTTGCATTTCAACATAAGTCCTGGATGAGGTCTGGAAGGAGCAGGGAAAACTGCTATTCTGAGCAGACACCTCACGCCTAAGGCATTTTTAACCTTAAGTTATAATTTTCAGGTTTGGATGTTGAAAATTATGATAAAAGTTTAAGATACAATTCATAAAATTTCATACCTTTCCATCTTGTTTTGCCAAAGGAAAAATTTTTCCTACTCTAGAAAAACTTGCTCATACAAAACTGAAAATAGGATCTTACTTGATAATATAAAAGCTATCATCAGAAGAAATCCCTTCAGGATCATTAAGCCACTTCCTTTGCTTTGAAGTTCCTATAGTAGTATTAAGTTCCAAAAGATAACCACACACTACCATCTATATCCAAAATTAAGCTTTAAAAATTCCCAAGACTATTGTTATTCAATGTCATTCCAATAAGCCAGACCAATCCCCAATCCAACACTTTCCTTCCCCAAGCCATACACACTGAGGGGAACAGATACCATACCATGATTTACTATCCTTGCCCAAATTAATGCACTGGTACACCTAGTGAAATCTTCCCAGGCTACCCAATTCAAAAACTGCTGAAAAAACTGAATGAGGGAGTTATTTGCCAACTTGGAAGTAGAGTTCTTTAGTTTTCCATCCTAAATATTTAAGTTCTCTGGCATGAATTATCTGAAATCATAAATTAAACAATTACCTAAACCCAACTTTTAACTGCAAGATTGTGCAATGCTTCAAAAACCCATTCAGACCAGATTGTTACAATAAAAATCATCTTTTAGACACACATTCAGCCAAGATCATTCCCAAGAAACAATCTATAATATCAATATATTATTGCCCATGTCTTAAAGGGCCAGAAATAGATAAAAGAGACACAATAAAAAAGATACAATAAAAAAGACACAATGACAGACAGGCAGAAAGGAGCTCCAGACTATGGCTGACAGACAGGAACCTTTAAAACAGACTAGATAAGAGAAAAATCTCCCCAAATTTCCAACTCCCATTTAATTATGACTCCTACACCAGTGGCACCATACATGTCCCTACGAGTGGACCAGATGTTCTCCCAGAGGGGCAACCAGAAGTGTAAAATCAAGGGTCTCGGTGTGGTGACTTTGCTGCCTTGTGTCCCCCTTTTTTTTAAGTAGACAGAGGTAGAGTAATCTTTACAGTGCAGAGAAGGAAGGTGGGAGTTCCCCGAAGCAAAAGGGGCTTTGGTAGCTGCTGGGAGTCCCTCAGTCCCTCCTTTTACTTACAGGATTAGTTCTTCTTGTTTGGTCTGACCCCAGGCACCAGGCACACTCCATATCTCCTAACTTTCCAGTAGTCAGTTCTCTAAAGTTCATTTTAATCCTCCGCATTCAGTTGTTTGGAGTGCTAAGCTCCCTAAGAAAGCAGAGCAGAGGCTCCTCTAGAGTACTCCCTGGGGTGTCAAAATTTGTAACTAAAAGTTCCGTTTCTGTCCTCGAAGGCAATTAATGCCAATTTAATAATGAGAACAGGGTTTTGAGAAAAACAAAAAGGAAGGTTTATTGTTTAGCTAACAAAGAAGAAACACGGGGGACTCCACCCCAAAGGTTGTGACTCTCTTGATCTGGAAGGACAAGGGGTTTTAAAGGAGTTTCACTTGTTAATCTGGGAAATATTCCATTCTTAGATCCCCAGCAGCCATTTCCCTCTGCAGTGGGTTGCTCCAGGCAGCCAACTAGGAGAAGAAAGTTGCTTCCCTAATCCTGCTTAACAAAGGGGGGTAGAGTTTATCGCAGTTCCTTAAAACATAGTTCAAAGGGGTGTCAGGCTTACTTGCTTTACAACCCATTTTCATGTCCAATTTCCTCAAGTTTTTACCACAGAAGTCACACAACAAAAGGCAGAAAAAACATATAGAACACAGAACAAAACACAAGGAAACAGAAACCCGGCACTGAAACTGAAAAACTGAGGAGCAATGGAACATCTTGCTAAAGCTCCAAGGTAGAAGCGTTTATGTGCCCATCAGCACCTCTCTATCCTTTCAGAGGAATTCCCTACAGACCAGTACAGAGGACAGAACGATATCTCGTTACTGTCCTGGACAGGAGTATATGTAAGCCTCGCCAGGCCACCTCTCTGTCTTCAGAAGAGATCTCCCTTAACCAAATACCAGATGTTATAAAGGCGCCATTTACTTATGAAGGCCTCCTCCACCAGAGGCTTGCTAATTGTTTTAGGGCAGCAGTTCACTGCAGTACTCCAGGGACTGAAGGCTCACTCTGAGGCCTTGGAAGGTCTCCAGGTGCACCTCCCTAGAGTGGATCTCCAGCCCAGAGCCCTGGAGCGAAGGTCCGGCTTTAGAATTTCTAGCAGTCTGGTCTTGTGGTTTGGTCTGGCAGGTTCATCTTGCTGGGGCCTCCAAAATGTTAGAACAGGACGCAAGAAAAGACCACTGACTCCAATTAAAATCAAATTAAGGCAAGCTGATTATTTTGTCAGGCCGGGCTGCCTCTCCCAACAAAAACCACGGGAATAAGATAGCCCTGCAGCTTTCTTGCAGCCCAGCTTTATAGCCCAGAAAGTTACACAAAGGGGGGTTACAGATAATAAAACTCTAAGAAGCATAACACAAATGTTAGTTTATATTTTTGCTGGCCCCGACATCAGAATTTATGAATGTCATTAGAGCCTCAGAGAGGATCATTATCTGGCCAGGGAAGGCCAAGATTTATGAGGCGTCACTAAAGTTTTAGAGAGGGCTGCTATCTGGTCAGAGAGAGCTAGGCATGGGTGAGTTCAAGGCACACAAGTATTCCAAGCAAGTTCAGAATTTTCAGTAATTTATAGTAAAGCCAAAATTAGCTTTTCATGTCTTTATGGCGAGATGGCTCCCAATTTTAAGAGGGAATCAAACTGGGTCTATCAGTGCTAAGGATCAAACCCAGTGCCTCACACGTGGTAGGCAAGGGCTCTGCCACTGAGCCAGAGCTACAGTCCATTAACTCTACTGTTAACATCTTTTAGCACTAATTGGCTTATATATCACCTGACCCCACTATTAATGCTGCTGCGATGATTACTACGTGGATGCCATAGGTGACTCCTAATGTTTAATGCCAATATAGTACATGATTCCTTACTGCTTTTACTGATGGTAATTGCTGATCCAACCATTTCTGTTTATTGTACCAATTAATATTGTAGATATTATAGTAGGAACTAAGTATTTAGTTCAATGCTATAATTTGTTTGCATTGATTGTTGCAATTATTTTTCTCCTCCTAATCTGTGAGGTACTGTAAACCTGCACAGACACTACAAGTTGATAGGGTAGAAACTCTGCTACTTCAGAACCACACTGTTAGAGATGGGTATGCACACAAACAATATGAAAAAGCAAGAGAACAAACCATCCCAAACAACCCAAAAGGCCTCAACAACAGACTCCATGACACCACAATGGAGGAATATCAGAGAAGGAATTTAGAAAGTTCATAGTGCAACTGTTCTACAAGCAAATGATGATGTAAGGAGTGAAATCAGAGAGAAAATACAGAAGTGAAAGATCACTTTGACAAGAAGATAGAGATTCTGAAGCTATTCCAAGATGGCGGGCCAAAGGGAGGCAGCATCTTGTTTCGTTCTGAAACCCAGATCTCATGTAGTCGGAATACTGCATCTCAGAGAGTATAAGAGGACCACACAGAGCTGATTTCTGCAGAAATCACCAGCGCTGTGACCTCCATGCAGGACTCAGAGCCTCAGTGTTCGAGCAGGACACCGGAACCCTGGCTCCCAAAACCCAAAGCCCGCAGTTGTAGCTCACGCACGGCTCTCAAGCTGCATAGTAGGTTCACCTATCAGCACCTCTGCAGAACTCCAGAATGCACTCGGTTCACAACGCAGGTCACTCAGCTACTACCTATCGACAGCAAAACGCCCAGTTCTCCCCACCTCACCAGATAACACAGCCCTGGAAGCAGACCAAGTGCATCTTGGATGACCTTTCCCGCCATATTTGGTGGGGGAAGCTCTCAGATTGGATCTCCATTTGACCAGGAGGGATCTTGGAACCCTAAAGAGCACTACAAACCTATAGGGTGAAAACAATAACACCCCAGACCAACAGAGATGGAAAAAAAGGACACAAGAGAAACATGAAAAGACAAGGGAAGTAAGTACCACAAACAAATCAAGGCAACACATCATTAGAATCATTGGCAGTCACAGGAGAAAAAATTACAGACAAAGAGTTCAAGATATACATGGTTAAATGGTCTGTGAACTCAAGGAAGATATAAGAGTAAACACAAGCAGTGAAAGATCACTTCAACAGTGAGCTACATAAAGAAATTCAAGAAGCAAAAGATAACCTCAACAGGGAGAGGTTCTTTAAAAAAAAGAGAGAGAGAGAGAGAGAGAGAGATCCTTGAAATGAAACAAACAATAAACCAAATTTAAAGCTCAAATGAAAGTATCAACGACAGAGTAGACCACGTGGAAGATAGGACATCAGACAATAAAGTTAAAATATATAATCTTGAAAACAGCTTAGACCACACAGTGATAATGTTAAGAAACCACAAGCAGAACATTAAAGAAATATGGGATAGCATTAAAAGACCAAATTTAAGAGTTATTTGGATAGAGAAAGGCATAGAGGTCCAAACCAAAGGAATGAACAATCTATTCAATGAAATAATATCAGAAAACTTTCCAAACATGAAGAATGAATTGGAAATCCAAACTCAAGAAGCCTACAGGACACCAAATGTTCAAAATCACAACAGATCCACACCAAGGCACATTATAATAAAAATGACCAAAATAGAGAATAAGGAGAGATTTTTAAAAGCCATGAGAGAAAGGAATCAGATTACATATAGGGGAAAACCAATTAGGATAACGGCAGATTTTTCAACACAGACCCTGAAAGCTAGAAGATCCTGCCTGGAACAACATATATCAAGCTCTGAAAGATAATGGGTGCCAACCAAGAATCTTGTATCCAGCAAAATTAAGCTTTAGATTTGAAGATGAAATAAAAACCTTCCACAATAAACAAAAGTTAAGAAAGAATTTATAGCTAGAAAACCAACACTACAAAAAATCCTTGGCAAAATATTCCATGAAGAGAAAACAAAAAACAACAATGAAAATCAACAAAGGGAGATAGTACCCTAAAGGAAAAACTAATCAAAGAAGAAAATCAACTCAAGTTAAATAAATAAATATGGCTAGAAAAACAAACCATGTCTCAAAAATAACCCTGAATGTTAATATCTTAAACTCACCAATCAAAAGAAATAGGCTAGCAGACTGGATAAAAAAAAAAGAGACCCAACAATATGCTGCCTACAGGAAACTCAGCTGATAGGAAAAGACATACATTGACTGAAAGTGAAAGGTTGGAAAAAATCATGCCACTCAAATGGACTGTGGAAGCAAGCAGGGGTTTTCATTCTCGTATCAAATAAAGTAGACTTCAAACCAAAGTTAATCAAATACTGCTCAAGGGAACCATACACCAACAAGACATAACAATCATAAATATATACGCCCCAAACAAAGGTGAAGCTATGTTCATCAAACAAATTCTTCTCAAATTGAAGAGTCAAATTAACGACAACACAATAATCTGGGATGACTTTAACACACCTTTCTCACCATTGGATAGATATTCCAAACAAAAGTTGAATAAAGAAACTATAGAACTCAATAATACAATGAATACCTTAACTGACGTTTATAGAATATTTTAACCTGCATCAAGTGGATACACTTTCTTCTCAGCAGCACATGGATCTTTCTCTAAAATAGACAGTATAATATGCCACAAAGAAACTCTTAGCAAATACAAAAAAGTAGAGATATACCATACATTTTATCAGATCATAATGGAATGAAATTGGAAATCAATGACAAAATAAAAAATAAAAATTTTTCCATCACCTGGAGACTAAACAATATGCTACTGAATGAACAATGGGCTACAGAAGACATCAAGGAGGATATTAAAAAATTCTAGTGGTAAATGAGAACACAGACACAACATATCAAAATCTCTGCAACACTATGAAAGCAATACTAAGAAGAAAATTCATTAAAAGAAAAAAAAAGTCAACAAATAAATGACCTCATACTACATCTCAAAGCCCTAGAAAAAGAACAACAAACCAGCAGCCAAAGCAATAGAAGGCAAGAAATAATTAAAATTAGAGCTGAAATATAAACAAAAGAAACAACTGAAAAAATTGACAAAACAAAAAGTTGGTTCTTTGAAAAAATAAATAAAATTGACAGACCCTTAGCTACACTAACAAAGAGAAGAAGAGAGAAAACTCAAATTACCAGCATACATGATGAAAAAGGTAATATCACAATAGAAACTACAGAAATACAAACGATAATTAGAAGTTATTTTGAAAATTTATACTCCAAGAAGACATTGAAGGCATCAACAAATTTCTTAAGTCATACAATTTGCCCAGATTGAATCAGGAAGACATACCCAATTTAAATAGACCAATATCAAGTGATGAAATAGAAGACACCATCAGAAGCTTAGCAACCAAGATCAGCAAGAAAAGCCCAGGACCAGATGGATACACAGCCCGAGTTAGTTTAAAAACTAATACCAACACTCTACAATTCACTTCAGAAAACAGAAAAAGAAGCAGCACTTCCAAACTCATTCTATGAGCCAATATCACCCTGATCCCAAAACCAGGCAATGACACATCAAAGAAAGAAAACTTCAGACCAATATCTCTAATGAACATAGATGCAAAAATTCTCAATAAAATTCTGGCAAATGGAATACAAAAACATATCAAAAAGATTGTGCACCATGATCAAGTGGGGTTCCTCCCATGGATGCAAGGTTGATTCAACATATGGAAATCAATAAATGTAATTCATCACATCAATAGACTCAAAGATAAGAATCATATGATCATCTCAATAGATGCAGAAAAGCATTTGACAAAAAAAAATAGCACCCCTTTATGTTCAAAACACACAAACTAGGGATATAACAGAAACATATCTCAACATTGTAAAGGCTATCTATACTAAGCCTCAGGCCAACATCATTCTAAATGAAGAAAAATTTAAGGCATTCCCTTTAAAAACTGGAACAACACAGGGATGCCCTCTTTCCCCACTTCTATTCAACATAGTTCTTGAAACACTGGCCAGAGCAGTTAGATAGACGAAAGAAATCAAAGGGATATATATATAGGAAAAGGAGAACTTAAATTAGCACTATTTGCTGATGATATGATTCTGTACCTAGAAGACCCAAAAAGCTCCACCAGAAAACTTCTAGAACTAGTAAATGAATTCAGCAAAGTAGCAGGATATAAATCAACACCCATCAATCAAAGGCATTTCTGTATATCAGTGACAAAGCCTCTGAGAAGGAAATGAGGAAAACCCCATTTACAATGACCTCAAAAAAAATAAATAAATAAGATACCTGGGAATCAACTTAACAAAAGAGGTGAAAGATCTATACAACGAATACTACAGAACCCTAAAGAAAGAAATCAAAGAAGACCTTAGAAGATGGAAAGATCTACCTTGTTCTTGGATAGCAGAGTTAATATTATCAAAATGACCATACTACCAAAAACACTGTACAATTTAATGCAATTCTGATCAAAATCCCAATGGCAGTCCTCATAGAAATAGAAAAAGCAATCATGAAATTCATCTGGAAAAATAAGAGACCCAAAATAGCTAAAGCAATCCTTAGCATGAAGAGTGAAGCAAGTAGCATCACTAAACCAGACTTTAAACTATACTACAGAGCAATAGTAACAAAAACAGCATGGTATTGGCACCAAAACAGACTGGTAGACGAATGATACAGAATAGAGGAAATAGAGACTAACCCACAAAATTATAATTATCTTGTATTAAACAAAGGTGCCAAAAACATGCATTGGAGAAAAGATAGCATCTTTAACAAATGGTGCTGGGAAAACTGAAAATCCATATGCAACAAAATGAAACTAAACCCATATCTCTCACTATGCACAAAACTCAACTCAAAATGGATCAATTAAACCAGAGACTCTGTGTCTAATAGAAGAAAACAGTAGACCCTAATCTTCATCATGTGAGATTAGGCCCCAACTTCCTTAATAAGTCTCCTATAGCGCAAACATTAAAACCAAGAATCAATAAATGGGATGGAATCAAACTAAAAAGTTTTTTCTCAGCAAAAGAAACAATCTGTGAGGTGAACAGAGAGCCTACATCCTGGGAACAAATTTTTAATACCAACACTCTACAATTTATTTCAGGATCTCTAGGGTATATAAAGAACTCAAAAAGCTAAGCACCAAAAAAAAATAAATAACCCAATCAACAAATGGGCCAAGGACCTGAATAGACACTTGTCAGAAGAGGATATACAATCAATCAACAAATTATGAAAAATGTTCATCATCTCTAGCAATTTTTGAGAAATTAGAGAAATGCAAATCAAAACTACTCTTAAGATATCATCTCACTCCAGTCAGAATGGCAGCTATTAAAAAGACAAACAACAGTAAGTGTTGGCAAGGATGTGGGGGAAAAGGTACTTTCATACATTGCTGCTGGAACTGCAAATTAGTGCAGGCAATATGGAAAGCAGTTTGGAGATTTCTTGGAAATCTGGGAATGGAACCACCATATGACCCAGCTATCCCTCTCCTCGGTCTATACACAAAAGACTTAAAAACAGCATACTACAGGGCACAGCCACATCAATGTTTATAGCCGCACAATTCACAATAGCTAAACTGTGGAGCCAACCTAGATGCCCTTCAGTGGATAAATGGATTTAAAAAAATGTGGCATATATACACAATGGAATTTTACTCAGCAATAATTGTAAATGGATGGTGTTGGAGAAGAAAATGCTACGTGAAGTTAGCCAATTCCTAAAAAAACAAATGTCTAATGTTTTTTCTGATATAAGGAGGCTGACTCATAGTGAGGTAGGGAGGGGGAGCATGGGAGGAATAGATGAATTCTAGATAGGGAAGAGGGGTGGGAGGGAAAGGGACGGGGCAGGGGATTAGCAAGGATGGTGGAAAGTGATAGACATAATTATCCAAAGTACATGTATGAAGACACAAATTGGTGTTAACATACTTTATATACAACCAGAGATATGAAAAACTGTGCTGTATATATGTAATAAGAATTGTAATGCATTCCACTGTCACTTATTTTTTTAAAAAATCAATTTAAAAAAAAGGGTAAGCCAATCCAGATATTAACTGATTTCTAAAATCTAGGAAATCTTAGAATAATACATACCAAGCTCTGAAGAAAACAGATGCCAATCAAGAATACTGCACCTAGCAAAATTAAGCTTCAGAATTGAAAACGAAATAAAAACCTTCCACCATAAACAAAAGCTAAAAGAATTCACAACTAGAAAACCTGCACTACAAGACACACTCACTAAACTATTTCATGAATTAGAAATGAAAATTAAAAATGAAAACCAGCAGAGGGAGGACAGTCTATCAAAAGGAGTATCAAATTCAAGTTAAATTAGAAATAAATCAAAACTTCAGGGAATAAAAATCATCTCGCAATAATAATAATTTAAATGGAGTAAACTCATCCATCAAAAAGCACAGGCTGGCAGGTTGCATTAAAAAAACAGGACCCAACAATATGCTCTCTCCAAGAGGCTCACCTCACAGGCAAAGACATGCACAGATTAAAAGTAAAAAGATGGGGAAAAAAATATCACTCACAAGAATCTCATAAACAAGCAGGGGTTTCTGTTCTCCATATATCAGATAAAGTGAACTTCAAGCCAAAGTTAATCAGGAGAGGCAAAGAAGTTCACTTCATACTGCTTAAGGGAATCACAGAACAAGAAATAATAATCATAAATATTTATGCCCCAAACAATGGAGCATCTCTATACATAAAAGCCTTCTCAATATCAAGAATCAAAGAGGCCACAATGCAATAATACTGGGTGACTTTAACACACCTCTCTCATCACTGGATCGATCATCCAAACAAAAACTATAAAAACAATCTACAGAAATAAAAAATACAATTAGTAATTCAGATTTAAAAGCATATATAGAATATTTAAAGCATCAATGACTGAATACACTTTCTTCTCAGCAGCACATGAAACATTTTCTAAAAAAGACCATATGTTAGGCCACAAAGCAAATTTAGCAAATATAAAAACACTTATCACCTAGAGAATAAATAATACACTACTGAATGATAAATAGAAAGCAGAAGAAACCAATGATGAAATTTTTAAAAATACATAAAGGTAAGTGGGAACAGTGATATAACATATCAAAATCTCTGGGACATAACGCAGGCAATACTCAGAGGCAAGTTCATGGCACTGAGTTCATACATTTAAAAAAAGACACTAAATAAATAATCTAATATTACATCCCAAGACCCTAGAAAAAGAATAATAAATCAACACCAAATTCAGAAGAAGAAATAATTACCATTAAAGCTGAAATCAATGAAATTGAGATTTTTTAAAAAATTTAAAAAAATCAACTAAACTAAAAGTTTGCTGTTTGAAAGTATAAACAAAGTTGGTAAACCCTTAGCCAAAATAATCAAAAGAAACAGGGGGGGAACTCAATTATTAAAATCTGTTATGATTCCCCTTCTTGGTCTATTCCCTAAAGACCTAAAAAGAGCATGCTACAGGGACACTGCTACATCGTTGTTCATAGCAGCACAGTTCACAATAGCAAGACTGTGGAACCAACCCAGATGCCCTTCAATAGACGAATGGATAAAAAAAATGTGGCATTTATACACAATGGAGTATTACTCTGCATTAAAAAATGACAAAATCATAGAATTTACAGGGAAATGGATGGCATTAGAGCAGATTATGCTAAGTGAAGCTAGCCAATCCCTAAAAAACAAATGCCAAATGTCTTCTTTGATATAAGGAGAGTAACTAAGA
>NW_025999977.1:384484-421090 GCF_001458135.2 Marmota marmota marmota
GTAATGATTTTGAACAAACCCACAATAAAAAACTTTAAAAAAAAAAAAAAACCCTTTTCAACAAGAATCCCTCAGGCCCAGGACCCCTAAAACTATGTAATCAAAAAAAAAAAAAAAAATCTGTTATGAAAAAGGACATATAACCCCAGACACTGCTGAGATACAGAGGATTATCAGACTTCAAAAATTTATACTGCATTAAGCTAGAAAATCTTAGAGACACTGATAAATTCCTAAAGACATATGACCTACCCAAACTGAATTAGGAGGACATTGAAAATTTAAACAGATCAATTTTAAGTAAGGAATATGAAGAAGCCATCAAAAGACTACCAACAAAGAAGAGCCAGATGAATTCTCAGCAGAGATCTATCAAATCTTTAAAGGAGAATAAACAACCAATCCTCCTCAACATTTTCACAAGATAGAAAAGAAGGAAATCCTTCCAAATTCATTCTATGAAGCCAGAATCACCTTGATACCAAACCAGACAAAGATACATCAAGGAAAGAAAACTTCAGATCAATATCCTTGATTAACATAGATGCAAAAATTCTCTTAATAAAACACTGGCAAATCACATACAAAAATATTTTTAAAAGATAGTGCACCATGATCAAGTGGGGTTCATCCCAGGGATGCAAGGATGGTTCAAAATACAAAAATCAATAAATGTTAATTCACCACATTAGGAGACTTAAAGACAAGAATCACATGATTATCTCAATAGATGCAGAAGAAGGATTTGACACAATACAACATCCATTCATGTTTACAACACTCAAAAAATAGGAATAGAGGGAACACATTTCAACATTGTAAGAGCTATATAAGACAAACCTAAGGCCAACATAATTCTTTTTTTTTTTTTTAAGAGAGAGAGAGAGAAAAAAAAGAGAGAGAGAGAGAGAGGGAGGGAGAGAGAGAGAGAGAGAGAATTTTTTTAATATTTATTTTTTAGTTCTGGGCGGACACAACATCTTTGTTTGTATGTGGTGCTGAGGATCGAACCCGGGCTGCACGCATGCCAGGCGAGCGCACTACCGCTTGAGCCACATCCCCAGCCCCCAACATAATTCTAAACAGAGAAAAACTGAAAGTTTTTAGAGGGAACTCTAAAAGCAAGAATGAGACAGGGATGGCCAATTTCACTACTTCTATTCAACATAGTCCTTAAAACTCTAGCCAGAGCAATTAGGCTGAAAAAAAGGAAATTAAAGGGATACGAATAGGAAGGAAAAGAACAGCTCAAACTATCTCTGTTTGCCAAGGACATGACTCTATGTTTAGAAGACACAAAAAACCCCACCAGAAAACTTCCAGAATTCAAATGTATTCAGGAAAGTAGGATGTGAAATTAACATCCATAAATCAATTGTGTATCTATACACCAATGATGAATCAGCTGAAAGAAAAGTTAGGAACATAATCACATTCACAATGGCCTCAAAAAAGGGATCAATCTAATAAAAGAGGTAAATTCTATGAAAATTACAAAACACTAAATAAAGAAGTTGAAGATGACCTCAGAAAATGGAAAGACCTCCCACGTGCTTAGACAGGCAGAATTAATATTGTCAAAATGGCCTTACTACCAAAACTGCTATACAGTTTCAATGCAATTCCCATCAAAATTCCAATTATCTTCTTCCTAGAAATAAAAAAAGGCAATCATGAAATAAATCTGGACAGAGGCCAGAATAGCTAAAACAATCCTTAGCCAGGAAAGTGAAGCAGATGCATCACAATCCCAGCCCTTAAAATATACTACAGAGCTACAGTATCAAAAACAGCATGGTTCTGGCACCAAAACAGACAAGAAGACCAATGGAACAGAATAGAAGACACAAAGACAAGCCCACAAAAATAAAGTTATCTCTTACTGAACAAAGGAGTCAAAAACATACATTAGAGAAAAAATTAGTTATTTTCCAACAAATGGTGCTGTGAATAAAGGAAACTACAGGCAGCAAAATGAAATTCAACACCTACCCTTCTCCCTGCACAAAACAAAATTCCTAGATGGATCAAACACATAGGAATTATACCAGAAACTCTGCATGTAATAGAAGAAAATGTAGGCCCAATACCTGCGCAAACTGGATGAGGAACTAACTTCCTTAATAAGATTCTGAAAGTGCAATCAAAAAATCAATAAGTTGGATGGAATCAAACTAAAAAGCCTACAGAATGGGAGAATATCTTTGCCACCTGCACCTCAGATAAAGCACTGCTTTTCAGTATACCTAAAGAACTCAAAAAGCTTAACACCAAAAAACCCAAATCATCCAATCAATAAATGGGCAAAGGAACTAAACAGACATTTCTCAAAAGAAGAAATACAAATGGTCAACAAACACATGAAAAAATGTTCAACATCTCTAGCAATTACAGAATTGCAAATTAAAACTACACTGAGATTACATCTCCCTCCAATCAGAATGGCAGTTATTACAAATACAAGCAACAATAAGTGTTGACAAGGATGTGGGGAAACAGGCACACTCTTATATTGCTAGTTGGACTCTGGGAAGCAGTATGGAGATTCCTTAGAAAACTTGGAAAGGAACCACCATTAGACCCAGCTATACCACTCCTCGGTTTATACCCAAAGGACTTTAAAACAGCATACTATAGTAATGCAGCCACATAAATGTTCACAGCACAAAATTCACAATAGCTAAATTGTGGAACCAACCTAAATGCCCTTCAAGAGATGAATGGACAAAGAAACTGTGGTATATATACACAATGGAATATTAGTCAGCATTATAAGAGAATAAAATCATGGCATTTGCAGGTAAATCAATGGATTAGAAAATATCGTGCTAAGTGAAGTAAGCCAATCCCAAAAAAACAAAGAAGGATGGGGTCAAGAAGCAATATTCAGTAGATTAGACAAAGGGGAATGAAGGGGATAGGAAAAGGAATGAATCTGACACACCTTTCCTATGTATATATATGAACACACCACAGTGAATCTCACCATTGTGTACACCCACAAAAAATTAACTTTAAAAAAATAACTATGGCCAAGCGCAGTGTCGCATGCCTATAATCCCAGCAGCTCGGGACACTGAGACAGGAGGATGCTGAGTTCAAAGCAAGCCTCAGCAATCATAAGCACTAAGCAACTCAGTGAGACTCTGTCTCTTAATAAAAATACAAAATAGGCCTGGATGTGGTTCAGTTGTCCAGTGCGCCTAAGTTCAATCCCCAGTTTAAAAAAAAAAAAACTATGGGTAAATGGCAGAAAGATCAACAGAGGGAAGGGAGTGAGGTGTGGGGAAAGGGAAGGAGAAGGAGAGGTACTCAGGTCTGATTTTGAATAAGATATATTCCATGCTTTTATAATTATACCAATATGGATTCTATTGTCATGTATAACTAAAAAGAACCAATAGAGTAGAAAAAAGTATTCTAAAATATAGATAAGAAAGTAACTTTTATTATAATTATTGACTAAATTTTGTTTTAATTTTTTTAATTTAAAAATATCAGAGAGAGGCTCAAGTTGTGGCTCAGCGGTAGAGTGCTCACCTACCATGTGCAAGGTCCTGGGTTCAATCCTCAGCATCACATAAAAACAAATAAATAAAATAAAGGTATTGTATCCGATTACAACTAAAAAATAAATATAAAACAAATCAGAGAAAGTGCATTTCATCAAAACTAAAAATGCTGTAGTTCAATTAATACCATCAAGAAAGTGAAGAAAACCCATGACTTAGGAGAAAAAAAAAAAAAGTTTAAGCAGCACACCTAATAAGAGACTTGTACACCCAACATATTTTAAAAAACACTCAATAAAAAGATAAATAACCCAATTAAAAAATGGACAGAGGATCTAAACTGACATTTCTCTAAAGAATAGCCACAAAACACCAATAAACCCAAGAAAAGATGCTCAACATCTTTAACCACTAAGGAAATGTAAATCAAAACCACAGTTAAGATATCTCTTAACAACAACCAGAGTGATTGTAATCAAACAGACAGGAATAACAAGCATTGTTGGGATGTAGAGAAACTTAAATCCTAATATTGCTGAAGGGAATATAATATGATACAGACTTTAGGAAACAATTTAGCAGTTTCTCTAAATGATAAACACAGTTCCAGGAACCAATAAATAATTTTACTCCTAGCAAAAAGAAAGAAAAACTCCATACACTAAAGCTTGAACATGGTTTTCATAGCAGCCTTATTCCTAACAGTCAAGTGTTTATATCTATTCTATCAATTATGGAATGGATAAACAAATGTGATAAATCCATACAATGGACTACTATTTTCAGTAAAGAGTACCAATTCATGCTATAACATAGATAAACCTTGATAACATTATATAAGTGAAGCAAGTCAGTCACAAAAGACCGCTAACTGTACTACTGCATTTACCATGAAAATGTCCAAAATACGCAAATTTATAGAAAAAGTGGATTAGTGGTTATGTAGGGCTAGGGGTGTTGAAGAGATATGAAATGAGAAGTTATAGCTAATTGGGTTTCTTCTGGGGGAATGAAAATCTTCTTAAATTGTGGTGATATTTGCACAATTTTGTGATTTGTACACTTTAGATGAGTAAATTCTATGGTGTGATATTTCAACAAAGCTTTTATAATAGATAGATGGCTTTAATTTGCATTGTAAATACATCATTTTCCTTCCAAAGCTCTAAATATTTGGAGTTTTAGATATTTATTAGTTGTACTTATTATCTATCTGAACACAAAAAAAGTAAAGGAGTCCTTTCTGGTCCAAGACATGAAGAGCTTCATCACTCCTATCCTCACAATGTAAACTTATTTTTCACAGCTCTGGAGGCTAAAAAGTCCAAGATGAGAGTGCTGGCATATCAGGGTTTGGTGAGGGCCTATTCTTCATACACAATGCTATCTTACTGTGTGTTCATATGGTAGAAGAGGAAAGAAATCTCTGTGAGGTCTTGTTTATAACTGACACAAAAAAAGCCCATATGATCCAATTTCCTCTCTAAGGCTTCACCTCCTAATACTATCACCTTGGGAGTTAGGATGTCAATATATAAATTTCAGGGTATAGAAGATCCCCATAATTGGGGAATGAGATTGATCAAATTACGTTATGTACATGCATGAATACAGTATACTGAATCCTTCTGTTATGTATAATTACAATGCATCAATTTTAAAAAGTTAAGCAAAGCCATTTGATAAACATTTTATATAACTGGAAAGAAAAATAATTATTTGAGCCAAAGAGGACAAGAGTGGATGCATATAATCTTGTAGAAAGGAAACTGAGGGGGATCGATTCTGAGTCAGAAAGTAAGATTATCTGCTAAGAGAGGAGGCAAGTGGTAGAAGTAGGTCGGTGGGGTTGAGGAAGGTGGCTTAGAAGACTTAGAATTTATGTTAAAGTCAATATGAGATAGAGCTGACTGAGTAAAAGGATTGGCAAGTAATTCTGAGAAGTATGCTAAGGCTGGAGATAATGATTTTATACTGCTGTCAGCCTAGGGAAGCCTAAAAACCTAAGGGGCTGTTGGTGTTAGCCCTGCAATCCAAAGGCCAGAGAACCTGGAGTTCTGATGTCCTAGGGAACATGTCCCAACTCTCGAGAGAGAGAGAGAACAAATTTGCCTTTCCTCTCCCTTTTTGTTTTATCCAGGCCTCAGCCAACCAGCAGGGCTCATACTGGTGAAAGCAGATCTTCCTTATTCCATTTACTTATTCAAATCTCCTCCACAGACACCTTCACAAACATAACCAGAAATAATACTTTATCAACTATCTAGGTATCCCTAATCAAGTTGCTAGAAAATTTATAGCAAGGTATTTTTCACAAGCTAACCATAAGGAAGACATTTACTACCTCCTTTTTCTACATACCTGCTAAATGTTGGGGAGTCTTTGGCACAGTATCAAGAGACACCCTCAACATTCTGAGATTTGAAGCATGGTAGTCTGACTCTCTGATTGGCTCATGAGGATCAAATGGAGGCAAAACAGATGAAAAAGACTCACAAATGCTCAGATTAGAATGAACTACCTAGGAAAAGAGAAAAGAAGAAAAGATTAATTTCAGTCTTCACCTGTTAAAAAACAAACCTCATTATTATAAAAAATGAACTCATAGTAGTCAACATTTACTTATAATCAATATACTCAGCTCTGCTGAAATCATACACATTCATATATACTTAATTCATATATATTCATATATTGTTTGGTTTAGTCAAAGTCTGAGAAGATCTACAAATCATCCTGTGGGTTTAAAATCTGCCTTATAGAATATTACAGATAGTAGGCCCAAAAGTCTTCTGTTACCTAAGTTTGCTCCTTATAATAACCACCATTAAAATATTTGAACCATGGTATTATTCTTGACAAGCTCAAGAATTTTCTTAAGGGGAGAAGTGTGCTACGGGGAAAAAAAGAGTAAGAAGTACAGACAGAACAGTAATATTTCAAGACATTCACAAATATTTAGAGGAAAAATCAGAGCATCAAAGAACTACAAGAGTGCTAATTTATCAAACCCCAAAAGTCCTCAAACTTCATGAATCAAAAGTAGCTGGGAGCCGGGCACAATGGCACATGCCTGTAATCCCAGAGGCTCCAGAAGCTGAGGCAGGAGGATAGCAAGTTCAAAGCTAACCTCAGCAAAAACGAGGCACAAAGCAACTCAGTGAAACCCTGTCTCTAAATAAAATACAAATAGGGTTGATAATGTGGCTCAGTGATTGAGTGCCCCTGACTTCAATCCCCAGTATCAAAAAAAAAAACCTAGGTGGGAATATAAATTGATAATGAAGTAAAAGTTAATTGCTGAAAAGAAGTCCCTAATGTTTCAGCAGATCCAAATATTTTCTTGCTAGAAAATACAATCATTATTGATGACTTTAATACATAAACATGTATAACTTTTCACCAAATTCAAAGTATACTCACATGAAAACATATACAACTTTTACGTTTTTAAGTCCCTAAAAAGATTAGTCTAGTTATACCCTCTCAGGAAGGCGTCTAAAAATGCACATAAGCACAAAGTGTTCTATCTCTATCCTCTTTTATCATTTTTGTCAATTCTCAGGAAGTTGTCAGGGTGTGAAAATGAATATTCTACATCTACTACCTATACAGTTTTCTCTAGATTAGTAGTTCTCAAATGAGGAAGATCTTGCACCTTGCAAAGGGATATTTCACAAGGCCAGGAGACATTTTTCACTGTTATGACTTGGGGAGAAAAGAATACTGCTGGTATCTAGTGAGTAAAGGCCAGAGATGCTGCAAGACATCCTAAAATACACAGAATAAACCCCTCCCTCCCAAGAAAGAATTACCTAATCCAAAATGATGCTGCTGCCAAGGAACCCCGCTCCACATACAGCACTGTTTTCAATTATCCCACTCCTAAGCAACTCTTTTGAAATATAGTTCATTAATATAAACATATATGATATACATAGATACTGTATGTGTATTTAACAGTAGTTTTTCACCTCAGCTTCAAAATATAAAAAGAAACTTCTTTTATCATGATGTTGACTTCAATAAAAATTTCATTATAGCAAAGCTTCAAAACATAGAACTATTAGAGAAAGTAAACCAAAATAAAATGTAGAGTGAAAAAAGATGGCAAGTATTGAAAATATAAAAACTTCATTACTAATTGAAAATTGGAGGAATCAGGAAGAAAATCTCAAGATTTGTTTTGCTTCCCACACTTAAATCCACAATGAAGAAAGAAACAAAGATGACAAAGAAACTAGAAAAAGTGCTAATATTTCTATAAGAACTTAGGAAGTCAACTTTCATCTGATCAGTCTGATTATTTTTATATAAAGTTGAAATTGAGACGATGATAATCTTCACAAGAAAACCTCATGTAAAATACCATAAGGGCCTGACTCAAGGCAATTAATATTAGGAACCAAAAAGAGATAATACCATCTATACAGAGACAGGCATTTAAATCTCGAGAAGAAACTAGGTGTACAAGCAGGTAGGGAGGGAAGGAAAGGGAAGAGAAGGGAAGGGAAGGAGGAAAAGAAAAAAGGAAGGGGAAGAAAGAAAACAAACAAAGACTGAACAAAACAAAAAAACAAAAAAAAAAAAAAAGACTGAACCTTATGTAATTTTTTGAGTTAACCAAAATAAGTGATATTAAAATCGTATTTTATTACATACTGCTATCAAGAACAAGGAGAAACTTGTTACACACACACACACACACACACACACACACACCAAGCAGCATCTGACAGTGAAAATGATAGAAGAGTAGGAAACCACTTGTAACAGACAGGCACCATAAGTGCTCTATACCTTACCTTATTTAATATAGAAATATATGGGATTGATTAGATCAGGAAAGTCAGCCTCCAAAGTCATTTGCTCAAAGCACAAGGTTTAAGAAAGTAAATGAACTGGATTTTTAAATTTTATTTATTTATTTATTTGTTTATTGTTTAAATATTTATTTTATTAGTTTTAGGTGGACATAATATCTTTATTTTATTTTTATTTGGTGCTGAGGATCGAACCCAGTGCCTCACGTATGCCAGGCGAGCAGGCTACCACTTGAGCCACATCCCCAGCCATTATTTTTTTTTTATTTTAATTGTATTTATTTATTTATTTTTGCACTACTGGGGATCAAACCCAGGGCTTGAGCATGCTACGCAAGTTCTCTATCATTGAGCTACACTTCTATATCCTTATCCTTAAAAAATAAATTGACTGCAATTTGACCCCAATCTTTATGTCCTTTTCACAGCTCTAAGCTATATCACAAATAAGTAGCTACTCAATCACTTAGAAGAACAATTAGTAGATATCAAAGTAAGTAAAGGAGTATGAATGACTAGTCTTAAGAGACAGATAAGGAGAGCAAGGAAAAATCCAAGGAGCAGGCAAATCCCCTGAATGCATGATGAGCCATACAGAAAGAGTACTATCATATCTGGTATGATATGATTTCTTTTTCAAAATAAAAATACTTGAATATTCTAATACCTATTTCAAGGCTTATACACTGATTGTTTCTTGGCCTTTTTTAATATATTTTTTTAGATGTTGATGGGCCTTTTTTTGCTCATTTATTTATATGTGGTACTGAGAAGCGAACCCAGTGCCTTACACATGCAACCACTCTACCACTGAGCCACAACCCCAGCTCCAACTTCTTAGCCTTTTGGCTAAGATCAAAGCCAATACATTGAAAACCAGCAGAAGGAAGCACAATCATTTGAATGTCCCTGTAAATGCATCTAATCTTAACACTGTCCCAAAGACTTGCTGCTGCATGACATGAATTAGGATGCCTCAAGATAAAAGGCCTATGAGCTCCAAAAGATGCTCTTTCCAAGACACCACAGAAATTACTAGGTCTTATGGTTTATAAAACATAGACATTTCTTTTATGCCAGCCTCTAACTTAATGGAGCATATTGATGGATATCAGATGAAGACCAGGTTACAAGTCGCCCATTAGTGTTACGGGATATTTAATAATAGGTCCTTTACTTTCATTATCATCTTTTCACTAAAATATTCCTTTACCCAACAATAAGAAATGTCAAAGAGAAACACTTACAGGCTTTTCAAAATTGCTTTCCTCCTCAGATAGTAGTTGTGAAGTATGTTGCCAGGGCAGAGAGCTATCACAAAGATCATCAAGCAAATTCTCTAAAACTTCCAGCTCACCATACTCACCAGTCAAATCATGTTGATCACATGTCTAGAAATAGTAAAAAGCAAAATAAAGACAAATACAATTTCCTGAAATAATACCTGAAAAGACCATGTTTCCCACAACTATCATTTTTTTTTAATTTTGTTTTAGTTGTAGTTGGACACAATACCTTTATTTTATTTTTACGTGGTGCTGAGGATCAAACCCAGGGCCTCACATGTGCTAGCAAAAATTCTACCTCTGAGCCACAACCCCAGCCCCCCAACAAGTATCATTTTATTGTGTCTCACCTCTCTTTGTAGGTCAGCAACACTTTCACTGCATACAACATCATTTTCGTCTAGGCTACAGCATTCAGTATCATTATCCATAGTAATGTCATCAGAGTCAGCCTTCTCCTGCAGTTCCTCTACAAAACAGGAGTCATTTTACATAACTCTATGTATGGTAAAAATGGAGTTAGTTCCCACAGGCCAAGGTATTTCCCCTTGGTCCATATCAGCTTTCAGCAATGTCTCTTGGCTGACTACAATTAATGACGCATCATCAGTCAGTGGTAAAGCACCTAATGACTTTGCATCACACGCCACCGAGGTTGCTGAAAAGCTGCTTCCTACAGCTGCAAGAGGACCTTCAATGACATTACTAGAGTTTACATTCTTACCCAAATTATAGTCTGAGGAATCAGCAACTTCTTCAAAGGTTTGCTGCTTTGAATCTTGTAAAACCAAAGAATCTGAAGTTGATACTTTCATTGAATAAATAATGTTTGAAGATCCTACCTTCTCTGCAAGGTCAAGAGCAGAAACAGACTTTATCTTCCCAGTGGGAAGAAATGGTTCATTGCATATATCATGCTGAAATACAGCTGATTGTGTTTTGCCAAGACCAACAGCCTGGTCGTAAGGTTTTCCACTTAAAAAAGCAGATGACTTAAGCTCTGGAATAACAGAAAGTAGCTTAATGAACATTTTCTGAGGAGAATTAAGGGGTGATTTTAAATTTGGATACCAACATAGGGAACTATTATCATCATTATTTTTATGCAATAATGGTTGTGAAACTTCTGGTTCAAACTCCCCAGAAATAGACTGATAATTTGGAAACTTAAGTGTATCAAACAAAGAGTTTTCATCAATATAATTTAATGAGGAAAGATCTGGACTTTTTGATTCTCTCTTGTGGCTGTCATCTGTTAAAGACTTACTGATGCCATTTTGGATTTCACTTACTGTACTCACTTTCTCGGAAGGCTCAATAGAGGCAATAACTGCCTCAAAGGCTACACTTTCAGTAGCAATGACATTTTTCTCACCAAAAGCAGATGTTTCCTTTTGGTTTCTTTCCTCTTGAAAATACAGTTGTACTGACGTCTCATCCAAGTTGGATGCAGCTGTCTGAAGGGGACCACCAGAAGCCTCCATCTTAGAGATATCATGTCCTCCAGAGAGTATATGTGCTTCTGAAACTTTTACAGAATTATCAGGAACTACAACATTCCCAACATACTTTACATCTAAAGATCTGGGATGCACCTCTGAAGATAGCAAATTATTTGTAGACTCCTTTTGTTTAAAACATTGAGATAATTCTTTCTGCAGACCTCCTTCAGTTCTTTCATATCCCTCCAAAGAATTCACCTTTTGTTTCACCTCATTCTCAGCAGAAGAACTTAAAAACACACTCTCAAAATTATGACTATCAGATGTCAAGGGAACTGCTTTTCCTCTTCTTTCCAACAAAACTCGCAAGAAAGAATATGACATTTTATTATCATAAGCAACTTCATGTGGAAAAGAAACATGGTCCATATTGGTTAGACTTGGTTCTGTCTGCTGTAAAGGCTCCTGTTCCCAATGCACATGTAAACCAGAAGCATTAAAACTGTCACTTCTTTTAGGAGCTATATTTTCATCACTAATATCAGATAAAGTTGAAACTGAAACTTGATCTTTATCAGCAAAATTGTTTCCTGGCTGCTGTATGTCTTTTTGTGTCTTCCATGACATATATGAACAAAGAGCATCATAATTATCAGAATCTTTGGGGATTTTCAGTTCATCAACAGTGTTAGATGAAGTATTCTCTTTATTATTCTCTTGTTCAGGAGATAAAAAAGAGCGCTGAGACCCAATGGCTGTGCTACCTGTAAGTACGTGCTGAGATACACTAAAGCAACTGTTAACTAAGTCTGAAGATACTTCTGAGGTAGCCTGGTACAAAGCTTCACTAACTTCCGATGGCCGAGAAAACCATTCAATGTCTTCAGTCTTATCAGGGATTCCTCTGAAAATATATAATCATATATAAATAAGTAATACCTTAATAACATTTAATTTTTAAGCACTAAAATAAAAATACAAAACTGATATTTCACTGATATCAATTTTATTTGAAAGTATGTAAAAAAACAAATTTTGAATTCCATTAAAGTGGCTAACAACAGAATAAAGCAAAATCTTTGTAAACACAAGGCGAACTATTGAAACTATGATCCTGATATTATCTCAGACTTCTCCTAAAACAAAACAGAATCTGATTTTCATATTATCAAAAAAAGTTTTTTAATGAAAAATTCAAAATAGTCTTTTTAGCTTTACTATTTTAAATATTTAGTTTATCACCTACCATGTATTAATTCATTTACCAGTCTTTTTTATTCTTGTGAAAACCATTTCAAGAGATACATTCCCAAAAAAAATACCATAGTAACTTAATCATAGGTTGACAATCAAACGTGTAGAGAACACTTTTCAATAAAGTTATTAAAACTAAATATACAGCACAAGGGCAGAGCTTACTTTTTACATTCTACGCATCTACAGTGTTGTTTGTTTTGCAATGCTGGGGATCAAACCCAGGGCCTCGCACATGCTAGGCAAGTGTTTTACCACTGAGTTATAACCCCAACCCAATATCTATAGTTTTTAATTTAAGGCGGATTTTTCTTTCAGTTCTAAAAACAGAAGAATTATATTCTTGAATAAGTTTAATTTTGTTTTAAGGAATTCCAGACTTTTTTCCCATTATGATTACTCTAAAGGACTTTGGAATATGTTATAAAACTTCATATTCACAGACAAGGTAAAGGGTTGGGGTTGGAATTGTTGTTCAACGGTAAGTGCTCACCTAGCAAATGTGAGGCCCTTGGGTTTAATCCTCAACACCATATAAAAATAAATGATAAGTAAAATAAAGGAATTGTGTCCAACTACAGCTGAAAAATAAATATTTTTTTAAAAAATAGAAATATAAATCATTAAAAAAAGAGATTAAGTAGGCAGATTCAATACCAATTGATCAAAATGAGAGTGTAGAACAAGTAATCTAGAAATGAATACTTTTTTGAAGAATGAAAGTAAGAAGAAGGGAAGAAATGATGGTAGCACATGTATGAGAAAGTTGATAAAAAGGAAATTACAGTGTGCCTTATAATTAAAATATGCCTTAAATACTAGAATATAAATTGGAAATTATTTTAAAATAAACTAGTCACCTGGCACATCTCTACACATACATTACCATGCCAAATTAATATACACATTTACCACCTTACTACCACCTTCAGAGTGTGTACTAATATCTTACCTCTAATTCAAAGTCCTGCCTTGGCCTGAAGTCATAAATATTAGAAAAAACTCATGATATGAGTAGAAAGGGTAGAGGAAAATAAATAAATCATCCTACCTCAGAGGTGCAAAATCTAGTTGACTTTGGTGAAATAAGGAATCAGACCCAAGTTCCTGGTCTTGTGTCAAACACGTCAGCAAAGGCAAATCAGGAGAAGCAAAGTTATCCTGTATGACTGTAAAATTTCAAATATAAAAAATGCTGAGCAATATAAAAATGGATTGTTTAGCTTACACATGTAATACTTTATAAAGTACTTAAATATACTGCTAACTGGACATTTCTACAATCATTAGAATAAAAAAATGATAATAGCAGCTACGATTTATTGGGCCTAGCAAGATCCAGACACTTAACATACGATATTTCATTTAATCCTCAGGACAGGTACAATTATATCTACATAATACATGAAGAAACATAATTTCCAAACTTAAAAAGTATTATGGAATCTGGCTGGGCACAGTGGGGCATGCAAGAAATCCCAGCGGTATGGCAGGCTGAGGCAGGAGGATAGTGAGTTCAAAGACAGCCTCAGCAAAAGCGAGGCACTAAGCAACTCAGTGAGGCTCTGTCTCTAAATAAAATACAAAATAGGGCTAGGGATATGGCTCAGTGGTCAAGCACCCCGAGTTCAACCCCTGGTTACCCACCCTCGGGGGAAAAAAAAAAAAAGTATTAAGAAATCTATTCACATTCAAACAGCTTAAGTGCCAATGATATTTGAACCTAAGCATACTAACTTTTAGCCAGTACAACACTATTTGTTTCATAACTATTTTGAGTGTTTCTTTCAATTTTAAGTAATATAAAGACATATCCATTACATCAAAGTGTGGCCAAGGAACTCCTAGGTCCTAAGACACTTTTAAAAGATACCTAGATTTCAAAATTATATTTTAAGTAATATTAAAATATAATTTGCCTTACTCACTCTCATTCTCTTAAAAGGGAACAGTGGCATTTTCTATGACATGTATGATGCAGCAACAGATTGAATGCAGAAGTAGTTATGAGTATCTTGCTGTCTTAAGTAAAATAAGGCTACTCATAAATATTTTTGCTTTGGAAAATAATAATTTTCTACAAAACTGCACTTTGTGTTAATATACAATGAGGAATTTTCAGCTTTACTATTTTAAATATTTACTTGCTATTTTTAAATGAATCATTAAATATTTTCTCAATTTCTGTTTTAAGAGGATTGGAGTTATGGCTCAATGGTAGAGCACTTGCCTAACATGTGAGGCTCTGGATACGATCCTGAGTACCACATAAAAATAAAAAAATAAAAGTATTGTGTTCATCTATAACTAAAAAACTAAATTAAAACATAAATTTCTATTTTAAGTCCCCTAATGTGGAAATTATCAATAACCCACATAAACAAAAGCTTGTTGGAGCTACCAATAATTTTAAAATGTGTCAAGGATGCCAATTACCTAAAAAGTTTGAAAACTATTGCTTTAAAGGAAAAAATTCTTGTGATTTCCTGTCAACTTCAATCATATTCATGACAATGCCCTTAAACACCTATGAACGAGGAACTGGGAGTGCACCTCAGTGGTAGAAAACTTGACTAGCATTCATGCACAAGGCCCTGGGTCAAATCCCAGTGCTACAAAATAAATAAAGTTAATTTTACAATACGCATAAACTAGGTACTAAGTTCTTACTCTTTATAACAGTTGTACAATACAAAACAAAAAATTAGCCATGCGTGGTCATGCACACCTATGGCTCAGGAGGCTGAGGCAGGAAGATCACGAGTTCAAAACCAGGCTCAGCAAAAGCAAGGCATTAAGCAACTTAGTGAGACCCTCTCTCTAAATAAAATACAAAATAGGGTTGGGGATGTGGCTCAGTGGTCAAGTGCCCCAGAGTTCAATCCTCTGCCCCCCTGCAAATTAAATATCAATGGAAACAAAAAAAAACTTTATTACCAAAACAAAATTCTATTTAAAATTATCTTGATGAGTGGTATTTTGCTAAGCTAAATTGCTTTCTCAATATGATGCAATAATGATTGCCACAGTATAATTTCTTAATTTCAGAATGCCTGCAATATTGCTAGGTGCAGTGGCTCACACCTGTAATTCCAGTGGCTCAGGAAGCTGAGGCAGGAAGATCACCAGTTCTTAGGTGAGACCCCATCTCAAAATAAAACATAAAAAAAAGGGCTGGGAATGTGATTCAGTGGTTAAGCACCTCTGGGTTCAATCCCTGCTACCAAACAAACAACAACAACAAAACCAGAATTCCTGCAATACTATGTATAAAAGGCAGTCTCCACCCTCTCACCACTGTTTACCTTGAAATTACTGCAAACCAAGTGTTATGATTTGGATATGAGATGTCCCCCACTAAGCTCACTGTGACAGACAATGCAGAAAAGCTCAGAGATGAAATGTTAGATTATGAGATCTGTAATCTCATCGATGGATTAATAATTTAAATAGATTACTGGGTAGTAACTATAGTCAGGTCACTAGGGGCCTGCCCTTGGGGATTATATATTTTGTTCCTGGCTCCTTTTGATAAACCCAGCCTAATTCCCTCTTAAGATTGGAGGCCATCTTGCCACAAAGGCATGAAAAGTTAATTTCGGCTTTACTATAAATTACTGCAATTTCTAAACTTGCTTGGAATGCCTGCCTGTGCCTTAAACTCACCCATGCCTGGCTTTCCCTGGCCAGATAACAACCCTCTCTGAAGCTCTAATGGCGCCTCATAAATTCCGATGTTGGGATCTAATTTACTCCCTAAGTGCTGAACCAGTAGACCATTAACCAGCCTTTGGGTTATACTTGTCAAAATTGTGTTATCTGTAAGTTCTCAAGACACCCCCCTTTTTTTGTAACTTTCTGGACTATAAAGCTGTGCTCCTAGAGCTGCTGAGCTGTCTTCTGTTCCCACGATTTTTGGGAGAGACAGCCCCAGATGGTCTGAATTACAAGCTTGCTTTAATTTGATTTCAACTGGAGTCGGTGGTCTTTTCTTTGCATTGTGGTTTAACCCTTTATGCTCTACTCAGCTAAGCACTTTTTCACCACTCTTCTGCCTGATGCTCTGACTCACCTTGGGCCCATAGCAGTAGAGTCTGACCATCCTGCACTGAACCTCTGAAACTATGACCCCAAAGAACTCTTCTTCCTCTAAAAGTTGTTCTTACCAGGTATTTTAGTCATAGTTTAAAAAGCTGACATGCCATGTTTCATAGAGCCCTTCACTTTACATACCCATGTACTCTAACACTTTTCTATCAATTTATTTATTTATTTATTTATTTATTTATTTATTTATTTATTTCAGTACTAGGGATTGAACCCAGGGGTACTCTACTACTGAACTACATCTCAGCCCTTTTTATTTTTTATTTTGAGATAGGATGTGGCTAAATGGCTCAGGATAGCCTCAAACTTATAATCCTTCTGCCTTAGCCTCCCAAGTAGCTAGATGTGCCTGTATACTCTCATACCCTTGCACACTTTGTCTATCATAACTCCTCACACTCTTGTTTTCATTTTTGGTCTGTTTGTTTTCCATAAAAATTGTCAGCTCTACCTCCGCTTTGTTCACAGATATATCCTCAACGGTTAAGCTAAGTATCTGTACACTTAGTAGATATTCAAAACAGAAGTATTTATTTACTGAATTAACTAATTAAAAATGAGAAATTGATAAATACTGATGTTACCATCAGGAACAACTGATTTTTTTTTCCTTTGGCCTTTGACTTAGAAAAACAGTCTTAAACTTTCAAAATAGATGTCCTTTACCCCTTGAAGAATGATGAAGATTTTTTAACATAGTCACCAAATATACTAGGGTTAATGCTACAGGGGGGAACCTTGGGCAAGTATAAAAATGTATTGTCCAATTAAATGCTGAGCATTTAAAGAATCTAAGAATCTTTTCTAAAAAATATTAAGAGTTCCTGGGGCTGGGACTGTGGCTCAGCGGTAGAGCGCTTGCTTAGCACATGCGAGGCCCTGGGTTCAATCCTCAGCACCACATAAAAATGAATAAATAAAATAAAGATATTGTGTCCAACTACAGCTAAAAAATAAATATTTTTTAAAAATATATTAAGAATTCTCCTTAATCAGGTTCCAAACCTACAGAAATCCATATTATCTTTTATTTTTACTTTTCATATAATATATATTTTATGAGATGTATTTTTTTAATTTTTTTAGTTGTAGATGGGATATAATACCTTTATTTTATTTATTTTTATGTGGTGCCGGGGATCGAACCCAGTGCCTCACACATGCTAGGCAAACTTTCTACTACTGAGCCACAACCCAGGCCCTATGAGATGCATTTTTAAGAACTACAAGTACCACTGAGCACGCAAGGCTTCTAGCTACATAAATATAGCTTATTCATATCCATCAAAATTTTTTCCCTTCAATTTTTAAATTTGTTCTTTTTACATATAGATAACAGTAGAGTGTATTTTGACATACATAAATGAAGTATAATTTCGCATTCTTGTGGTTATACTTGATGTGGAGTTACACTGGTCATGTATTCCATATATGAATATAGAAAAGTTATGTCCAGTTCATTCTATTGTCTTTCTTATTCCCATCACCCCTTTCCCTTCATTCCCCTCTATCTAATCCAATGACCTTCTATTCTTCCCTCCCCATTCCCCTTATTGTATGTTAGCATCTGCATACAGACACAACATTCAGCCTTTAGAAATCCTTATTATCTTAAATAACTACCTAAGTATAACTAAGAAAGAGCAAGTAATAAATAAATTATAAGCAGCATTTCAGCATATTGTTAAATATTTAACACTATTCCAAGATGGAGTTGGAGAGTTAACCCAGGTAAATAGGAAAATGTATTTTCTAAAGGAACAGGCCAGAGTTAACAAGTGATAAATCTCACATGCATGGCATACATATGTGCTTAAGTGGTATGGCCAAGCCTTTTTCTTACACCTTTCAACTGCTTATTTCCTCACATTTAGACAACTGTTGACAGCCTTGATTTCTCTTTTATTTAACCATTCTGTCATCATCAGTGATATTCGCCACAGGTGAGAAACTAAATACCCAATGACAGAATTAATGCATAACAAAATAGTAAAATGGAATATACTCTAGCCATCAGATCCAGGGATCTACTCAATAATTTTAAATGTTCTATTTTATCTCCAGTAAGTGAGAAACTGGAATTATACTACTTTTACATTTTAAAACATTACAGAAGTCACAGTATAGTCTCTTACCCATACTAAAATTTATTACGGAATTTTGCTTGATACTTTGCTGTGACACAAAACTCACTTTTTGTTGTTGTTATTAAGCCTCTTTTAGAAAATCCTTTCTTATATCAAATTGAAAAAAGCCCCCTATAAGTGCTGTATTCTCATTTTAACTCCTATAAACATGTCTGCAAACATTTTTTGCAAAGACAGAGTAAATATTTTAGGTTTTGTTGGTCACAGTGGACTATCACTTATATTTTGTTTTTACAATCCTTTAAAAATAAAAATGGGTTTGTAGCTCAGTTGGTAGCACATGTGAGGTTCTAGGTTTGATCCTCAGCACCACATAAAAACAAATAAATAAAATAAAGATATTGTGCCTGTGTACAACTAAAAAAAATATTTTAAAAAATAAATAAAAATGGCTAGAGATATAGCTGTGAGGCCCTTAGGTTCAATAGCAAGCACTGAAACAAAAAAAGAAAGAAAGAAAATAAAAATAAAAATGTAAAAACCATTCTTAGCTCACAAATACTACAAAATCAAGCCTTGACCTGGGGGTTTTCATTTAGATTCTTGCCCTACAGACCATTATAACACTCATCCTAGGGTACTACTGCTTTGTTATTAGGTTATCTTCTCAGAAAAAGTGGATTTCATCGATCTATCCATAGAATCAAACAAGTAGACACTTAAGATACTTGTTACATAAATAAATGAATAAAAAATAATAAATGAATTGCCAGGGAGGGAGAGGGGAAGTGCTGGGGAGTTATACTGGCTAAATTATATTGTTATATTGTGTGCATGTATGAATATATATCAACAAATCCAATTACCATATATAACCCATAATGCACCAATTTTAAAAATGTGGGAAAAAAATGAATTGCTTCCTCTTTAGCATGGCAGCCTTTCAAATATTTGACCATCCTTTCCCCTTACCCCACCCCTTTCATCTACTATGATTTTCACCTCTCCAACAACAGTACTCTAATTTTGTCAACATGTTAAAATGTGGACTTAAATGACTTTAATGATCTACATCATAGAATACTTTAGCACTAACATCTTGATTTAGATAATATAAGCTTATGTTTTAAAAGAACTTGCTGAATCAAATCCTATCACACTTCTCTACAAAATTCTATAAAATCATTTCAGTTAATCCCTTGATGATGTGAAAGGTGCATAAAAATTTATCTTTTTAAAACTAATAAAACTGTTCTAAACCTAAACAAAGGAAAGTAGTAAGATCTACCTGAGTTAAGCCATTTAACCTCTTTATCTCAGTTTTTGGTCTCAAAGCTGAAGATAATAACCTAAGTTTTAAAAAATTCTCAGAATTGAACAAGATAAATACAGACAATTGTTGGTTGGTTTTGGAAACATGTAGTCTCCACTGCTGAGAGAACCAGTCAAAGAATAATATCTCCATTACCCAAGAACAACTCTACCAATTCAGGAACTGAAGAGGCATACCCACTAAAGAGGAAGTGCACCTTTCTGCTTTCTATGAGCACTGGGGCATGATAAAATGAAGGGTAAATGCACATTTGCCATAACTAGACCAGCTGGCCAGTGTAGAAAACAAAAAACAAACGAATCCCTTTGAGTAGAACTCTATAAAGCTCCTCAACTCAAAAAGGATTTACTTATGTACAGGACTAACAGTCCCCCAAAAACTACTTTACAAATATGAGGTATTACTATTAGTTAAAAAATACAAAGGCATTACCTAGCAATGGAGAACATAAGAGATTTCTGTTTCGTTCCTTTACATGTTCTTCTGACTGGGTCAATATACCTTCCTCCAAAGACGGGAACTCTATCACTTCAGACCCTTCCGCTCCAATGTTAATTCTGGTCTGTGATATATCCAAGCTTTGAGAAGAGTCCATTTCTTGAGGAAAATAATTCCAAGATTCTGTTCTCTATAACAGTGATTTTAAAGGAAAACATGCCACATCATTAAGTGAGTTAATATACATATTAACATTTAGATTAAAATGTCCATCCATGAGTATTTTATGACATTCTCCTAAATAAGTGGAAAAAGTAAAGCTGTTCTTTCTGTGTTTCTTACGTTATTAACTACACTTTCTAATACTAATCATTTCTTAAAGTCCTAAAGAATCGTTGGTGTTTCTGCTATGTTTTAAGTTAGTTCTGTTTCTGCTGTGTTTTAAGATAGTTCATTAAATCAATGGATTTGGCTCTAAATAAGAAAATTTTAGAATTTAATTACAACAAAACTGAAAAATTTTTCCAAACATAAAGGTACAGTACTCTCTACATGTGATCACTTTACTAGTTTCTAGTATTATGGTATCATCCATGAATAGTGATGCATTTGTATCTTTTTAAATACTTATTCTTGCATTAGCAGCTTGATTCAGAATTATGATCTTTAAACTATGGTAAAAGACTAGTATTCCTACTTTCAATTCATCACACTAATAATTTATTAAAATTAATAAGCAATAATGAACTATTTTTAATTAGTAAAAGTAACTAGAAAATGTAATTTAAAACTATATAAACCCTAAATATAAAATTCAGGCTTAAATATTTGATTTCTAGTTCTTAAAAACAAAAACAAACCCATAAAATTGCTGTCAAACTGCTATAAAAGTTTCCAACAAACACTTCCTCTCAATTTCTATACTTATTCTTTTTGACCAGGTCGGGTGGAGTTGGGGAAGTGGTGTTGGGACACAACTAGGAATTGAACCCAGAGGAGCTTAACCACTGAGCCATATCCTAGCCCTTTTTTAATCTTATTTAGAGCCAGAGTCTCTCTGAGTTGCTTAGTGCCTTGCTAAGATGCTCAGGTTAGCTTTGAACTCAGGATTCTCCCAAACTGCTGGGATTACATGCATGCACCTCTGTGCCCAGCTGTACTTACCTCTTTTTATTTTCAGTTGTAGATGGACACAATATCTATATTTTATTTAATTATTTTTATGCGGTGCTGAGGATCAAACCGAGGACTTCACATGTGCTAGGATGTGCTACCACTGGGATACACAACCCCAGATCCTATACTTACCTCTTGACAGAACAGTAACAAGCAATTCATGAACTGGCACCACATTAATTAGTATCATTGAATTAAAGTTGAATTAAATACTGAAAGTAACCAATTTTAAAGGTGTTTTCCTCTCATGTTTGATATTAGTTAATAAGTACATTTTAACAATCCTGCTATGAAAAGTATTCTTTCATTGTCATTTTTAAATAATTTAGAAATAAGTAGTAACTTTTATCAAACTACACTGTAGCAGCTTTCTTTTCTTTATTTCAACTTAAGTATGGCAATAAATTGCTTTATATTAAAACATCTTTGTATTGATTTATAAATTATATTTACTAACATTATTATTTTCATAGATAGTCATAAATAAGATTAATTAGCATTTTAGAATGTTTTGCTTTACTTTCTAACTTTTCTATAGTTTTTAATACAAGAAAATTTAATATTCCTTAAAATTGTAAATATTTTCACTAGTAAATTTATTAGGTCAAAGAGTCTTAGCTAATACTATTTCTCAATTCCTTCTTTAACTATACTAGTCCAGCTTTTTAAAATATAAATCTACTCATTTTTCTTTTTCTTAATTGTAATTGCTAGGAATACATTTATTTTTCCATATTTCTTGAATTTAATTTTATTATACTTTCTAATTTATTTGTTTTTCCCTTTACCATGCTTCCTCTACTTGCAGTTTTTCATTATTTATCTAAAATCTTTGGATTCAATTTTACTTTAAAAACATGGATGGACTTGGTTTTTATTATTTTGAAAATAGTCCATTAGTGGACTCTGTCTTCTTCCTTAACCCACTCAAATGCTTTTAAGAGAATATTGACATATTTTTACTTCTAGATAACATAAAATCCATAAGAACAAGATATATTATAATTTAGAAAGATTTTCACATTTTCCAACAAGACTCTAAAAAATCTTGGAGGAGATATTTTCAGTATTTAAATGCATTAGTAAAATGCTTATTTAGTAAAGATTTTAAAAGAAACTCAACTACCCACACATAGTATAAGTTATATAAATATATACAAAGAAAAAAGATTGGAAAGAAATATTTTAAAATATTAATAATACTCATCCATGGCTGTGGAACTACAGAATAGTAGACCCTTGACATCCCAAATTATCTCAACCACTTCTATGATAAATTAGTCAAATATACAACATGAAATTGATGCTAAAAATACACTTTTTACCTTTCTAATACTTGAAAATTAAATCTGAGAATAATTAATTGTAGGGTTTTTCTTCCTCTACTTTGAGAATACTCCATTCAATAGGGGATAGTGGGCCAATGGAAGGTTTTAAAGCAAGGGGATTCCAGTTATTTTGACTCTCACTATAACAAAATCTCTAGGCCCAAATCATCTCTCAATCTCTTTGACAATGACTGGGTCTCTTAGTTCACTCTTCTCATATCCATTAGTCCTCCTACCCCAACCTCTGACCTCCACAAATCACTTATTTTATTTTTATTTATTTACTTTATTTTTTTATTTTTGGAACCAGGTATTGAACCCAGGGGCACTTAACTACTGAGCCCCATTCCCATTCCTTTTCATTTTTTATTTTGAGACTGACTCACTAAGTTACTTATAACCTAAGTTGCTAAGACTGGCCTTGACCTTCCAGTCCTCCCGTTTCAGCCCCCTGAGTCTCTGGGATTATAGATATATGAGACACAACAACTGACTTACTCTAACTCTTCAACATCAGTAATTCTTTAACCTCATCAAGACAAGTATTCTACCATATTTATGCTTTTCATTATTTCTCTTATATATTTGACACATAATAATATTACATTTTATGGAATACAATATGACCCAGCATGTGTATATAATGTGTAATGATTGGATGATATGAATGGACATATCTATCACCTCCGACATGTATCTGTTTCTGTTTGTTGGGAACATTCAAACCCGTCTCCTCTAGTTATTTTGAAATATTCGCTTAACTGTTGTCAACCATAGTTATCCTACTGTGATATAAAACATCAGAAATTATTCCTCCTGCTATTCAATTGCACCCTTATACCAAATAATGATCCTCTCTCCATCTCCCTCTCCACTACACCATTCATAGGCACTGGTAAGCACTATACTATTCTTTACTCCTTCCACTTATAAATGAGAACTTCTAATTCTTTATTAATTTATGATTCTTTAATCTCACACAGATAACTATCCTATCACATTTACATTTGTCATCATGTCTTTCTTATCTGTATTTCCTTCTTTACCACTGAGAATTGATGGACATTTTTAGAATCACCACCTTACAGACGCTCTTTATCTTCTTACCTTCTCCATTGCCTTATTTGCCAGATAAAAGCTAGCAATGGCTGAAGCTTCTCATTGCCTCAATCCAAATGGCAGCACATTGCTAGAGAAACCCCCCCATTAGACAGACTGTTTTTTCTTTAAATTGATGACATTAAACCTCAAGGGTACTCAGTATCACCTGGAACTCCTAATACATTTTCTTGGTGAGTTAACTCTTTCAAGTGACTACTACAGAACTCTCCTTCCTTGGTTTGAACTCGTGACTTCATCTCCTACTCCATTATTCAAAGAACAGGAACTCCCAGGTCTTCTTACCACCATATCTACAACCCCATTGCCTACTAAGATTTCTATCTTATGATGTTAAAAAAAAAAATTAAAAAAGACTATCAAAGTCCTTCCCATTTCATCACATTGTTAACAAAAGACGTACTTTTTATTAACTTTATTTTTATTTATTTATATTTTATGTGGCACTGAGGATTAAACCCAGTGCCTCACATGTGCAAGGCAAGCACTCTACCGCTAAGTCACAACCCCAGCCCCATCATCATTTTTTCAATGATTTCCTTTCCATACTTTGAAAAATTTCTTTCCTACTTTCCTTCCTCCATTTTTCTCTCATTACTGAACCATTCCTCTCACCATGCAAACATGTTCATACTAACTTCTCTTCATAAATTTTAAGTAACCTCTGTTCAACATTCCTTTCCTTTCTACATTATGTATTTTGTTATAATGTTTCTATCATATAAAGAATTTTGGTGTTATACCTTTATAATGTCAAAAGGCCCTCAAATCTCTAAATATATTTGATAGATATAAGGGTGACAAGTTTTTGGACAAAGTTTGAGAGAGAAGGAAAGGTTGAACATAGAAATTTGGGTTGTATATGTATATTTATCTTTTTTTTTTTCCCCTCTATATTATGTTGCCTGGGCTGGCTTCTACAAACTCCTGGACTCCAGCAATCTTCCTGCTTCAGTCCCCCAAGCAGTAAGGACTACAACCATGTATCACTGAACATAGCCCAAATATATTTAAAGCCTCAATGTGGATGAGAACAAAAATATTCCAATACTTTAAGCACAAGTTAAAAACTCAAAAAGATAAATAATTCTGTTCTGGTATAGAGCAATCACACCTGTGACCAGCTATGCATTATATGTTCACTATATTCTATTTCAATTTTTTTTTAAACATCATACAAACAAAATTTTCTTCTTGCAAACCACATTTGAATCATACTCCAGCAACTTTCGAACTATAATTCTGGGATTTATGAGAGGAAGATAAAACAGCAAAGTATACTAAAAGAAAATAGCCAGGGAAGTAGAAAGAAAAATCAGAAAAACCCAAGAAAAGAAGTGATTTTAAGAAGTTATGCAATGATTAATATTGTCAAATGCTATTTATTATACCTAAGATGAAGATATTTTTGATGGTTACGGCCTGAAGAAGTATTACTGATATCAAGATGGGTACAGGCCAGGGACACTAAACATCCTGTGATACACAGGACAGCCCCCCACAATAAACAATTATTCAGCCCAAAAATGCTAGTAGTGACAAAGTCAAGAAACTCAGTTTTAGTAGAAAACATAGGCAAAAGTCTTTGTGGACTAGGATGACACAAAGATTCCTCAGGATACAAGAAAGCATAAACCACAAAAGAAAAAACATCTATAAGCCAATTTCATAAAAACTTCCATTCCTTGAAGACATGGGAATACAAAGACAAGCCAAGAGTTTCAGAGAAAATGATTACAAGATCCATATATGATAAAGGACTTGCATTTAGAATATATGAAGCACTTTACAAGCTAAACAAGAAGAAAAAACTATCCATAAAAGGAGGTGAGGGTTAAACCCTTCATTGAAGAAGAAAACATGGAAGGCAAATAAGCACATAAAAACATGCTCAGAGGGCTGGGGTTGTGGCTCAGTGGTAGAGCACATGCAAGGCCCTGGGTTCAATATTAACCTCAGCACTGCATAAAAATATATAAATAATAAAGATATTGTGTCCAACTACAACTAAAAAAATAAATTAAAAAAAAACAAAACATGCTCAGTATCATTCGTCACTAGGTAGATACACATTAAAACCACAATGTGACACCATTCATTTTAACATGGCTAAAACATTTTTTTTAAACTGACAATACCAAGATAGAGTAACCAGAACTATCATAAAATTCTGGGAATTAAAGATAGTTCAGCTACTTGTGAAACATTTTGACCTTTTCTTATAAAGTTAAATATACAATTACCATAACAGTGAGCAAATCCATTGCTAGGTATTTACTCAAAAGAAATGAAGCTGTATGTCTATTCAAAAATCTGTATGTGAACAGAATACTATTTAGCATCAAAAATTAAAGAGGACCAAATTATTGATACATGCCACATGGGTCAATCTCAGAAGCATGCACCAAGTGAAATAAGCCTGATACAAAAGTCTACACACTGTATAATTCAGAAGAGGCAAAAACTACAGGGGCAGAAATCCAATCAGCATGGGAACTGATAACTTAAAAAGGGACGTAGAGGGCTAGGATTGTGGCTCAGCTGTAGAGGACTTGCCTAGCACAGGCGGGACCCGAGTCTGATCCTCAGCACTACATAAAAATAAAGGCATTGTGTTGTGTCCATTTTTGCACCTAAAAAATAAATATTTTTTTTAAAAGGGACACAGAGAGACTTCTGGGGGATGATAGCAATGTTATATATCTCAAAGGTAATTGGTATTTACATGACTATAGTATTTCTCAAAGCTCAATGAAAGACAATATGCCTCAAAGATTGAATTTTGCTATACTTAATTTATACATCAATAACCCTGACTTTTTAAAAAGAGAGTAAGGAAAAAGGAAATAGTAAAATAGAAATAGACCACAGAATTACTAACAAAGAGGAGGTATGAGAAGGCTAAAATGGGGTAATGAGATAAAGAACACTGAAGGCTAGATCAAAGACCTAAGAATCTCAGGTACTAGATAGTACCTTAGTCCACTTTTTCTGCTGTTAAGACAAAAAAAAAATCACAGACTAAGTAATCTGTTCATTGTTGATTGACTGATTGATAGTACTGGGGATTGAAGCCCAGGAACTTTACCACTGAGCTACATCCCCAGCCTTTTTCATTTTTATGTTGAAACAGGGTTTCACTAAGGTGCTAAGGATGGCCTCAAAATGCCAATCCTCCAGCCTCAGCCTCCCAATTTGTTGGGATTATAGGTGTATGACCCCAGGCCTGTCAAAATGGGTAACTTATAAACAATAGATGTTATTTGATTCACAACTGTGGAGACTGAAAGTCCACGATCAAGGGGTTCCATCTAGTGAGAACCCTGTTAACATTATCATAACGCAATAGAAGGCATCACATAGTGGTAAAGAAATATACAAATACAAGAAAGAAAAGACTGAAGGGGTAAGCAACACAGTGTGGGCTAGAGGAAAGTTGTATTTCTTGCCACTCCATGACCCGGGTTTCAAATATCAGTTAATATTGCTTCCCTGAGAGATGGGTAAAAGAGGGATTTCACTAAATCTCAATACCAGACAGTCAGAGAGCCTTACAGACAGAACCTTTTGTATATTAAACAGAGAAATAGGCAACATTAGAGCCAAGATGATAGCATTTGTGGCAGCAATACTGCTCCTTGCTGCCACAGCTCAGAGGGAGAGAAAAAGCTGAAAACTACAATGGACGATTGTAGTGCACAAAAACCTGGGATTTCAAGGGCAGCCTGTCTTAGGCTAAACCAGAGGCTATGATGTTTAGTACACAATTCCATGTAGGATGTCTCATGCATCCCAACAGTCCACGAAGCACTAAGGCAGGAGCCGTGGTGACACAAACTCTGCAGGGAGGCTACAAAAACCAGGATTTCTAAGCTCCGTCCAAACATGGTCCTGGCAGGCACCTGCCCTGAGACATACTGTGCCTAACAGAAAAAACGTAAAACAGGCACAGAGAGTACTGTACCCAGAACAACACAAGAGAGAGGAAAAGGAGAGCTGGCTCCCTTAATCCCTTGAGTCTACAGGCTCACAGAATCACCTGAAGGGGTTGAGGTTCTGATTACATTTGGGGACTAAGACCGGAAGCCTGGAAAAGAAGGGTCCAGGGGCAATAAAGCAGGCAAATGAGAGGCTCTCCCACCCCACGAGTGAAACCCTGGGGAGACTACTGAGATACAGTCTCCCACTGTAGGTTGGCAACTGATGAGCCCTAGAGGTGCACTGACCTATCTATCAGAGCAGTCACCACCCTGCAAAGCCCCTGAGACCTGACTAAACCTAAGTCCTACCTTTAGGAATTCCACCTATGAGAACTCCTCTCAGAGAACTCTGTAGCAGCCCCACCCTGGGAGTGCATCAAACTGATCAGTGTAGACAAAACTCCAACTGGCAGTACTTCCCATCCCACCCTATCTCATACTGCCAAGAAGGAAAGCTGAGAATTTTTCAACTCCAGCTGCAACTCTGTGAGCAACACAAAAAAAGGAAGGATTTAACAACCCAAAGCCCCTATTTTATGCTTAGTACATACCTCCAGAAAAAAACAGAAAGAAAGACAGTTGGGCACAGACAGTGAACATATATTCCCACTGACAATTTTGACCAGCTCAGTGGAAATTATTTCATAATTTTCATCAAGGATCTCTTTTTAACCCAGAGCAGTGGTGCACACCTATAATCCTAGCAGTTAGGGAAGTTAAGGCAGGAAGACCACAAATTCAATGTCAAGCTCAGTAAAAGGAAGGCATGAAGCAATTCAGTGAGACTTTGTTTCTAAATAAAATACAAAACAGGGCTGGGGATGTCGCTTAGTGGTGGAGTGCCCCTGAATTCCATCTCTGGTTCCCCCTTACCACCAAAAAAAAAAATCTCTTTTTATTTATTTTCTTTCTTTCTCTCTCTCTCTCTCTCTCTCTCTCTCTCTCTCTCGTCGTGTGTGTGTGTGTGTGTGTGTGTGTGTGTGTATGAACTGAATGATTCATGAACATTTATGCATATACATGTTTCCTTTTTCTCATCTGTAGCTTTTTTTAATGTAGTTATTTTTCCTTGCCTTGTCTTTTGAGGATAAGGGGTTTTTATTAGTACACTTTGGTTTAGTTTTATATGTTTTTCATTTGTCAGTTTCTCTTGTTTCTTTTCTTCTTTCACTTCTTTATTTTTTACTAACAGCCAAATTCTATTGCTGTCTCTTGCATTCTCCCTTTAATTTTTTACTTCTATTTTTTCTTCTTCTCCCTCATAACTATCATATCCTAAATCTCTTCTGCATTCTCTCTGTTCAACTTTTGAAATTGTAAACTCTTTTCTACCCACCTGGATCATTTTCTTTCCTCTTAATTAACTCTATTTTTTTTTTTTTACTTTTTTGTTTTGGTAGTTTTAATGGACAGCATGCCTTTATTTTATTTGCTTATTTTTCTGTATGTGGTGCTAAGGATAGAACCCAGTGCCTCACACGTGGTAGGCAAGTGCTCTGCCACTGAGCCAGAGCTACAGTCCATTAACTCTACTGTTAACATCTTGTAGCACTAATTGGCTTATATATCACCTGTCCCCACCATTAATGATGCTGCGATGATTACTGCATAGATGCCATAGGTGACTCCTATTGTTTGATTTAATGCCAATATAATACATGATTACTTACTGCTTTTACTGATGGTAATTGCTGATTCAACCATTTCTGTTTATTGTATCAATTAACATTGTAGATGTCATAGTAGGAATAAGTATTTAGTTCAATGCTATAAATTGTTTGCTTTGATTGTTGCAATTATTTTTCTCCTCCTAATTTGTGAGGTACTGTAACCTGCACGGACACTACAAGTTGATAGGGTAGAAATTCTGCTACTTCAGAACCACACTGTTAGATGAGTAGGCACACAAACAATATGAAAAAGCAAGAGAACAAACCATCTCAAACAACCCAAAGGTCTCAACAAGAGACTCAATGACACCACAGTGGAGGAATATCAGAGAAGGAATTTAGAAAGTTCATAGTGCAACTGTTCTACAAGTAAATGATGATGTAAGGAGTGAAATCAGAGAGAAAATACACAAGTGAAAGAACACTTCAACAAGAAGATAGAGATTCTGAAAACGAATCAATCATAAATCCTCAAAATGAAGGACTCAATAACCCAAATTAAAAATTCAATGGAAAACATCACCAATAGACTAGACCACTGGGAACACAGATTTTCAGTCATCAAAGACAAAGCATATGATGTTGAACATAGAGAAAACATATTAAGAGACCATGAATGGAATATTCAAGAAATATGGGGTAGCATTAAAAGGCCAAATTTAAGATATATAAGGATAGATGAAGGCTCTGAAATACAAAGTAAGAATTCACAATATTTTCGATGAAATAATTTCAGAAAAATTTCCCAGCCCTAAGAAGGAAATTGAACTTCAAATCCAGGAGGCATACAGGACTCCAAATATACAAAATTACAATAGATCCACCCCAAGGCACATTATTATGAAAATGCCAAACATACAAATAGCAATACAATTTTTAAAAGCAGCCAAAGAAAAATGAAATGGTCGATTTATCCGGTAAACCAATCCAGATCTCAACTGATTTCTAAACCCAACCCTAAAAGCTAGGAGATCTTAGAATAATACATACCAAGCTATGAAAGAAAATGGATGCCAACCAAGAATACTGTACCTAGCAAAATTAAGCTTCAGAATTGAAAACGAAATAAAAACCTTCCACCATAAACAAAAGCTAAAAGAATTCACAACTAGAAAACCTGCACTACAAGACATACTCACTAAACTATTTCATGAATTAGAAATGAAAATTAAAAATGAAAACCAGAAGAGGGAGGACAGTCTATCAAACGAGTGTCAAATTCAAGTTAAATTAGAAATAAATCAAAACTTCAGGGAATAAAAATCATCTCGCAATAATAATAATTTAAATGGAGTAAACTCATCCATCAAAAAGCATAGGCTGGCAGGTTACATTAAAAAAACAGGACCCAACAATATGCTCTCTCCAAGAGGCTCACCTCACAGGCAAAGACATGCACAGACTAAAAGTAAAAGTATGGGAAAAAACATACCACTCACAAGAATCTCATAAACAAGCAGGGGTTTCTGTTCTCCATATATCAGATAAAGTGAACTTCAAGCCAAAGTTAATCAGAAGAGACAAAAACAGTCACTTCAAACTGTGTTAGGGAATCATACAACAGGAAATAACAATTTTTAATATTTGTCCCCCAAATAATGGAGCATACATAATCAAAACCCCTCTCAATGCCAAGAATTAAAAAGACCACAATGCAATAATACTGGGTGACTTTAACATACCTCTCTCATTACTGGATAGAACATCCACACAAAAACTAAACAAAGGGGCTGGGGTTGTGGCTCAGCGGTAGAGCACTCACCTAGCACATACAAGGCCCTGGGTTCAATCCTCAGCACCACATAAAAAATAAATAAATAAATAAAGGTACTATGTCCAACTACAACTAAAAAATAAATATTTTTTTTAAAAACTAAACAAAGAAGCTACAGAACTAAAAAGTACAATTAATAATTTAGACCTAACCAACATATATAGAATATTTAATCCATCAATGACTGAATATGCTTTCTTCTCAGTAGCACATGGAACATTTTCTAAAATAGGCCACAAAGAAACTCTTAGGAAATACAAAAAAATATATAGAGACAATACCCTACATTCTATCAGATCAAAATGGAATGAAATGAGAAATTCATAAGATAAAAAATAGAAATTAAACCTGGAGACTAAATAATTCACTATTGAATGATCAATGGATAACAGAAGAAACTAGGGATAAAATAAAAAATACATTAACACAAAGGTAAATGAGAATAGTGATACAACATATCAAAATCTCTAGGACACAATGAACACAGTGCTAAAATGAAGGGACACAACTTTGAGCATTCACTAAAAAATAAAAAGATACTAAATAAACAATCTAATGTTACATCGCCAGGCCCTTGAATAAAAAGAACAAACTAACACCTAAATCAATAGAAGACAGGAAATGATTAAAATCAGAGCCAAAGTCAATGAAGTTCTAATCTAAAAAACATTTCAAAAAATCGACAAAAAAAAGTTCATTTTTATGTACCTTACCAAGGCTAACCAAATGAAAGAAAAAACACAAATTGTTAAAAGTCCGTGATAAAAAAGGGAATATCTCCACAACACTACTATCTATTCTGAAACTAATTATTGAAAACTTGTACTAAAGGCAGAAGATCTTAAAACATTGACAAATTCCTAAACATATATGCCCTACCCAAATTGAACTAGGAGGAACAGAAAATTTAAACAGATCAATTTGATGTAAGAAATATAAAGAAGCCATCAAAAGACTACCAACAAAGAAGAGCTCAAAACCAGATGGATCTCAGCAGAGTTCTACCAAACCTTAAAAGAAAAATAAATACCAATCCTCCTCAAATATTTCCATGAAATAGAAAAGGAGGGAATCCTTCCAAACTCATTCTATGAAGCCAGTATCACCTTGTTACCAAAACCAGACAAAGATACGCTAAGGAAAAAAAAACTTCAGACCAATATCCTTGATTAACATAACCATTCCTGTCTTGTTCCAGTTTTTAGAGGAAATGCTTTCAATTTTTCTCCATTTAGAATGCTGTTGGCCTGGGGCTTAGCATAGACAGTTTGTACAATGTTAAGACATGTTCCTATTATCCCCAGTTTTTCATGAAGGGGTGCTGTATTTTGTCAAATTCTTTTTCTGCCTCTATTGAGATGATCATATGATTCTTATTTTTAAGTCTATTGATGTGATGAATTACAATTATTGATTTCCGTATGTTGAACCAACCTTGCATCCCTGGGATGAACCCCACTTTATTGTGGTACACTATCTTTTCAAAATGTTTTTGTATTCTATTTGCCAGAATTTTATTGATAATTTTTGTATCTATGTTCATCACAGATATTGCTCAGAAGTTTTCTTTCCTTAATATGTCTTTGTATGGTTTTGGAATCAGGATGATATAGGCCTCATAGAATGAGTTTGAAAGTGTTCCCTCTTTTTCTATTTCATGGAATAATTTTTATTAGTTGTTCAAAACATTACAAAGGTCTTGACATATCATCCATGGAATAATTTGAGGAGTATTGGTTTAAGTCTCTTTGAAGGTCTTGTAGAACTCAGCGGTGAATCCTTCTAGTCCTGAGCTTTTCTTGGTTGGTAGGCTTTTGATGACATCTTCTATTTCGTTGCTTGAAATTGATCTGTTTAACTTGTATATATATCAGCCTAATTCAGTTTGAGTAAGTCATGTCTTTAGAAATTTGTCTTGTCTTCAAGATTTTCTACTTTCTTTTTAATTTCTTTTTAGTTGTTGATGAACCTTTATTTTATTTATATGTGGTGCTAAGAATTGAACCTAGTGCCGCACACATGCTAGCCTAGTGCTGTACTCCTGAGCCACAACCCCAGCCCCAAGATTTTCTATTTTAATTCGAGTACAAATTTTCAAAATAGTTTCTAATTATCTTCTGTACTTCTGTAGTGTCCATCGTGATAGTTCCTTTTTCATCATGGATTTTAGTCATTTGAGTTTTCTCTCTCCTTCTCTTCATTACCGTGGCTAAGAGTTTGTCAATTTTATTTATTTTTTTCAAAGAACCAACTTATCGTTTTGTGTTTTCAATTGTTTCTTTTGTTCCAATTTCATTGATTTTCAGCTCTGATTTTAATTATTTCCTGTCTTCTACTTTTCATGTTGATTTGTTCTTCTTTTTCTATGGCTCTGAGATATAAAATTAGGTTATTTATTTGTTGACTTTTTCTTCATTTAAGGAATGAACTCGGGGCTGGAGATGTGGCTCAAGCAGTAGCGCGCTCGCCTGGCATGCATGCGGCTCGGGTTCGATCCTCAGCACCACATACAAACAAAGATGTTGTGTCTGCCGAATACTAAAAAATAAATATTAAAAAAAAAATTTAAAAAAAAAAAAAAAAAAAAAAGGAATGAACTCCATACATGTGGTTTCCAGCTTATTTCTTTCACTTGTTTACTGTAATATCCAGTATGTTTTTATTTATCTAATTTTGTATTCAATTATAACCAGGGGTATTGAGTATATGACAAATGTATCCCTGGTGCTGCAGCAGACCTTACTTCTTTTCTTTTGGACAAGATAACACTGTGAGTCTTCCTTCTTCCCTCTAATTTGTTTTCTCCTTCCTTTAACCAGCCTTTTGCTGCCCTTTCTTTTCATCCTGCCCTACAACCATATGCACAGTCTTCTCTCTTTGTGACTGTTACAAAAGGTTACTCTTCAAGATTGAAATCAGGTATTTGACCAAATAGGGGGAGATTTTTCTTTTTATTTCAAAGTAAATAAAAAGAAAAGTACTTTTCAAAAAAGCAAAGTACTTTTCTTTTTGTTGTTTCCCCCACAGACCCATCAGTCTGGGAGAGCACTGGAAGTGAACATCATGTTGCCTAAGATGCCAGGTTCTTTGTATATTATATAAAATGTATGTAAGGCTCTCTCCATTTGGGCTGGGGTTTGCATTTTCCCCTTGGCTGTTAACCAAGGGGAGAGGTGATCAGGCAGGTGGTCCTCACCCTGCCTGGCATGTGCACAGACGCCAGCCACTCTAGTAGGCAGGGTGCTGTCAAGACCTTGAGGTGGGGTGGGGGTCGGGGGGATGCTTTGAAGGGAAGAAGTTTCACTTCTTTCTCAAGTGAAGTGTTTACACCTTACTGTAACATTTGAACTTTCATAAGCGATGTAATAATTTTGATAATAAAACTCTTAACCGTAATTTTAGAAGTAAATTAAATTAAAAATTCAAAACAAACATAAAAGGCCTGAAATAGCCAAAGCAATCCTCAGCAAGAAAAGTGATAAAAGAGGCATTACAATACCAGAACTTATATTAACTACACAGGTGCAGTAACAAAAACACCATGATACTGACACAAAAACAGACATGAAGACCAATGAAACAGAAGTCGTAGAGATAAGACCACAGAAATACAGTTTTTCTTACTAGACAAAGGAGTCAAAAACATTCACTGGAAAAAAGTGTATGTTGCCTTTCCCCACTACCTGTTCCCGTTCCCTTCCATCCACTGATCTTTCTGCCATTTACCTAAAGTTATTTTTTTAAATTAATTTCTTGTGGATATACATGATGAGATTCACAGTGGTATATTCATATATGTACATAGAAAAGTTATGTCAGATTTATTCCTTTTCCTATCCCCTTCTTCTCCCTTCATTCTCCTTTGTCTAATCTACCAAATATTGATTCTTCACTACTGGCCCCCTTATTGTGTGTTAGCTTCAACAAATGGTGCTGAGAAAACTGGAAATCTATATGTAGTAGAATATCTCACCCTGCACAAAACTCAACTTGGATAAAAAAAAAACCTATGAATAGATCAGAAATCCTGCACACACTGGAAGAAAATGTAGGCCAATACTCCAGCATATTGGCTCAGGAACTAACTTCCTTAACAAGACTCCTAAAGTGCAAGAGGTAAAATCAAATATAAATCAATGGGATGGCATCTAACTAAAAAGCTTATTCCCAGCAAAGAAAACAAACAAGAGCATGAAGAGAGAGCCTACAGAATGGGAGAAAAATCTTTGCCACCTGCACCTCAGATACAGCGCTAATTTCCGGGGTATATAAAGAACTCAAAAAGCTTAACACACACACACACACACACACAAAAAATCACCCAATCAATAAATGGGCAAAGGAATTAAACAGACACTTCTCAAAAGAAGAAATACAAATGGTCAACAAATATATGAAAAAGTGTTCAACATCTCTAGCAATTAGAGAAATATAAATTAAAACTACACTGAGATTTCATCTCACTCCAATCAGAATGGCAGTTATTAAGAATAAAAGCAACAATAAGTGTTTGCAAGAAAAAGGGTACATTCATACATTGCTGGTAGGACTGCAAATAGGTGCATCCACTCTGGAAAGTAATGTGGAGATTCCTCAAAAAACTAGGAATGGAACCACCATTTGACCCAGCTATGCCACTCCTCAGTTAATATCCAAAAGATTTAAAATTAGCATACTACAGTGATATTTAAAGCAGCTCAAGTCAGAATAGCTAAGCAATAGAGCCAACGTAGATGCCCTTCAACAGATGAATGGATAAAGAAAATGTGGTATATATACACACAATGGAGTATTATTCAGCTATAAAGAAGAATGGCTTTATGACATTTGCCAGTAAATGGATGGATCTGGAGACTATATGCTAAGTAAAATAAGCCAGTCCCCAAAAACCAAAGGTCAAATGTTTTTGCTAATATTTGAAAGCTAACACACAATAAGAGGGATGGGGGTGAAGAATCAATATTCAGTAGATTAGACAAAGCGGAATGAAGGGGATAGGAAAAGGAACAAACCTGACACAACTTTCCTATGTACATATATGAATACACCACAGTGAATCTCATTGTGTACATCCACAAAAAATTAATTTTTAAAAAAATCACTATGGATAAATGGCAGAAGATCAATAGAGGGAAGGGAGACCCCAGTACCTCTGAGGCAAGGGGAAAGAGAGGTACTGGGGTCTGATTTAGAATAAGATATATTCCATGCTTGTATAATTATATCAAAATGGATTGTACTGTTATGTAGAATTTAAATGGAGGAGGAGGGGGAGGA
>NW_025999977.1:421790-432200 GCF_001458135.2 Marmota marmota marmota
GGAGGGGGAGGGGAGAAAGGGCTGAAATTGCTTTGGTTTTACAACAAAACTACCCTCAAGATAATGGACCTTAATCCTTTCATGAGACTCAAGCCTTCTTGACCAAATCAGGTCCTGAAATTCCCACCTCTCAAAACTATTGCACTGTGGATTAAGATTCTCATACATGCACTTTGGGAGACACATTCAAACTAAATGGGTAATGTACGTTGAAGTAAAAAAAACTGAGAGTAAGATAACGTAGCAAGAGCTATAGTTTCCAATGAATAGAGAGAGGTAATTCACATGATGGCATCAAGGATAAATAATGCACAGAATAATCAGAAGGAAAAAAAGAAGAAAAAGAGAAAGTAGAATAATATTTGGCTATTCTAATGAACAGAGGCATAAAAGCAAAACTGAAATGCTTTAAATTTCATCAGGGTTCATATTCTATAAATCAAGAAAAAAAGAAGGCATCAATTTTTAAACCGTGCTCTACCATAAACATTCTACTATGGTTTGCACATGGTTTTCCTCTAAGAGTTCAGGTGTTAGAAACTTGGTACCCAATGTGGTGGTATTAAGAGGAACCTTTAAAAGGTGGTCCTAATGCAAAGTAATTAGATCATTACAGAGACTTGTCCTCAGAATAGATTAAAGCTAATATCACAGAGTGAGTTTCTTCTCATGAAAGTAAGTTATTAAAAATAGCTAGTTCTTGGGCTGGGGTTGTGGTTCAGTGATAGAGCACTTGCCTAGTGCAGAGGGGGCACTGGGTTTGATCCTCAGCACCACATAAAAACAAATAAATAAAATAAAGTTTAAATTCTAAAAAAAAAAAAGATAGTTCTCATGACAAGCTGTTATGAGAGCAAGACTGGTTCCTACCCTCTGTTGGCCTTTCTGACTATCTGATCTCTTCTGTACACATTCCCACCACTGTGAAGCCATCTACCATAAGGCCCTAACCAGAGCTAAGCATATGTCAGTACCATGCTCTTGAACCGCTACAATTTTGTATGGTAAATAAACCTTGTTTTGTTTATAAAATGCTCAGCCTCAGGTATTTTGTTACAGTAACACAAAATAGACTGATACACATGTTCTCAGGGAATATCAATCTATTTAGGAATATAAACTGTATTAGTCTCCTAAGGCTACCATAAAAAATGAAAAAAAAAAAATAGGTGACTTAAAACAGCAAAAATTTACTCTTGTTTCCAAAGCCAAAAGTCTGAAATCACGGTGTTGCCTCTCTGAACCTTCTAGGGGAATTCCTTTTTAATTTGCAAAGCCCTGGCATTCCTTGGCTTCTAGAAGCATAACTACAATCTCTGCCTCCAGCTTCACATGGCTGTCCTCTCCCTGTGTGTTTTTCTCTTCTCATGGCATTCTCTTACAATGATCCCAGGATATTAGATGAAGGGGCTATCCTACCCCGTTGTGGCCCCTTAACTTAATAAGCACATCTACAATCAACTTACTTCTTAAAAGGTCACATTCTGAGGTACTGGGAATTAGGATTTCAACACATCAATAAGGGGACACAAAATATTTAACCCATAACAATTCCCTTTTATTTAATGGCCCCTGAGTAGTCTGATCAGGACTTACTCTTAACTCCTCTCTCTCCTTTTCTATCTTACATTTAATAGGTACTCACTGCAATTTAGAAGAAGTTGGAGATACTGGAAGAATTCTCAATACTCAAGTTACTAGAAAATCAACCTTCAATATTTAAACGTATGACTAAGGCTACATTTCTTCCAAAAGACACATGAGTTTTCCCCCATCTGCTCTTTTTTTTTTTTTTTTTTTTTGGGTTTTAGTTTTTGTTTTTTTTTACAGGTTTTTAAAATAATTTTTATTTTTTAAAAGTAAATTGTACATTACAGGAAAAAAAACACACACACACACACACAAGCAAAGAACAAAGTCATCCAGTCACAAGAAGCTTAGTTGGACGTGTCCCTCTAGGTTGTATGCATATATACACAATATCCCATTTTGTGTGATTGAGATTGTGGTGTGTGCTTTTCCACACATCATGAATATTCACCAATTCAAAATCCCTAAGCTACATGAGCATTTTTTGATAACCAAGAATAAACTACACCAACTCAATCTGTTATCCTTTCTTGGGGACAAAAATTTCACTGAAGACAGAAATGGCAACAGGCCTCTAGATAGACATATTGGCAGAGTTAAACTAAAACAATTCATTCCCTTAATGCTCAATTTAAAATGAAACAGCAACAGAATACACCAAGCTTGTTTCATTAACAGATTTCTACTACTAAAATATTAGCAATAATGCATGTTCCCAGTGAATTAAAATATTCCTATAGTACAGCCAGAAGATGCACACACACCAGTGGCTTACATCAAAATGTAAATCTTTGAGCACTTGCTTCCATCTTTCTGTGTTTCCCTGTGCCCCTCTGCTGCCAGCCTAATGAACAAGTCCTGATACACAATGCCCACAGATAAAACAATTCCATGTCCAAGATGCATCTTTTCTATCAATTATAACAAAAAGATATTCCCCATCTGCTCTTGATTCTTCTATTTCTTCTAAGTTTATGACTACGTTCTAGCTCATTCTCAAAGCATGGTCTGAGGATCCCTGGTGGTCACTGACAAGCTTCCCGGCAATCAATGATGGCCACCCTTTTCTAACCATATATGGCAGGTCAGATTTCCTTCATATACTTAAACCAAAACAAAATATCCCAACAGACTAAATGCAAAAGCACATGTAAAAACATAATTATGACAGTTAATTTTATTTATCAAAATGAGTGAATCAGGTAGTAATCAGATATTTGGTTAAACATTACTCTGGGTGTGTTTAAATGAGAAGACTAAACAAAGCATTTGCCCTCCCCAATCTGGGTAGACCTGATCTAATTGTGTAAAAGACCAAAAAGAACAAAAGGAAGTCAAAAGAGAATTAGTTCTGGCATCTCCAAGCTAAAACATTGGTCTTCTGCCTTCAGACTCAAGACTGGAACTTACACAATCTTACCTAAAGATTTTCAGGTCTTTGAACTCAAGACAGAAACTATATACTGTTTTCTGGGTCTTCAGCTTACAGATGTTGGGACTTCTCCCAGCCTCCATAATCATATAAGCCAATTCCTTAAAATAAAGCCAATTTGTGTGTGTGGTATGTGTATATATCACTATCCTATTGTTTCTATTTCTCTGAAGAAGCCTAATACACCAATAGTCTCCAATTAAACCATACATTAAAGAAATCTATAAAAATGTTAAACAATGCTATTCTCCCTTTCTTTTTGAGAAACAGTCATTTTTCATTTTAAAACACACTTTTGGTAGTATTATAAACCTATTTTATAATTCTTTTTATTGGTGGTACTGAGGATCAAACTCAGTGCCTCACATGTGCATGGTAGGCACTCTACCACTGAGGTATAGCCCCAGCCCCCCCATTTTGTAATTCTAAACTAAATATATTTTTTAATTTTTTTAAAATTTATTTTCATGCTAATATATACATAACCCATGTAAACAGATGCTCTTTCAAATACTTGAAGATTGCAAAGGGTCCTAAAGACAAAAAATAAAGTGTTATGGGCCATGCTAAATGGGCAATGACCAAACAGACTCTATTTTACCCTGAGACTCCATATCATGTAAAAAATGCTTCTTCCATGGGAAAGCCCCACCTCGGTACCCATTAATAGTTACCTAGCATAGTGTACTTGGCAACACAAAATAGTAATTCTTATACAATGTAAAATTATTCTCTTTGCTTTCCATTTTTCTTGGGCAATGTACCTTGTCAGAGATTGTCTAGACATTAGTAACCATTTTCTAACTTGTACTGAATTAGGGTCATTTTGTCCCAGTTCCCTTCTGTTTGCTTGCTGCTATGCCAACCTGGAAAGTCCTGCGGGAAATACCAACGTACCCATTGCATTGTCTCGCAAACTGCCCAATCCAGCTTCTGTACCTGCTTGCTTACAGCTACGTCAACCCAGATGTAATTTTTGCCTTTAAATATCCTAAAATGCTCAGTCTTGGGGCTGTTCCTTGCAGAGACAGTAATGGGTCCTTCCTGCGGGGAGCAGTCGCTGGCTGGCCGGCTAAATATACACTCTTCAATTTGGGCAAAATTGGGACTTGGTGTGTTTTCTGAGTGACCTGCCCCACAACAAAAGTAAACTGCTATTCCATATAAAGTTTACAAAGAAAACTGGAATAGTAACTTACCTCTTCTCACTTCTTCATAGCAGAATTTCTTGTATACTAACCAAAAGAAAAATAGTTTGCCAATTCGTCCCCAGACATACCTGATCATCCCCAGAATCCCACTGAACTGTTGTTTCTGATGAGGCTACATTACTATCAGAAATGTGTTTTCTAATATCACCTTCATAAGATGACTGTTGCCAAATATTATCGGTCAATGGAACAACCTGAAAGTCAAAAACAGACTTACATTAGTAACACAACCACTGCAATTATACAACAATAAAAATAACCTAATACATTAATGTACTTCTCAGTTTATAAACCATTTACACATAAATAACATTTTGGCTTCAAAACTTCTATCTAATTTATTATCCTCACCTAAAAATAAGGATCCAGGGACTTAAGATTACGCAGTTAGGACCAAATATGCTTTCCAATAAACCACAGCAGTTCCACAGTTCCATAACCTCCTATATCTATAGAGGTTAAAAAAAAAAGACAAAAACAAGCAATTTGTCTATTTTTAAATCTTACTGCTTATAGCTAAGGCATTGATTCTAACAGTAGGGGTTAAAATCAACTCATAACACAGAGAATGAGAACAAAAGCCATGACCTTTGTGTGAAGTCAGAGGTTGGAAAAGAATTCTCCTGCCTGTTAAAAAAGGAAAGAGAAGTTGTAACCATTTCCCAAGGTTAAACCTGTGCAAATGGCAAAGATCAAAGGAACCAAACAAAATGACCTGGATCAAACCACCCCCATTCAGAGAAGTTTCCAATAAGCCTGCAGAACAAGAACCCAAAGCTTCGCATATGAGATTTTGTTCTAAAAGATGGCACAGCGGCAAGGAGGAAACAACCACAAAAACAACAGAGAGAACAGTGCAAAGAGTAAACAAAATAATGTTCTCTATAAAAACAAGATTACAAGACAGACAAGATGGTGGATTAGTGGGAGTGGGGAAAATTAATACTCAAGGTCACAAAATATCAAAAAGTACTGGGGAAAACTTGGAGTAGCAAATCCCAGGATTGGTGGGGCAGCCTGCCCTGGCCCGATCCAGAGATTGTTCGACCCATTAAGCTAGAGCACAAAAGTCACAATCTGCCAGAGTGCATGGGGAGCCCAAGCATTTTAATACCTCTGTGAGACAATGGCACAAACTCGACCCGGAACTTATATCCCTGAGTTCAGGGATGAAACCAACACTTGAATCTGGCAGATGCCAACAGCAAGATGTAAACTGAGACTAGTAAAGCAGAAGAATTTCTGGCACTAAGAATTTCTGCCACGGGCTGGGCTTGTGGCTCAGTGGTAGAGCGCTCGCCTCAAACGTGCAAGACCCTGGGTTCGAGCCTCAGCACCACATAAAAATAAATAAATGAAATAAAGGTATTGTGTCCAACTACAACTAAAAAAAGTAAATATAAAAAAAAAAAAAAAAGAATTTCAGCCACAAAGACCATTTCGCCTGGGAGTAATGCAGATTAGAGAGGCCTGAGAAAGCTCGTCCTCCCTTTCCCCACTTCAACCTCACAGCACCAAAGGACCAGTGGCAGAGAGAAAATGAACAGGCGGGCAGGGTGACTGAGCTCAGTGATCGGAAACAGTCATTGAAAGACCAAACAAGGGCAGTGTCCCTGAACACTGTTCTAAACATCAGAATCTGCAAAATACTGACTCCCTCTTCCCAGGAGTGGTTCCCTGGAGAAAGTAGTGGGGGTACAGTCCTAGAAGTGGTTGATTCACTAATGCCCGAAAACTCCCCACACAATATCCCTACACCATAAAACACTTGGGGCTTACCAGACCTAATCCCCACCCCTGGGAGCTTCACTTGCAGAAATTCGTCTCACAGAACACAGCGGCAACAATACCCTGGAAGTAAAGACAAAAGCATCTTCCACAGCTCTTCATCCCATCCTGCTATGAAGGGAAGCTGAGAAACAGAAGGGCAGTTTGGCACAGACAGTAGGCAAATACTCTCATTGATATTCTGTTATTTTGTTTTTGTTCTATTGTATTGTTTTTGAATGTATACTGATTGATACATGATAAACATTTATGCATTTGAACTCATACATTTTTATGTCTGCTTTTTCATTTTTAGCTTTTCTTGAAAGCAGATATTTTTTCGTAGGTTAAGATTTTTAATTACTATATTTTGGATTGATTTTCGAATGTATCCTTCACAACTGTTTTCCTTTGTTTCTATTTGTTCTTGCCAACAGCCAAATTCTATTGCTCTTTCTCACTCTGCCTTTAATTCTTTTACTTCTATTTTTTGTTCTCCCACTTCATAAAAACATTGTCTCCTCTGCATTTGCTCTATTTACTTCTTGAATCTACAGACCCTTATCTACCACCCCATCTCTTCTTCTTTCCTCTTAAAGAACCCTATCTTCAACTGGACACTTAGACATATTCATATATCTTTATTGTTTCTCATTTCTAGCATTTTCTTGAAAGTAGTTATTTCTCATGGAACAATATTTTGAAGACTAAGATGTTTGATTAGAATATATTGATTTTATTCTTGTAATCTTTTACTTCTCTATTTTTGTACTATTTAATTTTTATTTTATACATTTTTTTCTCATACTTATCATTTCCTTCAACTCTTTCTCTTTTCCTCCCCTAACAGCCAATATCTATTATTCTTTCATTCTTTCCATAATTTTTTAAATATTTTTATTAGTTATTGATGGATCTTTATTTTATCTACTTATTTATATGCGGTGCTAAGAATCAAACCCAGTGCCTCACACATGCTAGGCAAGCGTTCTACCACTAAGCCACAATCCCAGCCCTGTCTGTCTTCAATTTTTTACTTCTATTTTCTCTCTTCCTCCCTCATACTCATCACATCCTACATCACTTCTGTTTTATCCCTGTTCACTATGTGAAATTATAAACCAATTTTGTAAACTTACTGTTTTCATTATGGACAATAATTGATCATATCATTTCTGGTTGTTCTGACAATCAACACTGTAGATTTCATATCAAGAGCTTATGGTTTAATTTTGTAAATTGTTTGCATTGGTTGTTGTAAACTGTGAGGTATTGGACACTATAAGTTCACAGAATATAAACTGCCTTAGATGGGTAGACATACAAAATGACATGAAAAAGCAAGGGAACAAATCATTCCAATAAAAGAAAATATTTCGATAACAGAATCCACTGACACCACAGTGGAAGAAATGTCAGAGAATTTTAGAATGATCATATTTAAATTAATCTGAGTTAAAGGATGATGTAAGAAACAAAATACTGGAAGCAAAGATCGCTTCAATAAAGAAACGGAGTTTCTAGGAGGAAAAAAAAATCAGAAATCTTCGAAATAAAGGAATCAATAAACCAAATCAAAAATTCATTGATTAAAAAAAATTCATTGTTAAATAGCACCAGCAGAATGGACCAATTGGAACACAGTTTCAAGCAATGAAAATAAAACATATAATCTTGAAAATAAAGTTAAGCATCGAGAAAAGATGTTAAGAGGCAATGAAGAGAACTTCCAAGAACTATGGAACATAAAAAGACCAAATTTAAGATTTATTGGGATAGATGAAGGCTCAGAGATACAAACCAAAGGAATGGACAAAATTTTCAACAAAACAATATCAGAAAATTTCCCAAACCTAAAGAATAAAATGAAAAATCAAATGCAGGAGGCATACAGGATGCCAAATGTCCAAAATTACAACAGACCCTACACCAAGGCACATTATTATGAAGATGACTAACATACAGAATAAGGATAGAATTCTAAAGGCTCTCAGAGGAAAAAAACAACAGGTCACATTTAAAGGGAAACCAATTTAGATCGCATCTGATTTTTTCAACCCAGACCCTTAAAGATAGGAGGTATTACAATAATACACACCAAGCTCTGAAAGAAAATGGATGTAAAACCAAGAACATTATACCCTGAAAAACTAAGCTTCAGAGATGATGATAAAATAAAACCCTATAAAAAATCGAAGTTAAAAGAACTCAGAAATAGAAACTCTGCTCTAAAAAGCATACCAACCAAAATATTTCATGAAAATGAAATGAAAAATAAAAATGAAAACCAGCAAAGCAGGGAATTGCACTAGAAGAATAGTCAATCGAAAGAGAAACTAATTCAAATTAAAAACCAGAAATAAATCAAAATGCCAGGGAACAAAATACATTTCTCAATAACAATGAATGTAAATGGCCTAAATTCATCAATCAAAACACACAGACTGGCAGACTGGAATAAAAAACCAGACCCAACAATATGCGTCTCCAAGATACACACCTCAAAGATAAAGACATGAACAGACTGAAGATGAAAGGATGGGGAAAAACATATCACTTACATGGATCTTGTAAACAACCAGGTGTTTCTATCCTCATAGTGGACTTCAAGTCAAAATTAACCAGAAGGGACAAAGAAGGACATTTCATACTGCTCAAGGGAAATATACATCAATAAGACATAAACACACTCCTTATATCAATGGAGCGTCTATGTGCATCAAACCCTTCACAATCTCAAGAATCAAAAGATCACAACACAATAACTGGATGATTTCAACACACCTCCCTCCAAAGGAAAAGTCTTCGAAGTAAAAAATAAAGAAGTTACAGAACTGAAAAATACAATTAATAATTTAGATGTAATAGACATATGTAGAATATTTAATACATCAATGACTGAATACACTTTCTTCTCAGTAGCATGTGGATCCTTCTCAAAAATAGACCATTTTATAGTAAGTCACAAAGCAACTCTTAGCAAATACAAAAACTAGAAATAATACCTTACGTTCTATCACATCATAATGGAATGAAATTAGAAATCAACAATAAAATTTAAAACTGAAGCTACTCTACCACTTGGAGACTAAATAATACCCAATGGATAGCTGAAGAAATGAAGGATGAAATAAAAAATACTTAGAAGTCAGTGAGAATAGTGATACAACATATAAAAATCTCTGAGATTTTTATATGTTGTATCACTATAAAAAATACTTAGAGAGAATAGTGATATAACATATAAAAAAGTCAGTGAGAATAGTGATATAACATATAAAAATCTCTGAGACACTATGAAGGTAGTTCTAATAGGAAAGTTCTTTGCATTAAGCTCATTCATTAAAAGAATAGAAAGTCACTGAATAAATAATAAAACTTTACATCTCAAAGCCCTAGAAAAAGAATTAATCAATACCAAAAGGAGAAGACAGGAAACAAATCAGAGCCAAAAGTTAATGAAATTGAAACAAAAATAAATTCAAAAAAAATCAATAAAAAAGTTGATTTTTTGAAAAAAATTAAAAATTGATAAACTGTTCCCAAACTAGTGAAGAAAAAGAGAAAATTCAAATTACTAAAATTCACGATGGAAAAGGAGATATCACCACGAATAACACTGAAATACAGATGATAATGAAACTATTTTCAAAATCTTTACTCCAATAAAATAAAAAAATCACAAAGCCATTGACAAATTTCTAAAGACATGACCTACCCAAATTAAATCAAGAGAACACAGAAAATTTAAATAGATCAATTTAAAGTAAGGAAACTGAAGACATCATCAAAATCCTACCTCAAAGAAAAGCCGCAGGCCCAGATGGATTCTCAGCAGAGTTTTACCAGACCTTCAAAGAAACTTAAACCGATACTCCTCAAATTATTCCATGAAATATAAAAGGAGTGAACCCTTCCAAATTCATTCTATGAAGCTAGTATCACCCTGATACCAAAATCAGACAAAGACACATCAAGGAAAGAAAACTAGACCAATATCCATGAACACAGATGCAAAAATTCTCAACAAAATAGAGGCAAATCGCACACAAAAACATATTAAAAAGAGAGTGCACCATGATCAAGTGGAGTTCATTCCAGGGATGCAAGGTTGGTTGAACATACAAAAATCAATAAATGTAATTCATCACATCAAAAGACTTAAAGACAAGAAGCACATAATTAGCCGGGTGCAGTGGCACACACCTGTAATCCCAGCAGCTTGGGAGGCTGAGGCAGGAGGATCATGAATTCCAAGCCAGCCTCAGCAAAAGCGAGGCAATAAGCAAGTCAGTGAGACTTTGTCGCTAAATAAAATACAATATACAAAAAAATACTCTGGGGAAGTGGCTCAGTGGTCAAGTGCCCAAGTTCAATCCCTAGGACCAAAAAAAAAAAAAAAAAAAAAAA
>NW_025999977.1:436121-450328 GCF_001458135.2 Marmota marmota marmota
GATAAAACACCAGATCCATAGAGCAGGAAAGGAAGACACATGAGCAACACGAAAAGACAAAGGAAGAAAATACCACAAATAAATCAAGACAACAGATCATTAGAAGAATTGTAATATACAGCAGAAAAAAAGGACAGAGAAACACTTCAGGATATACATGGTTAAAATGTTTCGGGATCTCAAAGAAGACATAAGAGAACAAATACAGGCAGTGAAAGATCACTTCAACAGTGAGCTACATAAACAAATCCAAGAAGCAAAAGATCACCTCAACAGAGAGAGAGAGATTATACAAAAAAAAAAAATCTTTGAAATGAGAAGAAATAATAAAACAGATTTAAAACTCAAATGAAAGCATCAGCAACAGAGTAGACCACTTAGAAGATAGGACATCAGACAATGAAGATGAAATAAATCATCTTAAAAAGAACATAGACCACACAGCGAAAATGATAAGAAACCACGAGCAGAACATTCAAGAAATATGGGATAGCATAAAAAGACCAATTTAAGAGTTATTGGGATAAAGGAAAGCATAGAGGTCCAAACCAAAGGAATGAATAATCTATTCAATTAAATAATATCAGAAAACTTTCCAAACATGAAGAATGAATTGGAAATCCAAATTCAAGAAGCCTACAGATCACTGAATGTACAAAATCACAAGGCACATTATAATGAAAATGCCCAACATGCAGAATAAGGAGAAAATTTTAAAAGCCACAAGAGAAAGGAATCAAATTATATATAAGGGAAAATCAATTAGGATAATGGCAGATTTTTCAACACAGATCCTGAAAACTAGAAGATCCTGGAACAACATATATCAAGCTGTGAAAGATAATGGGTGCCAACCAAGAATCTTGTATCCAGCAAAATTAAGCTTTAGATTTGAAGATGAAATGAAAACCTTCCATGATAAACAAAGTTAAAAGAATTTATAGCTAGAAAACTGGCACTACAAAACATACTTGGCAAAATGTTTCATGAAGAGGAAACAAAAAACAGCAATGAAAATCAGCAGAGGGAATTAGTACAGTAAAGGAAAGACTAATCAAAGAGGAAAACCAACTCAAGTAAAATAACAAAAATAAACAAATATGGCTAGAAATACAAACCATGTCTCAATAGTAACCCTAAATGTTAATGGCGTAAACTTACCAATCAAAAGATATATGCTAGCACATTGGATTAAAAACAAAAAGACCCAACAGTATGTTGCATCCAGGAGACTCATCTGATAAGAACTGACATACACAGACTGAAGGTGAAAGGGTTGGGAAAAATCATACCATTCACATGGACTGTGGAAGCAAGCAGGGGTTTCCACATTCGTATCAAATAAGGTAGACTTCAAGCAAAGGTTAATCAAAAGGGATAAAGATGGACATTACATACTACTCAAGTGAACCATACACCAAAAAGACATAACAATCATAAATATATATGCCCCAAACAATGGTGAAGCTATGTTCATCAAACACACTCTTCTCAAGATCAAGAGTCAAATTGACCACAACACAATAATCTGGGGTGACTTTAACACACCTTTCTCACCACTGGATATATATTCCAAACAAAAGTTGAATAAAGAAACTATAGAACTCAATAACACAATCAATAACTTAGACTTAACTGACATATACAGAATATTTCAACCTGCATAAAGGGATACACTTTCTTCTCAGCCGCACATGGATCCTTCTCTAAAATAGACCATATACTGTGCCACAAAGCAACTCTTAGCAAATACAAAAAAGTAGCGATACTATCATGCAATGTTATCAGATCATAATGGAAGGAAATTGGAAGTCAATGACAAAATAAAAAATAAAAATTTCTCCATCACATGGAGACTAAACAATATGCTACTGAATGAACAATGGGTCACAGAAGACACCAAGGAGGAGATTAAAAAATTCCTAGAGGAAAATGAGAACACAGACACAACATTTTGAAATCTCTGCAACACTATGAAAGCAGTACTAAGAGGAAAATTCATTGCATGGAGTTCATTCTCTAAAAGAAGAAAAAGTCAACAAATAAATGACCTCATACTACATCTCAAAGCCCTAGAAAAAGAACAACAAACCAGCAGCAAAAGCAGTTGAAGGCAAGAAAGAATCAAAATTAGAGCTGAAATCAATGAAATCAAAACAAAAGAAACAATTAAAAACTTGACAAAACTAAAGTTGGTTCTTTGAAAAAAATAAATAAAATTAACAGACCTTTAGTCACGCTAATGAAGAGAAGGAGAGAGAGAACTCAAATTACCGGCTATCTATTTTAAGCCTCAGGCCAACATCATTCTAAACAAAGAAAAATTGAAGGCATTCCCTCTAAAAATTGGAACATGACAGGGATGCCCTCTTTTCACCACTTCTATTCAACATAGTTCTTGAAACACTGGCCAGAGCAATTAGACAAATGAAAGAAATCAAAGGGACATGTGTAGGAAAAGAAGAACTTAAATTGGCACTATTTGCTGACGATATGATTCTATACCTAGAAGACCCAAAAAGCTCCACCAGAAAACTTCTAGAACTAGTAAGTAAATTCAGCAAAGTAGTAGGATATAAAATCAACACCCATCAATCAAAGACATTTCTGTATATCAGTAACAAAGCCTCTGAGAAGGAAATGAGGAAAACTACCCCATTCACAATAACCACAAAAAATAATAAAAATAATAAGATACTTGGGAATCAATGAAAAAGGCGAAAGATCTATACAATGAAAACTACAGATTACTAAAGAAAGAAATCAAAGAAGACCTTACAAGATGGAAAGATCTACCTTGCTCTTGGATAGGCAGAATTAATATTATCAAAATAAACATACTACCAAAAGCACTATACAATCTAATGCGATTCTGATCAAAATCCCAATGGCATTCCTCATAGAAATAGAAAAAGCAATCATGAAATTCATCTGGAAAAATAAGAGACCCAGAATAGCTAAATCAATCCTTAGCAGGAAGAGTAAAGCAGGTGGCATCGCTATACCAGACCTTAAACTATACTACAGAGCAATAGTAACAAAAACTATACTACAGAGCAATAGTAACAAAAACTATACTACAGAGCAATAGTAACAAAAACAGCATGATATTGGCACCAAAAGAGACAGGTAGACCAATGGTACAGAATAGAGGACACCCTCAGGATGCACAACGCCACCTACTGGAAGAGAAGAAGACAGAATTCTAAGAGTGCAATTTTTCCCTTCTTTCCTTTTTTCTTCTTATCTTTTTCTTCTCTCCGTTCCTTTCTTTTTTTTTATTCCTTTCTATCTCTTTTCCCCCTTTTTTTCCCTCTTCTTTTCTTTTTACTTTTCTTCCTCCTTTTCTTCCTCTCAACCTCCCAAGGTTACTATTTCTACTACATGTAATTTACTAAATGCAAATAGGTGCTTGTTTCTATGCTTCTTATTGTCCTCCCACATACTTAACTACCCTAAAATACCTCCTGTCTATTCTCCTGCTAATAACCCCCATCATTAGAGTTCTCCTCCAGAGTAGCTAAAATATATTAACCCCATACCTTCACATCTTTCCCCCTTAACATAACATCCTATGCCCGACCCTCAGTTCTCTATACGCCACCAGAAACTGAATGTCTTTTATGAAACTAATGAATATATTTTAAATAATAATTGAATCCAACATCTCTAGACATAAAAACTAACTATAAACGTATTAATAACAAAAACTAGCTCACAGATGATGTATAGTTGATATTGGGAACTGTTAACATTGTCTCTCATCACAAAGGAGAGATCTCGGAACTATACAAGAGCAATACAAATCTACAGGAGAAAAACAATAACACAACAGTCACACAGAGCTGGAAAGAAATGTGAGCAGCATGAAAAGACAAGGAAAAAGCACCACAAACAATGCAGGACAATTCAACATTAGAAGAGGTAACCCAATTTCTAATGAGTTTAAGTCTCAAACTAATAGCCTATTTACTCCAGTTCCATCAAAGTACAAAAAAGTTTAAACAAAAAAATTATAAAACTTTATGAAAGAAAAAAAAGAAGAAAAAAAAACACCTTACAGTTGCAAACTGAGCAGGCATTAGAACTAGACTCAAATATGGTAAAGATGCTGGAATTACACTTTAGGAAGATAAGAATGTTCTGAAGATGAATTGTGGTGATGGTTACACAAAAATTAAAGGTACTTAGCCACTTAAAATGATTAAGGTAAATTTTATGTTATGTTTATTTGTCACAATAAAAAAATGAAATCAAGGGGGAAGAAATGAGGTATAAAAGCATGAAAAGACAGGGAGGAATTATAAACGCATATTGGTAAGTGGGAAAAGTCATTCTGAAAAGGCAACATACTATATGGTTCTAACTATGACACTGCATAGACAAAACTGGAATAAGTTTTAGTGAGAATATCAGGTTTGCCAGCATTTGAGAGGAAGGGAGAGAGGTGTGAATAGGCAGAAGGGATACAAGGGATTCCTAGTGCACTAAAACCATTCTGCAAGATATTTTAATAGTATTACTCTGTATAATACAAATGTCATTATTCATTTGTCAAAACCACAGAATGTACTAAACAAAGAGAGAACCCTAATATACACAATGGGCTTTAATTAATAAGGACATTAATATTGGTTTACCAACTGTAACAAACATTCTGCAGTAATACAATAAGGGAATAGGTGAGGAAGAAAGGGGTAAAATAGTTAATTCTGCACTTTTTGCATTTTTTTACAAACATAAAACTCTTTCCCAAAAAGGCATATTATGTTATTTAAAAAGGATAAAACATCTGGACAGAGGACTATAGAGGAAATAAAAGATGGGAACAACATTCTAAACAAACCAGACCTAATAGGTTGGACACAGAGACAGATGGAATAGAACTGAGATTCCAGATTAAATCCATATATCTATGGCCAAGGGATTTTCAACAACAGTGCTAAGATCATTCAATGGAGAAATAGTCTTCTCAACAAATCATGCTGGGTTATCTCATACAAAAGAATGAAGTTGAACTCTTTCTTAACACCATATAAAAAATTAACTCAAAATAGATCCAAAGCCTAAATGTAAAAGTAAACATTATAAAAATCTTATATCAATTACCAGCGAGGGAAGCCTGCAAAAAAAGTGACAGTCTCTACAGGCTATGAGTGTTTGGTGCCTGTGAGGGTGGCAGTGTGTAGAGCAAAATAGGAAAGAGTGAGAAAAAACAAGGATGGATGGTTGTCTGAGGTGCAGCCTGGCCAGAGACTCAACAGACAGTGGGAGAAGGAACAGGGCTCAGCCTTCAGTACTTTGCCTTCATCTCTGCTGACAGGGTATCCCCTCCTTTGCCAATAAGGTGAGATGCTAATTGAAACGCAATCTATGGAGGGAATGCATTCATTTCTGGTTGTTGTATTTTAAAGTCACAGACAGACAGCTCTCATTTCTAAGGAACCGGTCATTGATTACCAAGTTGTGGGTGAATCCTATGTTTATAACCTTCACTTTCTGACTTTCCATGGTATAACCTTCTTTAGGCAAGGTATGAACCAATGTGATCTCATGACAACTCCTGCTACAACTTACTGTTCCTTTCAATATATTTACTGTGTTGGGAACACAGCGATAAGGGTGTGGGTGGTTGGTGTGGAAGACTAGATAAGTAGGTGACAACTGGCCCTTAAAGGAGTCTGGGAACACTAGAAGTGACTGTGCCTAAATAAAGTGAATATAATATTCTGAAATATCTGAAATGTGAGCCATGAACAGCATCACCAGCCTCCTGAGAAAAAAAGCTTGGTGAAGAATTACCCTCCATGGTTTCTACTCCCTACTTTCCACTTGAGCTGATATTGTAAGCCCCTTATTGAGGTTGGGAATGAGGTGGCAATAGCTGCACATTTCTCCAGTGCATATTCAGGAAGAACTGGGAAGTGCAGGGTGGTTGGAGTTCCCAGATACAGGCATAAGAGAACAGAATACAGCCCAGAAGTGCCCTGTGGTGCTAGCCTTCTCAGAACTCAGAAAAGAATGGCCTGCCTAAAGCCCTCTGGTTGCAGCAGAAAGTTGGAACAAGAACTTTTTCCTGATGTTAGATTCTTCCCTTCCCTACTACCTCTCCCTTAATTTTTGAAAAAGGACTATACACTGAGATGTAGCTCTAGGGTCACTAGAAGGAGGTCTGACAGTCTGTATGTATGAATGCAAGAATGTGTACATGTGTTCATTTGCAGAAGTCCTGACACCAATTCGGGCACTGTAAGCCTCTTCATTGGCAGAGACTTGGCATTTGTTTTCTAATTTAAGAGAATAATAGGCCTATCCTTAGGGAGAGATTTTAGGTAGGCATTTTTTCCTGTTGGCATCCTCTTGTTTGGGTTGGTGAAAGAGGGAAATGGATAAGGGATTATCTCTAATCGCAATACAGCTGTCATTTGTGCTACACTGAATTTGTGCTACTGCATTCTTGTAGCCATCTTTCTTTTGACTGCAGCAGTGTTTATCAGTAGCTCAAAATGATCTATTTGATGCAGGGGAGTAAAACCTTTTTCATTTACAAAAGAAAAAGAGGGCTTAGGTTGTATGTTAGTGATAGAACAATTGCCTAGCATGTAAAAGGCCCTGGACTTGATCCCCAGACCAGGAAAAAAAAGAAAAAGAAAGAAGGTACCCCCCGACACACAAACACACACAATGACAGCTATAGGATAACTGGGCTACATCTTCAAGTTCACATGATATATTGTTTTGACACAGAAGCCTTCTTACTCAGTACAAAATGACAGAAGGCCTTAAAAAGACAATGAACAATCTCCAGAGGAGTGAAATGGAAGTTGGAACATAGGAACAGGCAATGGGGACTCAGGTACCACAGTGTAAATAAAGTGATAAGTTGTAATTAAAATACTGATTCCCTAATCATTCTGGCAAAGACCCAGACTTCCTATTGTCTTTACCCTTTCAGTTGCTTTTAGACTTTCCCAGTACATACAAACTCAAGAGTCAAAAGCAGGAATTATATGTTAGGCTTCCTAACAGGACCTGCAGCAGCTACTACTGTTCCTTTACAAGAGTCAAACAGGCCTGTAAATGTAGTATATATGGATACCCCATCCTAGAACTAATCTACAGGGATTTCCCAGCATCCATCCCTTCAATATCCAAAAAAATATCAAAATACCAAAGTGCATTTGTTTCGTTTATATCAAAACATCTTTCCCTGTCCTATCCTCCAATAGGACCTGCAAATGGCCTGCAAGTCTATTTTAACCTATTTTCCCAATAGGTATTATCCATTTTCTTCCTGTCTCCCTTTGTGTCCTCTCTACCCAGTCTCCCATTCATTGATACCTTCAACTACGTCCCAGGAAGCACTTTTGTATGCTGAGTTGGTGATATGCCTTCACTCCACTTCCTCTTTTGTTGGGTTTAGAGGATAATAGGAACTATCCTGTACTCTGCAATGCTGAAAGGCCTTAGTTGCAGTCTAAGAGCAGCCAGCCAGCCAGCCAGCCATGGCAGGAAGACATGCATATTTGGTTGCAGTTGAACTGCAAATGTAGTTACTCATAGAAACTGAGTGTAAGGAAATTTAGGACACTCTTCATCAGAATCTGAAGTAATCTCAAAGCACTCCTCCTATCCCTCACAGCTGTACTCTGGCTCCCTAACCAGGCCAGGAAGCTTGGTCTGACTCTCCATCCCTGGTGCTCCCTTGAAAAGGAACCTGTCCCTCACTAGTAGACCCAGAACCTTGGTATCACTACTCTGTGGAGGGGCTGGTTGTTAGAATGCCCAAACTGGTGCTATTGTGGCACTACTGAATTTTTTTTTTTTTTTTTTCAGAAACTCCATGGAAAAGAAATGTTATTCTTGGTCAGGGGGGTTGCCAAATCTTCACCCAAAAGGGAGCCATACCCCTGCAACAATTTCTTTTTTAGTCTTCTTTATACCCTGCCCATCTCCAAGCCAAAATATGGTCTGGCTTTTATCTTCCCATTTTGTTTTCGTCCTTTATTCTCCCTTTTTGTGTTCCATTTATTAAAACAGTTGCATATAATTAATTTTCATGAACTATAAAAAATTATTAATTAAAATAGACTAAAAGTCAATCTTAAATGGGGAGAAAGGTCTGAGGATGGGATAGAAAAGGACTTTTTGATTTAAATAAAACAAATGATGTGTTTGAATATTTTTCCGGGTACTGATGGGGTAGATGCTGGGATGTCCCTGTAGATTAGTTCCAGAATGGGGTATCCATGTACACTGCATTAACAGACCTGTTCAACTCTTATAAAAGGACGTTAGTAGATGCTGCAGGTCCTGTTAGGAAACATCATATAAAATTTCTGGTTTATTCTAAATGTCACCATGGAAGTCATTTGACTCTTTATCTCCTTTTATGGTTACTATACCTATCCAAGTCTTTTGGAGGAGGGGAGAAAAAGAGATTTAAAATAAAAATGTCTAGAAATTTCTTTCAAAAGGAAAAACATAGGGATAGGTCTTTGTAACCTCATATTTGGCAATAAATTCTTAGATGCCACCAAAAGAATATTTTAAAAAATAATAATAGATACATTGGACGTCTTAAGAAATAAAAACTTTCATACTTCAAGAGACCCTATATGACCAGGCATGGTGGTACATGCCTGTAATCCCCGTGGCTCAGAGGCTGAGGCAGCCTCAACAATTTAGCAAGGCACTAAGTAACTCAGTGAGACCCTGTCTCTAAATAAAATATCAAAAAAAGGACTGCGGATGTAGCTCAGTGGTTAAGCACCTCTGGATTCGCTCCCCAATACAAAAAAAAGAGAGGGCTGGGGTCATATGTAGTTCAGTGGTAGAGCACTTGCCTTGCACATGTCAGTGTCAGGCACTAGGTTCAATCCTCAGCACCACATAAAAATAAATATTGTGTCCATCTACAACTAAAAAAATTTTTTTAAAAAGAGATACTCTATATAAAAAAATGTTTAAAAAAAATCAAAATCTGCATATTATATATCTGACAAGGGAAACATATGAAAATATAACAATTCTTACAACTCAATAATAGACAAATAACCCAATTTTAAAATGGGCAAAAAATAAGCCAATCCCAAAAAAACAAAGGCTGAATGAATGTTCTCTCTGAAATGCAGATGCTGACTCACCATGGGGGGGGGGGCAGTTTGGCCACCTGATTGGACAGGGTGGAATGAGGGGAAAAGGGATGGGAATGGGAAAGACAGTAGAATGTATCGGACAAATTTCCCTACATTCATATATGAATACGTGACCAGTACAACTCCATATCATGTACAATCACAAAAATGGAAAGTTATAAGATGTACACTTGTATCAGCCCCACCAAAAGTAAAGCTGGAGGCTATAAAGGAAGGGTCCTTGTGTGAGAGTGCTTAATAATAATGATCACAAGAGTCACAAATTTGTCCTGAGTTAATTTGAGTCTGATTTCATAGACTCACAAATCTTCCTAACCTCCTACCTTGATGAACTTGATCCATTTTTCAGGGATAAGATTCTGAGTTACTGTACTCATGGTTTTCAGAGACTGGCTGAAATATTGTTTTGTGCTAATTATTTACAAAAAAGTAATGCTTTGCTGTCTTTATTGTCTTAGCATGATTCTTGCCCCACGTATGCCTTGTCCAGGCACCACCATCTGCCCCTGTAGAACTCAGGACTGCTCTGATGCTGAATCCCCTTAACTGTCCACACCCCACCTGATAGAGAATAAGGACTTTGGGTTACTTCCCCCAACTTAGCCCCCTTTCAACAGGAAGCAGTTTGGAGATGTTGTCGCCTATTTTTCCACAGAAATGTTATGTAGAAATCTACAGTAGGGAAATGTAACAGTAGTCCACTTTATCCTTTGAATATAACCCTTGCTACTCTGCCACTGCCACTTATTTTTTAAATGGACTTGTTCCTTTCTCTACCTCTCTCCCAGCTTTCCTAATCTCTTTCCTCCCTAATCTCAGGGGAAACAGGATTACCTTTCTTTCCCATCCTAGGCAGAGTTATCTGTCCCTGAGTACACACCCACCATAGAAACAAGTAATACAGACTTTAGGGATGGTACCAGAAGATCTTAAAAATGACTATCTCCCAAATTAACAAGTGAATTACAACTTCAGACAGAGAACATGTAGAATGTAGCCTTTGTGTCACCTCTTTAATAGCCCCCTGTTCCTACTGATGGGCAGAATCACAATCTTTGGGACAGGAGTCCCCTGTGTTTCTCTTTTGCTAGCAAAGCAATAAACCTTTTTTCTTTTTTTCAAAAAGAAAAAAAAGAGGGAGGGGGGGAGTTATATTCCATTATGTATAATATGTCAAAATGCATTCTACTGTCACTTTTAACTAAAAAGAATAAAAAATAAAAAATTTTTTTAAAGAATGGACAAAAGATCTAAATATTTTTACCAAGCAGGTATACAAATGACCAATAAGCATATGAAAAGATGTTCAACATCATTAGCCACAGGGAAATACAAATCAAAATTACAATGAGGTACCACTTCACATGTACTAGTATGGCTATAATCAATAAGTCAAATAACAAGTGCTAGTGAGAGTGTGGAGAAACTAAAACTCATGTACACTGCCAGTAGGAAAATAAAATGGTGCAGCCACTTTGAAAAACAATCTGTTAGGTTCTAAAAGGTTAAATATAGAATTACCAACTGTACCAGCAATTCTACTCCTAGAATTATTCCCAAGAGAAATGAAAGCACATGTCCACACAAAAATTTGCACACACATTGACAGCAGCAGCATTGCTAACAGACAAAGATGGGGAGGAAAAAAAAATTATGTTCATCAGCTAATGAATGGATAAACAAAATATTATTTATTTACACAATATATCATTATTCAGGCATAAAAAGGAATGAAAAAAATACATGCTATGTCACGGCTAAATCCTGAAAACAATTATGCTGTGAAAGAAGTAAGTCACAAAAAAACAAACAGTATGATTCCATTTATATGAAATACACAGAAGACACAAATCTACAGAGACAGAAAACAGAATAATGGTTGCTCAGGAGAATGAAAGATGGGGGATATTATCTAAAATGTACAATATTTCTTTCAGAAGTGAGGAAAATGTTCTAAAATTGACTATGATAATAATGGAACCTATCTATGAATATATTGAAAGCACTGAATTGTCATGTTAAATTGTGTGGTATGTGAATTATATGTCAATAAAGCTGTTAAAATGTTTTTAAATAAGACAATTAAGCCCTTGACATAATAGGTTAAAAAATCTAAGCAAACATAAGGAAAAAGTAAAATATGAAAATAAAATTATTATATTAAAAAGTGAAAAGCATTAGCATTAAACTTAAATTCAAGAGCTGCTTCCTTGGGTGAAAAATAAACACCTACCAACTCAAATCAAGAGGAAAATAAAACAAAACTAGAAATCAGAAATGAAAATAACTACATAAAATTGAAAAATAAAGAACACTGTGTTCAGTTAAAATTGAAGACTAATAACTCCATTATCATTAATTAGAAATCCTTCCTAGAAAATCACAAAGTACCAAAATGAAAGAAAAAGAAAGTGCATATAGATAAACTATAACCCTGAGAGGAATCCAGAGGCATAGTTTCACTGGTGAAAAAATTTCAAAACTAAGGGGAAAATTCATATAGATTTAAACCAATTCAGGACACAGACTAATAAAACATCCTAGGCCTTTTATGAAAATGGCATAATACCAACAAGGTAAAAGGTTCAGTCTTGTATTCTCTCTCTCATCTGTGAAATAGTAATCTGCTGGAGTGGGGGCTTGAGAATAACAGTGAAGAGTGCTGGAGGCTGACAGAGGAAATAGATTACCAAGCACTGTCTATAACTCAGTTAAAATTGAAAACTAATAAATTCTAGTGACACAGTCCACAATGAATTATGTTTGCCAGCCTGGCTCAGGTATTTAGGGGACCAGCATGAAAACAAAAACAGTAAAGGCTCTGAATCCCTCACTTCCCTGAATTCTTAAAAAGACTTACACTGGTAACATTTTGCTTTGGATTTAAACAGTTCTGTGGCTTATCTCAGTCTCAATAACAGGACTAGAAATTTAACCAATGCCCACTAAAACACTAAAACACCTTCCTACCTAGTGAGAGCTGTGTAAAAGAGGAAATCAAGTATTAGAATTTTATTATTTACTTTGAACAGATTAAGTGAAATTAACGTTTCCTATTATTTGATCTCATCCTCTGAACACTTTATACGGCACTAAATGCTACACAACTAATATATCTTCAAAAAATTTCAGAACTCTGAGTATAGCTCAATAGCAGAGTGCTTGCCTAAGTATAAGCAAGGGCCTGAGTCTGGTCCTTGGCATTGCAAAATAAAAATTTAAAAATTCATAGTTCAGGGCTGGGGATGTGGCTCAAGCGGTAGCACGCTTGCCTGGCATGCGTGCGGCCCGGGTTCGATCCTCAGCACCACATATAAACAAAGATGTTGTGTCCGCCGAAAACTAAAAAAAAATAAATATTTTTTAAAAAACTCTCTCTCTCTTTCTCTCTCTCTCTCTAAAAAAAAAAAAAATTCATAGTTCATAAATTTCTAGCAAGGAACACTGAACTTTATTCCTTTAAACACTTTCCAACTTATGCCAATAAGTTTTCATGTCAGTGAACTAAAGGAAAAGTTAGCTTAATACTCATTACATCCCCTTAACACTATCTTTAATACAGAAGACCACCTACATCTTCATACATTTTCTAAGGAAATAATAATTGATTTCTCTAAAAAACAAAAACAAACAAAAAACCCCTGGGGGAAACACTGGTCTCTAAGAAGCAAGATTCTTCTAATACACAGATAAGTCACTGTTATAAATTTCTTACACTGTCTGTAATGAGTTCATTTAGAATTCCTACTGAAGTCCTGAAGGTATAAATTTAAATATTCATCATTATTCAAACAAGAGGTCATAAAACAAAATAAGTTAGGAGACTTCATTCAAAAGTATGGCTTCAGGGACTGGGGTTATAGCTCAATGGTAGACCGCTTGCCTACCATGTGTAAGGCCCTGGGTTCAATCCCCAGCACCACATTAAAAAAAAAAAAAAAAACAAGTAAATAAAATAAAGGTATTATGTCCATCTACAACTAAAAGAAAATATTTTTTTTAAAAGTATGGCTTCAATTATGGTCTAAGTGCAGATGACTTACAATTTAAAAATCTCCAGTCAGAACCTCTCCTCTAATCTTCAAAACTAAATTCATAATCTTAGCACTCACCTAACCAATTCCATTACCTCCCCCATGGCCACCAACCCACCATAAGCTTGGCCATATCTCAATATTAGCACAGCATTCACTCTATAACCTAACTTGTGGACATGTCCTGTCCAATCCATTAGGGGTAAAGATTTTGCTTTGAAAGTACCTCTTGAATCTGTCCACTTTTCCCCTATATCAATACTTTCCTATTCCAAAATATCAACATCTTTGCATGGCAATTTTGCAGTGGCCTCCTAATTAGTGTGCCTTTTATCACTGCTGTTCCCTAAGCCACCCTGCTATCACAGCAGTTCACTCTGCTACAGTGATCTTTCTGAAGCACAAATCTTATACACCCCTTTGTTTAAAACATTTTCACTGATTTCCCAAATCTCCAAGCATAAAGCCCCTAAATCCCTGACACACCACACAAAGCCTTGCAGTCTGTACTCAAACCACATTGGCCTTTAGTTCCTTGAAAATGCCAGGCTTACTCCAACCAACATTATCTCTCTTCATGCTTTTTCCTCAACTAAAAGGCTCTTTCTTGCTCTTTGTCTAGTTAACCTTAGTCTGTCTTCTGATATCAGTTTTATCATAACCTTCTCAAGGAATTTCTCCATCTTCACTGACAAGGCCAGGTTACCTTAGCAAATACTAAAATAATTACTTTCATAGTACTTTAGCATCACATGGGTTTTACTTTTATGTGATCATCTGAATTTTATCTGCCTCCCTCTCTAGCCTTCGAACACTAGGAAGGTAGGGACCAAAAATGTTTGTGTTCATCAAGGTTTCCTTAGCATCCAGCAATGTGTGCCACATGGTGAATTCTTAATAATATTTGCATAATGAGTTACATACCCCCTGGAATGTTTACCAAGCGAAACAACAACTACTCTTTACTGATCACCAGTCTAGAGCATCTCTGTGATGATGGAACTGGTCTATGAGA
>NW_025999977.1:452910-475652 GCF_001458135.2 Marmota marmota marmota
AGAGAATTTAGCCTCGATTTTTGACCTTGCACCGAGGAGAGGTCAGACCCTAGGGTAAACCCATGATAACTACACTTGCAAATTAAAGATTTTTAAAGGTTTGATGCCATTGTGACAGGCTGTATAGGGGGCGCTTGAAACCTAACGTGGAGAGGAGAGGGGTTAAGAAAAGAATCGAGTGGTGGCATCGGAAGATGGGAGTTAGAATCCTAGTATGACCACTTACAGTGTAGCTCTAAGTATCTACAAAATGGTAATAGGATGATTGTGCTAATTAAAGGAACTAACCAATGTAGAAATAGGGGAGGGGGAGGGGAGGGAAAGTATACCTACTGTTAGACAATATTATTACCAAATCAGTATAAACTCAGCAATGATGAAAATTGAAGATTAATGACCTGTGTCCTGACTTTGTCTCCCGTTGACTAAAAAGGGATAGGATGGAATTGAGAAATTTATGGCATCTGGGAACTGGTCTAACACTAATAGATTCAGTGTTAGTAGGAGCTGGCCTGGCATCCTTTTATTGAGCCCAAACGTGCTCACAAGACAATTTTTTTTTTTGTTTGTTTGTTTGTTTGTTTGTTTTTTAGTTGTAGTTGGACACAATATCTTTATTTTATTTATTTATTTCTATGTGGTGCTGAGGATCGAACCCAGCGCTTCACGTGCCAGGTGAGCGCTCTACCGCTCAGCCCCAGCCCCAGCCCCAAAGACACTGTCTTAATCTGTTTTCTGTTGCTAGTAACAAAATATCACTGGGTATGTCTTAAATAAAGAGGTTTATTTGGGTTCACATTTCTGGAGGCCCAAAGCCAAAGGACGGTATCCAGTGATGACCTTGTTAGCAGAGTCCTGAGGCAGTGCAGGGAATCACAGAGCAAGAGGCACATGTTGTGTATATATTCTCTCTCTACCCCTCCCCCATTATCTATCTCTCTATCTCCCCCCCTTATAAAGCCACCTGTATTCAATAATGGAGACTCCACCCTGATGACCTTATCTAATTCTGGTCACCTCCTAAAAGCCCCTCCCCTAAACACCATAGTTAGATTGTTTCCACTCTCTTAATACCTCACAGTGGTGATTAAACTCCAATATGAGTTTCAAAGGGGACAAATCATATTCATATCATAATAAACATGAACATCATGCAAGGTCATTCTGTGACTGTGGTGAAGTGAGGCAAAAAGCAAGACCACTACATAACCTCATTTAAGCACAGACAAAAATGATGTTTCTATGCAAATCACAAACATGCCAAACATCTTTCTCTTTCGTCTCATTTAAGCATTGTACTAATTAACAGCTCTGGCATCACTATATTCTTCCCTTCTTCTAGGTAAGATTCATTAAGATATTCAATCATAAAATTACCTCTGTCCTTGACAGCATCCATTTCTGAGCAAAGCCCTGACTCTTTGGGGAAAAAAAAAAAAAATTAAGTCCTGCTTCTTTAAACCTTCCCCTCAAATCACCTAACATGATCCCAATGTATTCTCCCTTGCAACAAACAAATCCAACTTTGTGTTTCTGGTGATCTTTGGCCAAAGACCAGTGATAAAAGATGGTGATGATGTAAGTTCTGTGACAATTTCAAATTTACTATGAGTGGGGTGCATGCCCACTTACAGAATTCTGATTTCTGCTCTGAAGCACAGTACCTCCTCATCAAAGATTTATTAAGGCTTTTGTAGTTTCCAGGCTGCCTCCTAGTACCAATCTCCATGGCCAAGTAAGTGCCCTGGTTGGTCTTTCCTCTGGTACTCATAGCAGTAGGTGTTAAGATGGAGTTGCCAAAGGATAGCAGCAGAGAGTTCTCAGTCAGTGAAGTACAGAGCAATCTGACAACCCAGGCCTTGTCATTCAGACTCTTCCTATTACCTGTGTTACCCCCTTGGGAGGTTCAACTCTTGCCCAAATCAATATTCAGACATTCCTGTTTATCTGGGATGTTGATTCTGAGTACCATGTATCTTTTCGTTTCTTGGCTCCATTTGCTCTCAGAGCCATTTAGACATACGTTTGAGATCTTCTCGGGGAAAGATATGGTAGAGAGTTTTGGAGGCATCAGAAACTGCTCCCCCATACACTTTTTTTGAAACACATACACTTTTTTTGAAACTTTTTTTTTAGTTGTAGATGGACACAATACCTTTATTTTATTTATTTTTATATGGCACTGAGGATCATTGAACACAATGCCTCACACATGCTAGGCAAGTGCTATACCACTGAGCCACAACCCCAGGCCCAACACATACACTTTTATCACTCAAAACTCACTGCATAATTCCATCTCTGGCCCAAATGTAGATAGATAGATAGATAGATAGATAGATAGATAGATAGATAGATAGATAGAGTTTTTATACTGCCTAAGATTATGGCAAAAGACTCTAGCTAAAAATGGTAAGCATAAATTAGGGTCTGATGTGCTCTGAAGGGAAAATTACCATTATTTATAATAGTTATCTGTCAAGGCAGAAGCCCAGAGAATTAGAAAAAGATAGGTCGAGACCCATGGGGAGGATAGGACCTATCCATACAATTTGAACAGAGGGTCCTGATTCTGGGACTTACACATGATTTGGGTTCCCAATTTTCACCTCCCATAGCAGGAATGCACCTAAATGTATTTTGGTATTATTTATATACATAAAAACTTGGAGTCAGACAACCCAAAATAAAGTCGATTCCTACTGCCTTATGTCTAATCTACATACAGACCCAAGGAGCTACTCAGATTGGACCTGCCTTACTCATAGTGCAGCTCTTTCTTCATGTAGGTGCCAAGAGACATGAAAGAGTGACACCATTATGTTCTCCCTTTCTTCTCCTCTATCATTGTTGCCACCCTTTCTTCCTCCTCCTCTTCTTATTCATCCTCTTTCTTCTTCTTAGTTCTCCTCCCTCTCTATCAACTCTTCCTCCCCTTCTTCCTCATCTTCCTCATCCTCTTATTCTCTCTCTCTCTCTCTCCCCCCTTCTGAATAAACAGAGGTGATGGAAGCAAAAATCTATTACAGAAGAAAGATATCTTAATTAGGGTTTTGAAGTTCAACTACAAGGCAAAGGGCAGATTTAAGGAAAAAATTAAGAAACTGGCCCATTAAAAATCTAAAAGGCTGGGGTTGGGGCTCAGCAGTTGAGCACTTGCCTAGCATGTGCAAGGCCCTGGGTTCCATCCTCAGCACCACATAAAAATAAATAAATAAAGGTATTGTGTCCAACTAACTGAAAAATAAATTTTTAAAAAAATCTAAGACTGGAGCACATGTACCACCCCTACAGGGCCTTCAAATTCGTTATTCCTACATACCCATTATTCCCTCTTTTATTTCATTAAGATTTCTGATCAAATTCAGAGGTCTTCTCTGATCACCCATCTAAGATGTAAGTAAGATATCTATCTCTATATTCTCCATCATACTCCAGCCTACTTCTCTGCTTGATTCTTATTTATATATCTATCATTAACCAACATTCCATGTGTTTATCTATTTTGTCTACACCCACTAGAATATAAGCTTTACAAAAGCAGAGAGCCTGTTTCATAGCATTAACTGTAACACCCAGAACTATGCCTGCCATGGAGTTGTCCTCAATATTTGCCCAATGAAGGAATAAATAAAAGCTATTTAAAATGATAAAATCTCTTTTATGAGAGGAGCACAGAAAAAAATACTCTTTCACTCTCCAACCCTATTACCTTCTGTTGCCCAAATCTCCTTAGGATCTAAAAACTAAAGGGCAAATGCCTGGTATATCTTGAATATCTTAGCCCATGTCCTTCCCATTCCAGATGTTAAATAATTTTAATATCACCAATACCTGGAGGCAAAGAAGAGATGAGGTCCCATATGAAGAAATATTAGAGCTGATGAATTGGGAGATTATTATTAATGTAGGCATAAAAACATTATGAAACTTCAACTTATGGGAACTATGCTAAAAGCAACCCAGGGAAAGGGTCTCTGACAACCCTTGCCATGACCTGCACAACTGAACCCTAGAAACCAGCAAGGGATGATGGGGGATTAAGAAAAACACACACAGAGAGAGATTGAGGAAAAGGTAGGATCAGATGGAACACTGCACTCTGATGGAGAAACAGTGACTGTAGAGCTGGCCTAGCACATTTATTTATATAGGGTCTCATAATCAAGAGGTTAAGGACTACAGAGGCATTGTTCTTTGTGCACTAGAAAGTTATAGGGCTAGAAACATTCTTGTAGCTATTTCATTGTTGCAATGCTTGGAGCTTCCTGCAGCACTTCAAGAAACCCATTGTCTAAAGTTACCATTAAGCAGGTGGACTCAGAAGTAGCAGCTGGTGAAACATTGTGGTTGTCTCCTCAAGCTCAGAATTTCTCTATCCCTGAAAGCTATGTGCCTGAGGTCAAGGTCGAGTCTGATAAGACTCTGGCACAGAGCCTCTTTGCTGTGTCACCATTACAACTGGGCATCCTCTATCCTTGCACAGAAATATTCCCAGGCAGCAGGCATGCCACAGCCATGAAGCAGTCAGGAACCTCCAATCTCAGTCACCACACTCCACAAACCATTAAGCCAGAACATTCTGAGAGCATGGAAAAAAACAGCAGTGACGGGAGCCATCAAAATGAGCCACTGCCTATGATAGATGAAATGCAGATAATCGCTATCAGGGTATTAATTCTCTGATTGGGTTAAGACTCTCACAACCCAATCATTGCTCCTCTGAACCTTCTTGCATTGTCTCACATGTGAGCTTTTAGGACATACCTCACGTCCAAACCATAACATTGGGCTAACTTCCTGGAGATTGCTGCAGGTTGTGAGTCAGAATTTTACCTTTATATATAGTTTGGTCATTATCTGTATGTTCAATCTCTCATACTCAACCAATATTTATTGTGCAGAAACCAAGTGCCAGTCACTTTGCCAGAAGCTAAAGTAACAGAAATTGGATGACACCTTCCTCCTTTTAGAGGATTGAGTTTGATCAGCAGAAATCACAGTATCTAGGTTTGCTTCCATTGGATTCCTAGAACCATCTTGGGGATTTTTTTCATGAAACCATTCATAAAATTATTTTCTTAGTCTTTTGGGTTGCTGCAACAAAAGACCACAGATTAGACAGCTTATAAACAACACAAATATATTTCTCACAGTTCTGGAGGAGGGGAAGTCCATGATCAAGGTATGAATGTTTCCTCATTGACTGTGTTTATGTCACTGTAACTTCACATGGTTAAAGGGATGAGGGAGTTCTGCTGGTCCTCTTTTATAAGAGAACTAATTATTTTCCAAAACCTCCACCTCCTAATATCATCACTTTGTGTTAAAATTTCCATACATGCATTGAGGGACACAAATGTTCAAACTATACCAATTATGAGTTAATAACTTTGACAATCCTCATACACAGTAATAATATAAGATCAACTCTCTTTTCTCTGTGAAATATCAAGGGAGATCAGCTATTGAGAGTGCAGGGCAGGTAGAGTAGAATGTTTACTAAGGTTAGGGAGGTATAGAAATGTTAATGAATCACTGAGAACACCCCTGAGAAGGGAAGGTACTATTACTCAGTACAGCACCAGTCTAAACATAGACTGGTGCTGTACTGAGAAATATAAGCCACATGAGGGTGACTAGATTCCTTTAATCTAGCAAATATATCTCAAATACACCTTAATTTCTCTTTCTCCTGGTAGGCATTCCCTAGCAGGCCACAAGAATCTCTTGCCTGGACCACTGGTGGTCTCTTCCTTGGTCCCCTGCCCCCCATTCCTGCCCTTACAATCCATTCTTCCCTCAATAGCCTAAATGACCTCTCAAAATACAAATGGATTCACTTTTGCTGTTACTTAAATATCCATCAGTCCTACCAGTTGTGTGCAGAATAAAATCTAAATTCTTTAGCATAGCCTGCATTCTTGGTTTTTGCCTACTTCTCCAACCTAATTTGGCACTTCTCTCCTACTTACTCAGTAACACCAGTTGCACTGGCCTCCTTTATGTCCTTGAACATTCCCCTTACAGCCATTCTCTTGGCTTGTAATTCGTATTTTAGCTTCTTTAACTGAAGTGAGCAGCCCCCAGTTGCACAGCATGACATTTTCTTCATAGCACATTTAACACTCTGGGTTTACTCTTAATTTTGTTCTATTTCTTTCTACTAGAATATAAGCCACATGAGGGTAGCATCTTTGTCATTCTTTTCTACTAATTTATCACTAATGACTAGCATATTATGAGAACTCAGAAAATACAACTAAATGAATTAATGTTGTAGGTGTGGAGAAGATAACCAAAGAAGTGATCTAAGAAGAGAAGTTACAAAACAAATTCAATGGAAAGATCAAGTGCAAGAGAAAGATTGGAGTGATTTAGAGGGTCTAGAGTAGAAATTTGTCAATTTTTTGGCTGTTCAGACTCTGTATGTTCTTATTTCCCATTGTACAGCAATAGTGGGATATGGTACTTCCCCACGCACTTCAGAATCTCCTAGTTGCCAGAGCCTGTACATATGACCTAGATTTAATTCACTTTGGACATTCCCATCTATTGACTTTGACTCTCAAGGGGTAAAGCAGGAGCTCTTCAAATCTTGGTTTCAAAGCATGGTCTGGGAACCAGTCCTATTGACATTACTTGGGACCATTAGAAATGTAGACTTTTGGGGCCCAGTCAGATTTAATGAATCCAAATTGTAACAAGATCCCAGGTGATTTATGGGCACATTAAAGTTTGAAAAGCACTGGCTCAGAACATTTTCCTAGTGCCAGAAATTAAGAGTCCAGCAGAAGTAACAATCAAAGAAGCAAAGGAGTCACACCAATCCTGTGTATGAGGATTGTCAAAGCTATTAATTCATAATTGGTATAGTTTGAACATTTGTGTCCCTCAATGCAAGAGTAATATGAGTTATTCTCACCAACTGGTTGCTATGGCATGGCTTTAATCATGAGTACCACTCCCCAGTCTTCCTTAGTTCTTGCACCTACTGATACTTAGTACTCTGCCACAAATAATCACAATAGCTCAGTGACCTATAATAAAAAGCATTGTTTCTTACTCCTATGCTGGTCACTTGCCTGGGGAAATCTGTTTCAGGCTACAGTATGTGAGTTGGCTGGAGTGACTCTACTCCACAAGTCTTTCATTTCTGGTTACCCAGAAAATGCTCCTTCCATAACAGAGGTCAGAAGTGAGTAGGAACACCAATGCTGCTTGAGGCTGTAAGCACACTGCTACTTCTTCCCACATGTCACTGGCCAAAGAAAATCACACAGGAAAATCCAATGTTATTTCTCCTATGAAGGTTGACACAAGAAAGGAAATAAATATTATTTGCTAAGTGGTAAACCTAATATCTGATTTCCAGATTTTCCACTGTCTAGGAGTTCCATGACATCCTTCCAGCAGGATCCTTTTCTGCTGAAGCTAGCCAGAGTCAGTTTCTGTTGCTTGAAGCCAAAACCTCTTACTGATCCAAAGAATGAAGCCTAGGCCATATAGAGAAGGAGGTGGAACCCAGGGATGGAGCTGTCAAATTTGGAGAAGGGGCATGTGGAGACCAGAGTGCACAACATATCTCTAAGGGGAAAAAGAAATAGCATAAAGGAATGAGGAGGGAGAGAGGAGGTTCTGACTAAAGACTAAAATACTGGAGGTTTTTTGTTTATTGTTTTCCGTTCTTCTCCTTAGGTCTTTGCATGTAAATTGGCAAAAAACCCTGCCATTCCTGAAAAAGTGAAGGTGCCTCCCAGCTATGGCTCCTACAGCATGTCACCCCTACCAGTCCCTCCAGATGTCTAAAATATTAGGGTTTTCAAAGACCAATGTGTGGCTATAAGAATGAGTTCCAAAAATAGATCATTCAAGATGGACACACTATCTGGATAGAAGATGAGTTAGATGCTGCTCCCTATTCAGATAGGTGACACAGGCCATGTAGATATCAAAGGAACAGGAAGAAAAAGAAGACTGTTTTCTTCAGTGCTAGGCACTATCATGGGTATTTACAAGTATTGCCTCCTCTTGCCTTCACAATTCATCAGTGCATTTCACAGACAAGGAAATAAAGTTCAGATAAGTCAAATAATTTCCCCAAAATAGTCCCATCAGTAAGAAGGGGTGTTAAAGGCAAGTCTCTTCTGTCTGGCTGCAAAATCTATGCTCCTTACCACTGAACCATACAGTGTAGAAGCTTCTAGTGAGACAGTAGGAGCAAGCACGGCCCAACTTGGAAAAGTATCAATTTCCCCTGCAATGACAATCATGTTCAAAGGAGCAAGACAGATGTCAGTTAAGGATGGGAGGAGGCAAGAGGTTGTAGGGACAGGGAAGTTTGTCTACAATTGCAGGACAGATTTGGAGGAATTATGTCAGCAATGGAAGATGAGCCAGAGAGGAAAACTTGCAGAAATAGGTCCTGCAGAGAGGAAATGGGAGGAGCTTACATTTTCAGATTGTGGTTGAGGATGAAAAGACTTAGGGGCATGGAACTGGTTTCCATCAAAGATCATTTCCTACAGGGGAGCAAGAGTAATATGGTTAAATCATTAATTAGAACAGTTCATGTCTGTATTCAAAACCCTGAAAGGACTTTCAAATGCACTCATAAGAAAATCCAAAATCCATAGTTTCCTGGCCTGTAAGAGCCTACGTGATCTGTTTTCCACTTAGGTATAAACTGCCCAACCCCCTTGCTTACTCCATTCCATCCATGCTGATCTCCTTACTGTCCCTCAACATGCAAAGCACATTCCCACCTCAGGGCACTTAAACTGGCTTTTCTCACTACCTGGAACATAACCTCCACAGAGTCTCTGCTTGCTCTATCAGAGAGGCCTTCTGTGATAACCCAGTACATCCATGCCCCAACCCAAGCTTTATTTTTCTTCTTAGCACTTATCACAACCCAACACTTATTTATTTATTGTTTATCACCCCCCCACACTAGAATGCAAGGTCCATGAGAGAAGAGTTTGTCTTCTTTAGGTACTACTGTACATCTAGCATCTAAAATAGTCTCCGACATTTAAGGAAAGGAGGTGCTGGGTAAACATTATTGAATGAAATGAATGGAGATCAAATTGTATTGGCTAGTTGAAAGATTCTAAATAGAATGTGGAATAAATTTAGTTTCCCCTGGAGCTGATATAGATGTCTGCCTACTGAAGAACTTTTGATTTCCTCTCCCAGCTGGCTCCTGGGGACAATAAGTAGGCGGAAAATGAAGTGCATCTCCAGGTGTTTGAGTAGGTGGAGGGGAAGCTGATTATGACTTGCAGTTGACTCCTGGTGGCAAATCCTCCCTAGGATGAATCATTTCCACTGATGGCTAAACTAATCCATTAATAGCTTCATTTTTGTAATCAGAAAAAAGTTATAAAAGTTAATATATGGCATATGTAAAGAGAAATTTAGTCTTATATATGTACATACATGTGTGCCCATGCCTGTGTATATATAGAGAAATCAATAGACATAATATAAACTGATAAGGACAACATGGAATAGATTAAAACTTCCTATTCCTATGAATATGAAATTACTGTCTCTTCCATGACATAAGGGGCCCATGTCCTTAACTCACTCCTCTAAAGCTGGCTTACAGCTCTTGTCAGCAACTAGGTGCTTAACAGAGGAAGTAACCAGATCTAACTTAGTGAAGGGAAGTCCATAAATTTTAGCTCACACAGAGTATCTAACCCTGCCACCAGCATCACTTTGTTAAGATAACCAGTTGAGCATGCTCTGGAGTACATTGTAGACACCTGCTCCCCAGTTCCCTAGAACTCTATAGTTTCTCCACTGGGTTCCATGGGCTATTACTCTTCTCTCCCCAAACATAAATTGAAGTCTCACTGTCTTTTGAATTATCCAGTCTGATGGTCAGTTCCAAATATCTCACATTTTGAGGACCATTTGCTTGGAACTCATTATCAGGTATCAATTTCTGTATCAGCATTCTTTGGTTATACGCCATAGAAGTGACTCCTCAGGGCTGGGCATGGTGGTGCACACCTGTAATCCCAGAGGCTTAGGAGGCTGGGGAAGGATGATCCTAAATTCAAAGCCAGCCTCAGCAATTTACCAAGGCACTAAGCAACTTAGAGAGATCCTCAAAATAAAATAAATAAAACACGTGCTTTGCATGTTGAGGTGGTTGAGCACCCTGGCTTAAATCCCCATATGAAAAAGGAGAAGAAAGAGGAGGAAGAGGAGGAGGAGGAGGAGGAGGAGAGACTTCTTGGATAAACTTAATTTAAAAAAGAAATTTAGGGCTGGGGCCATAGCTCAGTGGCAGAGCACTTGCCTAACATGCATGAGGCACTGGGTTTGATCCTCAGCACCACATAAAAATAAACAAATCAAATAAAGGCATTCAGTTCATCTGCAACTACAGAAAAAAAATTTTAAAAAGAAATTTACTGGAAAGATGTAATCTAACTCATCAGGCAAATCAGAACTACTCAGGCAATTCACAGAATTGTGAAAGTTAATAAATTGTTGGTTTTAACATATTAACCAAATTACCAAAATATCTACCTTATAAAAGTAATAGAAGAAACTTACAAAGAAAGTTAAAATATATGTTTCAAACTAGATTATCTAATTACATATGCATATGTGTAATAAAAGGAACAATAACATGGTTCCAAGAGTCCCCATTTCTGCAGCTGGGCACAAATTATAGAACATTACTATAATAGTATTCCTATTCCATGTTCCCTTTTCTTTCTCTGCAACTCAATGAGTTAGGTCTTTTACCCATTTGTTGACCAAAAACTTTTTATGTAGTATTGCTATAGTCTTTCATAAAATTTTATGACTAGATATGCCATTCCTAGGAAGTGTCCCAGAAGATCACCTATGTTCCAGATATATTCATCCTTCACTCAAGTATTTATAGCAATACTTATATTTCCCTTTGATAATCAGGATCTATTACCCCAGCCAAATAGAAACTACCTTTTAGGCCTGTTAATCCAGGTATATGAGGAGTTCAAAATGATCAGGTGACAAATTCAGCTTCCAGTTCCATGAAGACCTTGTGTCCAATTTCAGAAACATTAATTCTTTGGTTACAGAGAACTCTAAATCAAAAGAACCAAAAATTCAAAGAAGAGGAAGCAAACACTTTGCTAATGGATCATTGATATAATATTGAAAAGTAACATTCAACTTCCATTTCTTTAGTTCCCAGAACCATGAGTTTTGAATGCAGGAGAAAGAGCACTGTATATATTTCAGAACTTGTACAGCACCCATTCCCCCTCCCCTGACTTCCTTGGTTGTCTCCCAGCTGGCTCAGTAACTGAGTCTTAATAGGCCATTTAACCATTCTATAAACCCAGATGTTCTGAGTGAAAAGTTACATGATAAGACCAGCAATTTCGTTGTGTACCAATGCATTGCCTTGTTATTTTCTCAGTCAGTTTACTAGTTGGTGTTCTCTAGAAAGATAGACCAATAGGATAAATAGAGATGATAGGACATTCATTAGGGAAACGGACTTATGTGGTTATGGAGGCTGACAAGCCCCACAACAGACTGAAGACCCAAGGATGCTGGTGTAGTGTAGCTCAGACGAAATTGGAAGGCATCAATACCAGGGAAACTGATGGGATAACTTTCAACTATAAGCCAAAGGCCTGAGGAACCTGGAATCTGCTAGTGTAAGTTATACAGTTTAAAGGTAAGATCTGCTGTCCAGGGAAAGAAAAAGAGTACCCCAGCTCCTGGAGAAAAAGAGGAAATCATTTTTTTGTGTGTTTTTATTCTATTCAGACCCCCAGCTGATTAGAAGTTGCCAGCCGACACTGAGGGCAGATCTTCCCCACTCAGTCCACAAACACACACAACAATCTCATCTGGAATAATTTTCTTTAGTTCATAATTTTCAGTAGGGCAGGGAATCTCCAAATACTTCTATTTAGCCCCTTCTGCTGTGTTAGACATGTTTCTATGGGCCAGGGAGAAATGTATATTTCTCTATCAGTAGCTGAAATCTCAGCTTCAACTATAAACTCAAAAACTAGGAAAATAAACACAGGATATATTTGAAAACTCACTGAAAGCTACTGTGAGAACAGTGCTAGCTCTTATAAGTCCCACCTTCAATGATGAAACACAGTGGAATTCAGAGTCCTTGGGAATCAAACTTGGTTCAGAGCCAGTAACTAATCATTCCTGAGAGTTCTGGGTATTTCTCTTTCACCAGGTTCAATTATCATAATAAACAGGCATGAGTCCCTTTAGGAAAGACTAAGAATACTAGTGTGTATCACAGGGTCCTTCCTTAAAGGTCCTGATTGCTCCTTCATTCAGGGGAATCCTGGGACATTGAATTAACTCAGAAATGGAAAAGAGGGTGAGAGGCCATGACTTTTCATTATGATAACTTAAGTCAGAACTCCTTTCATACACGTAAAATTTTTTTCTAGTTTTAAAATTTAATAGGTAGAACCTTAGTGGGCTATTTTGGCCCTGAGTACCCCTTGTGAACTACATCAAAGTTTCCTATGGGCCAAGCTATTCTGATTACCACTGTGGCCCTGCTGCCTATTATTTAGCCAAGTTCACCTTTTCTCCAGGGTTAAATGCCACTCTAAGGCCTCTACCACTGTAAGATATGTTCATCTTATTGAAGTCAATGAATGCATTTCAAAAGCAGAATCCCTCATCCATTCTTTCATTTTACATTTTTACTTTTCTATGCCATAATGAAAGGAATATTCTGAGTCTTTTCAGGTGATTTATTTAGGAAGGGAGGGGGTAAGTGAAAAATCCACACTTCACAGTTCTAAGAGGAAAATTAATAGCACAGAGAGATTACATTTTAAAAAATAGATATTAAATAAATAAGCTTATGTTCTACCTCAAGGTCTTAGAAAAAGAATAAACTAATTCAAAACCAGTAGAAGACAGGAAATAATTAGATCAGAGTCAAAATCAGTGAAATTAAGAATAAGAAAACAATACACAAGATCAATGCAACAAAGAGTTGGGTTTTTTGAAAAGATAAATAAGATTGACAAATCCAACTAACCAAAAGGAAGAGGAAAAAGACCAAAATCAACATAATCAGAGGTGTAAAAAGGAGATATCACCACAGACCCTTCTGAAATCTAGAGAAGTATCAAAACCTATTTTGAAAATTTACATCCCAATTATCTAGAAGACATTTCTAGACACATATGACTTCCCAAATTGAATCAGGAAGATATAGAAAACCTAAACAGACCAATATCAATTAATGAAATTGAAGTAGCAATTTAAAATCTTCCAAAAAAGAAAAGCCTGAGACCAGATGGGTTCTCAACTGAATTCTACAAGACCTTTATAGAAGAATAAACACTATTTTCTTAAATTATTCCATTACACTTAAAAGGAGGAACACTCCCCAAAACATTCACCAGTATAACCCTGATACCTAGACAAAGATGCATCAAGGACAGAAAACTATAGACCAATATTCCTGATAAACATAGATGCAAAAATCATTAATAAAATAGTAGCCAATTGGATTTGAAAACATATCAAAAAGATAATACACCATGATCAAATGGATTTCATTCTAGGGATTCAAAGATGGTTAACATACTCAAATCAATAAATGTAATTCACCACTTAAACAGAATTAAGGAGCCAGATATGGTGGGCGCATTCCTGTAATCCCTACGACTTGGGAAGCTGAAACAGGAGTATCACAAGTTTGAGACCAGCCTCAGCAACTTAGTGAGGCTCTTAGCAACTTAGAGAGAACCTGTCTCAAAAAAAAAAGGCTGGGGACATAGGTCAGTGGTTAAGCACTCCTGGGTTCAATCTCTGGTACCAAAAAAGTAAATAAATTAAGGAGAAGAACCACATGATCATCACAATAGATGCAGAAAAGGCCTTTGATAAAATCCAGCACCCATTCATATTAAAAACTCTGGAGAAGCTAGAGACTGAAGGAAAAGTCTATTTATGACAAGCACAAAGCCAACATCATACTGAAGAGCATTTCCTCTAAAATCAGGAACAAGACAAGTCTGCTACTCTCACCACTCCTAGTTAATATAATCCTCAAAACACTGGCCATAGCAATCAGGCAAGAATGTTTCTGATATGAATTTCTGGTTTCTCAACTTCCTGTTACATAGGCCACACCAACTTTCAATCAACTTCCAAACAATTAGACCCTAAAAATTAAATAAATTAAATATAAAAGTGTGTTCATTATCTCTTGGACTCTGTGTGCGCATATGTTATTCATACCTTGCGGAAATAAATTGGAAAGATGCTGCAATTCCTTTGCTAAGTAAGGTTTGGCTTTACAAATCATCCCTAGGAAATGGGATAATATGACTCTACTTATATATTTTTATAGAATAGAAAATAAGAAGTGTATGGGAATTAGTATCCACTTTCAAGAAAACCATCTCAGGTGAAGGTACAGGAACAGGCACATCAGGTGGGGTGAGGTGGTGTGGGAGGGTTTGTACTATCAAGAAAGGCTCAGTGAGGTTTGAAGTACTTTATATTAGCCAGATCCTCCCAAATTTCCCCATTCTAATTCCATGGTACCTACCATCTTTCCCAATCAGTGCCTTAACTTTTACCTAAAATATCAGGCAACTGATATGGATTGAATTATGGATTCAATCTATGTTAATCTAGCAACCTAGTTAACCTCAGCCATGTAGGACTACTTGAAGAGACTCTTTTAGGGCAGTCATGGGAACTTTCTGGTTCTCTAACCAAACCTTGAAGAAGAATTTAAAATTCTAAACTTTCATTTTCTTTGGGCACTATTAAAAATAACCATCCCAAGTTGCAACCTTTGTATTCCTTCTTCCCTTCACATGGTCTATTGCAGCAAGCAGTTCGTATTTACTTCTCTCCAGGTAAGCACAGACAACAGGTAAAATAATCGGTCACCCCATGTATGATGCACTACCAGCAACCCATCCCCTAATGTTAAATATATTGTCACAGCTTTGGACTGCAATCAACTGCCACAGAATGGATAAGCACAACCACCTTCCTGAGGTATTACTGCCTGCAATCACAGCTGAAATTGATCAAAGTTCTTTGTTTTAACCAAAAGAATCTATATGCTAGCATGTTTTAATGAAAATATATTCACTTTAGAATACTGTCTTAAGAATTTCTGACAGGACTGGGGATGTAGATCATGATAGAGCTTTTGCCTTAGCATGTGCAGGGCCCTGGGTTCAATCCACAGTATAAAGAAGAAGAAGGAGAGGGAGGAGGAGGAGGAGAACAACAAGAATTACTTTACCCACCATGGAGGGTCTCAGTGGAAACCCCATTTCTACCACTACCTTTTACAGACACGAGGCTAGAGACAAGGCAACAAATCATCAGCAAGAAAACAAATCATCTACCCAGAGCCAAATGCTTCTGCCATATGATATGTATGGCTACTCCTAACATGGCTTTACAACCTTTCCACTCTCTTCTATGGGAAGGCATGCAAGAAGAGAGACAAAATAATGTGGAGTGACTCAATCTTCATTTCTGCAACAATCAGTTGCCCAGTAAATGTACCCCTAGGAGCCGCGAGTGGTGGCACATGCTTGTAATCTCAGCAGCTGTGGAGGCTGAGACAGGATGATTGTGAGTTCAATGCCAGCCTCGGCAACAGCAAGGCACTAAGCAATTCAGTGAGACCTTGTCTCTAAATAAAATACAAAATAGGATTGGGGATGTGGCTCAGTGGCAAGGTGCCCCTGAGTTCAATCCCTGGTACCCCTCCCAAAAAAATGTACTCCTAGGAATCTCTCTTAAGGAAACAAAAGCCCTCACATGTGAAGATCTATGTAAGGGTATTTATTGCAGATGTTTTTGTAACAAAATTCTATAAGCAAAGTGAAGGCCAACACTAAGAATATTGTTAAAATAATTAGAGTTCAGGGACATCTCTTAAGTGTTATTATTAAAAAGAAAGAATAAAAGGTCCATAAGGTGACTTGGAGGGATTTCCTCATGTTGTTGTTGACTAGGAAAAGAAGGTGAAGAAAAGTTTATGTGATGTTTAAAAAATTAACAGAAAACCATACATAATGCTTAATTATATATATAAATTTTTGTGTATAATTATATAAATATAATAAGACAAGAAAATATGCACATAGGTTTAAGAACATGGGTCATCTGAGGAGATATAAAATGTCATATGTTTGAGGGAAAGGAGAAGCCTACAGGGAGGGGAGGGAGACAGGGAAGAATACAGGTAAATGTGAATATTACATGATGGATTCTGGGAAGGGGGCAATGGCAGCAGCAGCAGAGTGTTTCAATCTCTAAAAATCTCCAGAGAAAAACAGCAGAACAACTATATAGCAAAACCAAGGCACATGGAAAATATTCACAAGTAGGATTGAAAGGTGTAGCAAATAAAAGTGCAGGATGCTCGGTAAATTTGAATTTCATGTAAACAATAAATTATTTTAAATAACGGTATATTCCAAATTTTACAAGGAAATAGAAGGACCAGACATAAATTGGGAAGGGAAACAGTTCCAGAAAATCCCCAAAAGCCAAACATTGTATTTTTTATATATTTTTTACTTTATTTGTTCTTTTTAGATATACCTGACAGTAGAATGTATTTTGGCATTACACAAAAACAACAGAAGAGGGAGCTCTGTGAAATTAGAAAAGCTTTCCTGAACTTGTTAGTTTTGCTTTTTTTTTTTTTTAATGTGCTGCTTTTTCTTTTTCTTTTTTCTTTTTTGATTGTCACGTAATTATTTGTACATATTTATGAGGTAAAATGTGATATTTCAATTCGTATATACATTGTGTAACGATCAGAGTACTTAGCATATCCATCACCTTAAACATTTATCATTTCTTCCTTCATAGTGAGAACATTCAAAATCCTATCTTCTAGTTATTTTGAAATATACAATACACAATTGTTAACTCCAATCAGTCTACCATGCTGAACTTGTTTCTCCTATTTAATTGTAATGTTGTACCTTTCATAACCAATAACCAATCATTCTCCATTCTTCATTTCCACTACCCTCTCCAGCTTCTGGTTACCCCTATTCTACTCTCAACTTCTAAGAGATAGCTTTTTTTTTTTTCAATTCCACATGTGAGTGAGATCATTCAGAGTTTATCTTTCTAAGCCTGACTTATTTTGCTTAACATAACCTTCTCCAGGTCCATCAATGCTATCACACGAAATCTAATTTCACACAAAAATAAGAAATAGAAGCCAAGTGTGGTGGCACGTGCCTGTAATCCCAGTGACTCTAGAGAGGCTGAGGCATGAGGATTGTGAGTTAAAGCCAGTCTCATCAACTTAGCAAGGTCCTAAGCAACTCAGTGAGACTCTGTCACTAAATAAAATACAAAATAGGGCTGGGGATGTGGTTCAGTGGTCGAGTGCCCCTGAGTTCATACCCAGTACCAAGAAAAAAAGAAAAGGAAAGGAAAAGGACAAAAGAAACAGAACAGCACCAAGGTCATATCCCACACAAAACTTTTATTAAAAAAGAGAGAGGGGGGAGCTGGGGTTGTGGCTGAGTGGTAGAGCACTTGCCTAACACATGTGAAGCACTGGGTTCCATCCACAGCACCACATAAAAATAAATAAAACAAAGATTTTTGCCCATCTACAACTAAAAACAAAGAGAATATGGAACAGAATAACATACTTCAAAGCAATGAAAGAGTGCCAAAAAAGATGTGCCCATGAAAGAGTTAAAAATTGTGACCTATTATTTCAAGACAAGCTAAAGGATATTAAGAAACAACAACATAAACCAGAATTAGAAAATTAGGTGACAAAACTCAAGAAAAGGTAACAAAAGAAAAAATAAATCATTTCATAAGTGAAGACTGAACTATAAAGAGCAAGTAAAAGCAACAGATAGTTCCTGAAGAGAAATTTCTAGAAAGAGAAAAAATTTTTAAATCAAAAAGAAATTAAGAGAGATGAAAAGGAAGAGGGAAAGATAAAGGAGATCAATCACAGAGGTAATGGCTCTCTCTAAAGAAGAAAACCAGGGACATGGAATAAATGTTAACCCTACGAATTAAAAGAAAAATCTTTCCTGAAAATAAAAAATATTTGAAAGTGCATATCGAAAGATCACACCACATGCCAAGATTACTGACCCAGAATACCTAACACCACAACCATACTCTGATAAAGTTCTTTGACTTTAAAGGAAAATAAAAGTTCTCTAGACATCTAGAAGAAATGACCATGTGACTTTTAAGCAAGACAAAATTAGATTGTGGTCAGATTAGTGATTTATGCCAGGGAAAAAGAAAAGGAGTAACATTTAAGATACTCAAGGAAAGACAGTGTGAAACAAGGATTTCATATCCAACAAACATTACTTTCAAGTATGAGGACACAGTCTGTTACCACTTGTAACTGGGGAATATTATTCTCATGAGCCTTTCCCGAGAAACCTATCAGAGAGTACGCTTCAGACCACTAAAATAACTAGAGGGATATGGATATAGGGACAGGTGGCAGGCAATCAGTATATAATTACCTGCAGAACCACAACAGATGAGAGCTAAGAAACCAAGAGTATTATATATAATGGCCATGTGCTCTAACAGCATACATATGGTACAACTTTAAAATTTTTTCCCTTTTAAAAACAGCTTTATTGAGATATAATTCACGTGCCATATGGTTCACCCATACAAAGTGTACAATTCAGTGTCTTTTAGTGCATTTTCAGAGTTATGCATTTATCACTACAATTTTAAAATATGTTCTTTAATCATTTATCACTACAATTTTAAAATATGTTCTTTACCCCTATCCCTTAGGTGTCACCTCCTAAACCCCTCACCCTCACCTACCAGCCCTAGGCAATCACTGATCTACTTTATGGTTTTATCTACTCTAGATAGTTTGCACAAATGAAATTAGAGATTATGTGGTTCCTTGTGACTGGTTACTTTCACTGAGTATGTTTTCAAAGTTTATCCATGTTGTAGCATGCATCAGTATTTCATTTTATTTTTTATAACTAAATAATATATCATCATAAGGGTGCACCATGTTTTATATATCTGTTCATCAACTGATTGACATTTTATCCTAACTTTTGGCTAATACAAATAATGCCGCTATTAATGTTTATAAGCAAATTTTGTGTGGATATGTTTTCATTTCTCTTGGGTAGATCTCTATGAGTTGAGTTGCTGGGTCATATGGTAACTCTGTTTAACTTCTTGAGGAACTATCAGACTATTTTCAAAGCCACTACACCACTTTATGTTCCCATTAGTATTGAGTTGTGGTTCCAGTTTCTCCACATCCTTTCTTTTTATAGCCATCCTAGTAGGCATGAAATGGTATCTCATTGTGGTTTTTACATTTCTTTGATGGCTAAAGATGTTGAACATTTTTGCATGTGTTATTCTCCCTTTATACACTTTCTTAAAGACATTTCTATTCAGATCCTTTGCCTATTTTTAAATTGGGCTATTTGTGTCTTTATTATTGAATAGTAATAATTTATATAGATACATATCCCTTATCATATTTTCTCCTATTTGATGGGTTGTCTTTTCACTTTGTTTCACTTTGAAACACACAAGTTTTTTTAAAAAACTTTGATGATGTCTAGCTTATCTATTTTTCTTTTTTGTGTTCTTGATATCATATCAAAGAAACTGTCACCTAATCCATGATCACAGAAATTCCCAGAAATTTGAGAGTTTTATTACCTTAGCTCTTTTCTTGTTTTTATCTCCATGTTAACTTTTGTCTGTGGTATGAGATAGGGACCCAACTTCATTCATTTGCTTGTAATACCAAGGTGTCCTGACAGTCCTATTTTTAAATGAGGAAGGACAACCGAGAAAATGCTTTCAGCAATCATGTTAGTGGTAGTATTAAAATGGTTCTAACACCCTTGTATGGGTAATATGAGATAAAACAAATGAGTAATTGCAATGTGTTCTAATTGTATCATCCCCTGTATCCTCAAAATTCTTGACTCAAAAGAAAGACAATATCATCATAGAGAAGGCTATAAAAGACTAAGTAAAGGCTCTATAGTCTTGAATAGAAATTGCAAATATTGAATATGAACTCACAAATTATGTGGCTCTGTCCACGGAAAAAGCCTCAAGACAATGACTATCCATGAGTTAATGAACATCCCTTAGCACCCTGACTGTGTCCTTGAAATATTGTTTTTCAGTAAAAGAAACTAGGACTTCCAAAGAAATGGCAGATCCCAAGTTTGGGGCAAGAAATGTACAAGATGAACCTGGAGCATCTTGCAATACTAGATTGCAAGGAAATTACCAGGCACTTCTAGAGTCAAAAGGAGCCAACCCAAGGAGGCACACCCGCTGGCCACAGAACTATTTGAGGTTCTATAATGATAATAATTACAAGTTTGAAACTCATTAAATATGCCTATATCTAAGAGTTCATAGTCATATTTTTAGAAAAGGAATTGTTCATCCTTTAAAGGGTAATATGGAACTAATTTATTATCTTAAAAATTGGTAAATAAAAGGAATAAATAGGGGCTGGGGTTGTGGCTGAGTGGTAGAGCACTCATCTAGCAAGTGCAAGGCCCTGGGTTTGATCCTCAGCACCACATAAAAATAAATAAATAAAGGTATTGTGTCCAATTACAACTAAAAAATAAATAGTTTTCAAAAAAAAAGGAATAAATATCACATTTATCCTACTGTCATAGTCTGTTTGGCCTGCTAGAACAAAATGCCATAAACTGGAAGCTTTACAATAACAGAAATTTGTTTCTTACACTTCTAGAGGCTAGAAGTCTAAGATCAATGTGCCAACATGATCAGGCTCTGGTGAGGGCTCTCTTCCCAATTCATAGAATTCCCCTTTCTGTATCCTTTCGTGGCAAAAGGGACAAGCTTAGTGCTCTTAGAGTCTCTTTATAATGGCCCTGATCCCTTCCAAAGGTTGCACCTCCTAACATGATCACTTTGGGGGTTAAAATTTTAGCATAACAAACATTCAGACTATAGCACCTCCATTTTCTACGAGTTTTTTCTTTTTTCGCTATATGAGTTTTAACAAAACAATAGATAAGGTAAAGTATGTTTTTATTTAAGAACCCAATTAATAAATGAAACATAAATTATAGAATTAGCAAATCGACATTTGGGAACCTCATGATGAATAATAGATATAGGCACTATGTTTCTATTAACATAAAAAATAACAACTGGACAATGTGGGCTTCCCTATAGTCTTACCATACAAGACCCATACTTTTGCCAGAGGAATTGAACCTGTGATTAATCCAGTCTCTGTATCAGCTATCACTTATGAGAAATAGGACAAAGGAGCACACTGAACTTCATCACAAGTATTCAAGTTAACAAAATCCAGACTGAGGGAGACTCTACCAGTCACAAGGATTATAAGCAAAGAAAGAATGGAGGAGGAGCACACAGATCAACAGAGTATCCTATAGAGTCTATGGGTGCACATTTGGTTAATAAAACCATAATAAGAAAAGTGCAAAGAAGTGCTCACTGTAAAAGCTAGGATGGTGTCATTTATGAAGGAGGGAAATTGTGATTGGAATGAGTTACATGGAAGGGGCTTCTGGAGTGGCTGGTAAATTTTCGTCTAGATGGAATTAACCTTAAAATAACTCATTAAACCATTCATTTGATTTGTGTAGTGCTCTGCTATGGTGTTTTGTAATAATTTTTTAAAAAATTTCTAAGTTGCACCCTAACTAAATCAAGTTCTGAAGGTGAAATTCAGCCATCTGTATCCTTTAAAGCTACCCGGTGATTCTAAAATGCAGCCAAATTTGAGAATCCATGTATAAGAGGAATGGCACTTCATTGTGCTTAGTGTCAGGGGCCTACATTCTAGACCTTGAAGTAACTACTATAATAGCTTCACTCGACTATAATGAAATGCCTGAGATAATTAACTTGCCCCCCACAAAAGGTTTATTTTGCCACCTGGTTTTGAAGATTTTAGTTCAAGACCACGCAAACCCATTGCTTTAGGCCTATAATAGGGGGTCCTGAATGGCAATGGCAGGAAGAATATGGTGGAGAAAATGGCTCATTTCATGAACCTGGAAGCAGAAACGAAGAAGATACTCTTTGCCCCACAATCCTCTTCCAGGGCACATCCTCAGTAACCTAAGATATCCCTCTAGCTCCACCTCCTAAAGGTTCTACCACCTCCCAATAGGAGGACTAAGCCTTTAAATGAGGGCCTTTGAGGGACATTCTACATCCAAACTCACCAATCCAGCTGTGTGGCTAGGAATAAAATTTTAAGTTTTCTGGATCATAGCAGCCCATCTGTTACATGATGAAAATAGTTTATCAACCCAAAGTTGAGACTAGACAGGTTAATTTTTGAAGTCATTTTGTGTTCCAAAAAGTGATCATCTAAGTAAAAAGAAGTAGAATTATATTAGAATTATTTAATTATATGGGGCTTTTTAACAATTACGTATGTGGTATGTTCTTATGTATGCATCCATATGAAAAGTTTGTGTGTGCATGTATGTCATCCAGAGTCTTGGCACAGAAGAGAATTTGCCATATATAGTTCAGGGAAGAGATTCAATGAAGGAACTACACACAGGGGTGTAAGCAGAATTCTGTACTCACAGACTTCACAGTGAAAAGTTGTTACCACTCCTAAGCCTATAAAGTGAGAGAGAAAAATGTGTTACTGGAGCCCAGAGAGAGCCAAAGCTATGAGGGAGCCACCC
>NW_025999977.1:478439-501618 GCF_001458135.2 Marmota marmota marmota
AAAAAAAAAAAAAAAAAAAAAGAATCTGATCTTCAGATTGGTTAATTAACTTAACCAAGTCCACCTGGTTAGTAAATTGCAAAGCCAAGATACAAGAGCAAGGAAGAATCATCCACTGAGAGGGGAGTACTAGCAAAATTGCCATGAAGAGCATCTTCCACATACAAATCTTTGTCACTTCCCTACTGACAGAAGTTTTATATTGGGAGAATGAAGGTAAAAGTGTCAGGAATGAACTATAGGGAGATTCTGGCAATCTTTAGAAACGACTGGTTGTTTATGGTGCTGGAGGTGCCATTTCAAACCAATGTCATTTTTTGTTATTATTCTGTTGTTGTTAAATATGCTCCCCTGTTGGCTGGATAGAATAAGACCCTAGAGACTCTACTTTGAACTACCAGACTCCCATTTTTCCAGCTAGTCCAGAGGAAGCACTTCAGCAGGCATTGAGGACTGCTTGGGATACCCAGCAACTAAGAAGTCTGTTTTGGTCAATGTATCAGGCTAATATCCAGATGAATTATGGACATTCAATATGCTGCCATGAAATGTCCAAGGCTCAGCTTAAAATAAATGACATAATGGCAAAGACAAAATGATAAATTCTTCTAGAAGAGAGCCTTCCAATCATTGATTTTTCAGTTACTAATTAGAATTGCCCCCCAAGATATAACCACATAAATGAAGACGTTTTAATTGGGAGAGTAGAGAGAGGAGTTAAGTCCTAAAGTTCAAATTTAAACTTAAATCAAAAGCATCTGGAGGACTTGTTTAAACACAATTTTCTGGGCTCCATCTCTAGAGTTTCTGATTTAATAGATCTAAAGTAAAATACAATAATTTGCACTTCACCAAGTTCCCAGATGATGCTGAGCAGCTAGTCCAGGACCACACTTTGAGAACCAACAGCCTAAGATGTTGGTCCAATTGACCACAACTATATGGAATTTTTAGAATGTAATGGCATCCTGTTCCACCATGACCAGCAGGAGGAAAAACATTTTAGAGATGCTAGGCTAGTTCAAAGAGCTGGGGAGGAAAACCAGTGATACCACACTGTCCTGGTTTTCCATCACAGAAACCAAAACAAGAGAGTTCCAATGAGGAGAAGGAAAGATAATGGTCCTCTGGATTTGGCATCCTGGAAGTTATTGGTGATGTTAGGGAGGAGAGTTTCCTGGAATGGTGGAGATGGAAACATGGACACAGAGGTTTTTGAGTGAAACAACTGGTGACAGTACTTACAAATGACTCTTCAAATAGCCTAGCTATTTGTAAAATGAAGAGTTACATGATAGTAACCAAAGAGGACTTGACTTGAGTAAGTGCTGAAGGAAAAGCACTATGAGTAAAAAGGAATTGAAAACACAGAGGGGAGAATTGCTGGTAATGCATAAGTTCCTGAGAAAGTGAGAAGAATTCCAAGCCCAGCAGATGGAGAGATTCCTTTCTCTAAATCAGTGGGGAAGGGGTGGGGGGTAGGATGGGTAAAGAGAGAGGGTTTAGTCTGTATGTAGTTGGGAAAGAAGTTAGAGAGTTCTTATCTGCTGGCTTGAACATTCCCAATGGAACAGGCAAGTCCTTTGCTAACAAAGAGATAGTAAGGGAGAGAATTTGAGGAAAAAATGAAGAGGTTAGAATAATTTCCCCAGAGATGGAAAATAGCATGATTTCTGACACTTAGTATTCATGGGCAGAACAGAGGACCCCAAAGAAGTTGGAAAATGTGACTGGAAATCCCTTTTGCATGAATCTCTTCAGCAGCACTCTGCTGAGTAACAGAATTCAGATTGACTGAGACTCAGGATCCTTTAGGTCAAGAACACTGGCAGAACAAGAGGCAAGAGACTTTAGGGAAATGGAAAGGATTAACAGGAGGATTCTGGGTTCCAGATCCAACAGGAAATGAATCATGGCTTGAGGATACTATTTTCATTTGCTAGACAATGGAGTAGACAAGGGTGTGAGCCTCAGATTAGGGCCAAAATGGGGATATAATAGAAGTACATCACAGGAGGGATTGGATTCTAGAGCTAACATTTGGCACATAAATTCATGAGGTCAATTTTACCTTTGGAAATGCCTTAAATCACTTTTAAGACATAATTTGCACTGACACCCCAACATTAAGAATTTGTCGTTGTTGTTGTTTGCTTGTTTTATATTTTATTTTATTTTTATTTTTTTTTGGCACTCAACCACTGAGCCACATCCCCAGCCCCGTTTTGTATTTTATTTAGAGACAGGGTCTCACCAAGTTGCTTAGCACCTCACTGTTGCTGAGGCTGGCTTTGAACTCACAATTCTCTTGCCTCAGCCTCCCAAGCTGCTGTGATTAAGGCGTGTGCCACCATGCCCGGCCCAACATAACAGTTTTCCACTAAGAACGACATGGCCGACATTAGCCTAGAATTCTGTCTTGGAACCCAGAAAGTAGTTGGCAGGTATTTAGAGGCTATATTGACCAGAAACAGAGATTGCTCTTTAAACCTTAAAATCGCTCCAGGGGCCACAAGATACTCCCACAATAAGAAGTGCAAGGGCACTGAGGTCAACCCAGGAAACAGCAGGTCCATGGCTCCCACCTCAGCCTCACTCCCCAGCACATACCCTCGAAGGGAAAGGCAGTGAGGCAACTGTGCTATTTAAACTGTTCTTTCCCATTCTCATTTTTTTTCCCCAGACTGTAGAACCAAATTTAAATTAGTTAAAAACATGAATGATGTGATTCCACTATTTTAGGAATAAGAAAATGAGTGAGCTTAAATAATTGGAGGCTGTGGTCTGTGTGAATCATGAGTTTAAGAATTCAAAGGTTCAGAAGGTTGATAAGGCAAGAGGACAAGTATCCAAATAGCTGCCATCAGTTAATATGCTGCCTCCAAAAATCGCCCTCTGACCACCACCCATCCTCTGGTACAATTCAAGTACCCCATTTTAGGCATTTTTTGGACCTATTGAGAGATCCAATCCAGTGATTCTGCCCTCTCTCCTTCTCCTTTCCCTTGTCTTATTAACCTCCGAACCCAGACTCCTTACAATGGTCATTACACAAACTTGTTTACAAGAAACTTTAATTTTGTGTGTGTATGTGTGTACATGTACACTAGGGATTAACCCAGGGGCCTCTTAACCACTGAGCTATGTCCCAGCCTGTTTTCTTTTTTTGTTAAAAGGGTCACACTAAGTTGCTGAGGCTGGCTTTGAACTCGTGATCCTCCTACCTGCCTCAGCTTCCCCAGCTGCTGGGATTACAGGCATGCACCACCATGCCAGGTACAACTTTAATTTCTTGACCCTCTCTTCTTTCACTGCATTTGATCACACTCAACTATTTCCCTGTTTATTCACCTGAGGCATTGAAAAATATTGTTTGACCTGTTTCTCTCCTGTGTTTCTGTCTTACTATTTGGACTGGTTGCATGTTAAATTAACTAGTGCAAATCTACAGTGGGATCTCTTTACATAGATAGGGATGCTTCTCTAGAAGAGTCTGTTTTAACAGTTCTCCCATCTCCTGAAACCTCCAACACCCTTTCCACCCCCTTTTTCTCAGCTGAAGGCCTCATGACATATGTTACTAATCACTGTGACAGACAGGAACATCCTCACCTTTCCACCACCAGATCTGCCATCTCATCCATATCCATACATTGACTTCCTTCCTTTCACAGTGGATGGGTCCCTAACCCTATCTAAGTTCAACTCTTCCACTGAGCTGGAATCCCATCCCATTTGGTCTTAAGAGCTTGTTTCTGCAACTACTTCTTTGTTCTCTTCTGTCATTAATTTCTCTCCTTCTGCTAATCTATCCCTATCAGCTTACAAACATGTCCCAGGACCTCCCATCTTTGAAAAATCCACCTACATCTTCCTCTAGCTGTTTCTTCAAAACAAAACTTCGCAAACAAATTCCTTATACTCACTCTTACCAATCCCTCACATTCTATTCCCTCTTCTTCCCTTTCACATCTGGCCCTTATTTCATTTCCTTCATTCCACTGAACTAAATTTAATTGAGGTCATCAGTGACCTCTATGTTGTCAAATCCAGTGAGTACTTCTCTAGCCTTATCTTATTCAACCTCAGCTTTCAACACAGATGACCCTTCCTTCTTTCTGGANTACTCAGCCTAGGAGAACATAAAATGAAGTTACGTTACTAATTGTAATCATGCTAATGAAGTTTGCATTTCTTCAGCAAACATAGACGCAGTAGATAACAGTCACTGGAAGCAAGATTTTTCTCTCTACAATCCACTCCTCTTCTAACAAACAACCACTTCCTTTCTTGCAAGTTCTGAGACCTCTACAGTTTGGATTGATTTACCCTGCTACTTCTTTGAAACTGATGACTTACTTTTACAAAAATAAATTCACATTTTTTATTTTAAAACCCAAGAGATATATAAAAGTGACAAATCACCCCAAAATGCATACATTTGGTAAATGTCATTGTAGATTGTATATTTCTATACATATGTGCAAAATTTTAACAAGTTTTACTGAGATATAATTTGCAGGGCATACAGTTTGTCTATTGAAAGTATACAATTCAGTCATTTTTAGTGTTTTCACAGAACTGTGCAAACCATTGCTGCTATCTAATTTTAGAACATTTTCATCTCCCCTCCCCCCCAAAAAAAACCAAATCCCATTACCATTAGAAGTCATCCTCCACACCTCTCTGTCCCCAGTCATCAGCTGATAAACATTTATTCTGTTTCCACCTTTTGGTTATCGTAGAACAGTGCTCCTATGAACACTCATATGCTGGTTTTTGTGTGGACACACATTTTTATTTTTCTTGGGCAGATATCTGGCAAATGGAATTTCTTGATCATATGGTAATACTACATTTAACTTTTTTTAATTGTGTGAAATATGCATGACATAAAATTAACTAATTTTAAGTATGCAGTTCAGTGTCATTAAATATACTCACACTGGGGTGCAGCCATCATCACCACCATCCATCTCTGGAATTTTTCATCAAGCAAAACTGAAACTCTTCACTTGTTAAACAATCCCCACCCCCATTCCTATCTTCCCCCAATCCCTGCCATCCACCATGAATTCTGTCTCTATAAATTTGATTATGTTTGACTTTTTAAGAAACTTCCAAACTATTTCCCAAAGTAGTTCTTACCATTTTACAGTCCCACCAGTAATGTTTGAGGGTTTTACTTTTTCCACATCTCTACCAATGCTTTTTATTGTTTGTCTTTTTTTATTTAGTTCTTTAATGGATATGAAGTAAAATCTATCAACATTTAATTTGGCTGCTAATACTTTTGGTGTCATATTATAAACCATTTCCTTAAAAAGATTATATATTTTGACTACTATAGTTTAGATTTTGAATGTCTCCAAAAACCATGTATAAATGGCTTGGTCAAGGTCCCCATTTTGGTAGGTTGAGGAAACTTTGGGGAGTGGGGCATTGCAGGAGGTGCTTAGGTCATTGGGGAATATGCCTTTAAAAGGTTTGAGATACTGGCCCCTTTTTCTCTTTGCTCCCTGGCTCTTGAGGTGAACAGTGTTGCTCTGCCATGCCCTCCTGCCATGATGTGCTGCTTTGCCACAGGCCCAAAGCAACAGGATCGACTGGTCATAGATTAGAACCTCTAAAACGAAGAGCCAGAATGAACCTCTTCTCTTTTCTTTGTAAGTTGATGATCTCAGATCTATCTTCTTATAGTGATAGAATATGACTAAGACAATGACCAAAAAGATTAATCCAAGGTATGTAATGTCGGTCTAACATTCAGAAATCATATCATTAAACAAAAAGGACAAACTCACATGGTTATTCTCTTGATAGATGCAGGAAAAGCATTTGACAAAATTCAATAAAATTTAATGATAAAAACACTCAACAAACCATGACTGGAAGGAAACTTTGTTAAATGCACAATTCAAGGTCCTTTAAGATATCCTTGTAAAGAATATCTCTGAAAAAATTCCCCAGCTAAATGGTTACTTTCATGCCAAGATCAGAAATAAGACAATGATGTCCACTTCATCACTTCTATTCAACATTATACTAGAGGTGCTGCCAGGGTATTTAAGCAATGCAGTGAAATAAAAAGCATCCAGATTGGATAGGAATAAGTATGATTATTCATATATAACATAATTTTGTATGTAGAAAATTATATATATATGAATATATATGTGTATATATTCATATAAAACGTAATTTTGTATGTAGGAATCCACTGAAAAAAATCACTAAAACTAATAAGTTCAACAAGATTTCAGAATACAGGATCAATATAAAAAAATCTATTGCATTTATGTACATTTCAATGAATAATGAAAAATAAAATTAAGAAAACAATTTCATTTACAATAGCATCAAAAGAATAAAATTCTTAGGAATAAATTTAACAAAAGAAGTACAAGTCAGGTGTACCTTGGGAGGCTAAGGCAGGAGGATTGCAAATTCAAAACCAGCCTCAGCAACTTAGCAAGGCCCTAAGCAATTTAATAAGACTCCATTTCAAAAAAGGGGAAGGACCTGGGAATGTGGCTCAGTGATTAAAGCACTTCTGGTTTCAATCCCCAGTACCAAAAAATAAAAAGTACAAAACTTATACTCTGAAAATTATAAAACATTGTTTAAAGAAATTAAAGAAGATCTATGTAAATAGAAAGACATGATGTTCATAGACTGGAAGATATAATACGGTTAAGATAGAAATAATCTCCAAATTTTTCTATAGACTCAATACAATCTCTGGCAAAATCTCAACTGGCTTCTTTGTAGAAATTGACCCAGTGACTCAAATTTATGTTAAAATTTAATGTAGCTCTCATATTTAGCTCTATAATCCATTACCCATTTGGGGTTAATTTTTATGTATAGCATGGAAGTAGGGGTCCATCTTCATTCTTTTTTCTTTTTCTCTTCTTCATTCTTTGCATGTGGATACTCACTTGACCCAGAGTCATTTGTTCTAAAAGACAATTCTTTTTTAAATTTTTTTTTAGTTGTAAGTGAAAACATTGCCTTTATCTTTATTTATTTATACGTGGTGCTGAGCATCGAACCCAGTGTCTCACCCACGCTAGGCCACAACCACAGCTCCCTAAAGACAGTTCTTTAATGCACTGAATTATCCTGGTGACCTTGTTGAAAAGCAATTGACCATAAACATAAGGGTTTATTTCTAGACTTTCAATTCCACTGACTTATATGTGTTAATTGTCCAACATTTAATCTAATTATTGATATGGCTATCAATAATTTAGTTCTACTGTCTTAGGTCCCTTCAATTTCCCCCCCCCCTCTTTTTTTTGGTATCCTTTTGGACTATTTGAGTATTTTATAATATTTCATTTTAATTCATCAATTGGCTTTTTTTTTTTTTTTACTGGAAATTGAACCCAAGGGCATTTAACCACAGAGCCACATTCCCAGCCTTTTTTATTATTATTATTTTGAGATAGGGCCTCACTGAGTTGTCTTGCCAAGTTGCTGAGGCTGGCTTTGAACTTGGGATCCTCCTGCCTCAGCCTCCCAAACCACTGGGATTACAGGTGTGTGCCACTATGCCCAGCCATCAATTGCCTTTTTAACTATCTTTATTTGGTTAGAACTTTGTTGTTTTTACAAATTAGTTTGTTGTAGTGATTACTGTACAATTATAATATACTTATTTAATATTTCACAAATTATTTAGAGTAAACTTTTACTATTTTACATAAAGTACAGAAATCTTGCAGCTATATAAATTCATTGAGTATCACTTCATCATTGATCTTTATGATATAGTTAGCACATATGTAATACATTCATTGAAACCCCACTAGATAATAACTTTAGCTTCAAATAAGATCCTTTTCCCTAGCCTGAGATAGCAAATATATTTTAACACTAAAATCAAATCTGTTTTTTTTTAAAGAGAGAGAGAGAGAGAGAAAATTTTTTAATATTTATTTTTTAGTTTTCAGCGGACACAACATCTTTGTTTGTATGTGGTGCTGAGGATCGAACCCGGGCCGCATGCATGCCAGGCGAGCGCGCTACCGCTTGAACCACATCCCCAGCCCCTCAAATCTGTTTTTAAAAGAATTTGCAAGAACAATTTCATTTGCTATGGATGAATAATGTTTATTTTAACCTCCTTTAATAGGGGCTTATCTTAGTACAACAAAAGCAAATAAAGACAATTTTTTATGATACAATTTAAGAATGATCACAAGTTTTTATCAAGTTTTAAAATTCAACCATTTTTGTTTCTTATTGTTCACAGAGTTGTACAAATTTGCACAATATTTTAATGATTACTATGTTACATAAGAAGCCAAATCAATTATATCAATTGGTTAGGTAGTTCTAAAAGTTACAAATATGCTTTTGCAAAAAATAGCTATACCAAAAAATTACCAAAAGATGAATTACAACATTATAATATTGCTTAAACAAAGTTAATTGATAAATGGGCAGATGATGAAACATCAGTGCACTCAGAGAGAAATGGGCTGTTGAACATACTTGAACATAATTGATCTGTAACATCCTGGACCTCAGGGTTAATCATTCCCCATCAGTTCATGGACATTATCATGCCTGTTTGGGGTAAGGGACTTCTTGAGTTTGTTTGTTCCCCAAAGTCCATCTCTGAATTCACATCACCATCCTACTTATACACACTGGCAATAATTCTAATGAATTTTTTATTTGGCACTAATTTTTTTATTTGGATTGAATATAAGAGGTACTGGGGATTGAACTGTACTACTGAACTACATTCGCAGCTCTTTGTTTTTTAATTTGAGGCAGGGTCTCATTAAGTTGTGAAGACTGATCTTGAACTTGTGATCCTCCTATCTCAGCCTTCTGAGTTGCTGTGATTACAGGTGTGCACCACAGCACCCTGCAATAATTCTAATTAATGTAAAGTGAATTATTTTTTAAATTTTTTTTATTTGTTTTAATTAGTTATGTAGCTCAGTGGTAGAGGACTGCAAAATAAATAAATTTATATGTTTCACAAAACATGTATTCATTTGTACATGTTTTAAAAATCATTGTCACTGTGCTTTGGATCTCATTCTGTTTCTTATGTTTTTGAATCAGCACTCTGATATTAATATATATATATATACCTGTTGCTTGGGCACATGGAATTTATCCACTGCACATTACTTATCCAATTCCCCAGTGATCACAATTAGATTTTCCCCCAAATTCCTGGAAAGAGCATTGAAATCTCCAAATATGTCCCCTATGGATTTGCTTGAGAATTTCTTTGTTAAATATATATACATATATTTATTTATATACATATGGAGAGAGAGAGAAATAGAGAGAGAGATTTTAAACCACAAATGATAATGTATGTGTTTTGCTTAAGTTCTGCCAGATTGTTCTCTAGAATGTCTGTGTTAGTTTACACCAAGCTTTCAATAATTGTAGTCCACGATTCAGGCCTCTTCAGCCACCTGTTGTTTTTTTTTTAAATAAAGTTACTAGAATACAGCCACACCTATTCATTCATGTATTGTTCATGGTTTCTTTTTTTTTTAATTGTTTTTTTCTTTAAGAGAGAGAGAGAATTTTTTAATATTTATTATTATTATTATTTTTTTAATTTTCAGCGGACACAACATCTTTGTTTGTATGTGGTGCTGAGGATTGAACCCCGGCCGCACGCATGCCAGGCGAGCGCACTACCGCTTGAGCCACATCCCCAGCCCCTCATGGTTTCTTTTGTAATATAAATACAGGGTGTAGTTGTTAATACAGACACCATCTGGTCCACAAAACCAAAAATTATTTACTATCTGGGCCTTTACAAAAAACAGTATGTGTAATATTGATTCTGTGAAATTAAGAAGGGCTTCCTTCATTGCCTAGTATGGTATGTGGTAAATTTTTATAAATATTACATGTGGACTAGAAAAAATAATGTATTCTCTGCCTATTGTAGAATTCAATATATATTTAGGAACTGGTCATTTTTTATGGTATTATTCAGATTGTACTTATCTCTGCTTATTTTTGCTTGCTGACTTTCAACTTGTTGTTAAAACCTATGAATATATTGATAATCTACCTATCTCAGAGTACCATCAGTTTGTTATTTTATGTATTTTGAGGCTATATTTTTTCTGCCTACATATTCATGTATATATACAGCATATATTCTGTGGTTCCTTTTTCTAGCTCTAACAATTCTCCTTGTCTTTTATTACTTTTGTTTAAAAGTCTGTCTCATCAGATTGCTATCCAATTTCCTTTTTTGTTCATATCTTTTTCTATTCTTTTATTTTCAACCTATCATCTTTGCTTTCAGTGTATCTCATGTAGATAGCATATTCTTGGATCGTGTGTGTATTTCCAATCTTATTTGAGAGTTTCTAGATTTTAAGTTACAAATTTTACCCATTTATATTTATTGTCTTTTCTGGGAAGTTTCACAATTTTTACATGTACTTCATTCTCTTTCTTTGCTTTCTTTCTTACTTTCCACTACATAGGTAAAATTGACTTTTTCTTCTTTTTGTTATATGATTGCCTTAAGTTCCATATGCATGCTTATTACTATTAATTTATCAATAATTACCTCCAAGCAAAACAATAACACTAGCATACTTTCATGTCCATCATGATCAAGATTGTGTTGATATTGTCTAGAAGATCAGTTCCAGATTTTTACATTCTTTTTCTCTCTTTTTTTCCTTTGGTCATTGAGGTTTTTGTTTTTTTTAATTTGTTTGTTTTTTGGTTTTGGAACTGGGTATTTTTGGACAGGGTCTCACTGAGTTGCTTAGTGCTTTGCCATTGCTGAGACTGGCTTTAAACTCATGATTCTACTGTCTCAGCCTCCAGAGCTGCTGGGATTACAGGCATGTGCCACTGGGCTTGGCTTGGTCATTGAGTTTTAAACAATAGTAATATTTGCTAAGTTAATCATCCCTACATTTACCAAATACCTTGCACTATTCTCTTGGTTTCTCTACTTATTTGAACTTTTTTTCTAGAGTCTTTCCAAAGTGATAATCTTATAAGGCTTGTGCTGAAAATATTTTTTAAGTGCTGAGAACAGTCTTTTTTAAAAAATGTATTTAGTTGTTGATGAACCTTTAATTAATTTATTTATATGTAGTGCTGAGAACGGAACCCAGTGCCTCACACATGCCAGGCAAGTACTCTACCATTGAGCCCCAGCCCCAGAAAATATTTTTAAAATAGTCTTACATACAGATTATAACTTGAATGCATAAAATTTTTTTCTTTAAAACTTCAAAATCATTACTTTGTTGACTTCTTGGATCCTACTTTTTCTGTCTAAAATCAATATTAATCAATATGGTTCTTATTCTTTATAGCTGATCTTCTCTGAAGGCTCATTGTTTTTTACATTTCCTAAAGATTTTAGAATTTTCTCTTCATCTTTGATTTTCTTAAGTTTTACTATAAGGTAAAAATTTTACTATAAGGTTTCTAGGTAGGAATTTTTATACCTATTTAGCTTGACATGTAATGAGTCTGTTCAATCCCAGGAACTTTATCATCATTACTCCAAATGTTACTTTCCCATAATTTTATTCTTTCATGCTGAGTCTTGCCATCTGGATGTTAATATTTCAACTTCTATTCTTTAGATATCAGCTTGTATTTTATATGTTACATTTGTTCTTTCCTTTTGGAAGAATTTCTTAATGTTGTTCTTAATTTCTTGTTCTTCAGGTGAATCTATCCTACTGTTTATCCCATCTAATATTTCAACTATTGTATTTTTCATACCTAATATATTCACTTATGCTTTTTATGACTCATTTTTCATATTCTTAAAACTTCATTGTCATTAAAAGTAATGACTTTGCTGCAACCTTCTAAATGCTGTAAAACAGTAAAGAAAGAATCACAAAAGCCTCAAGGAAAATAAGTGTAATATTTTATTTCAAACCAAGTTGTTATTCAAGTGTACAGGCAATAGATAAACTATTTTAAACATAAAAGAATTCTGAGAATTTCGATGAGTTCTAATGAAGGAATCTGTGAGAGAATAAATTTAGACCTACCAAGAAATTACTGGAAAAGCTCCAATAAAAGAACTGGCAGAGAGGACTGGGTTTATATTACTGAAGACCAAGACAAAACACACGTTATGACTATCACGGAAGAATGGATTACAAATGATCTAGAAATGAGGGGTGGGGTTGTAGCTCAGAGGTAGAGTGCTTGCCTAGCATGTGTGAGGCACTAGGTTCGATTCCCAGAACCACATAAAAATAAATAAAATAAAGGCTTTGTATCCATCTACAACTAAAAAAAAATTTAAAAACACAAATGATCTAGAAATGAAGCAGATTTCTAGATAGAATTCAGATGGAAAGAGAAAACAAAGGCAGGATAAAATGTCAACATGTAGTGGTATAAATGTGTTTCTTCATCTGTAATAGTTTGAGCTATATAACTGCTAAATCAAATGAAAATAAATATATTTAATAATACAAAGTTTAAGTCCAGAGAAATAAGACTCTCAATCCAGGTATGTTGGCATATACCTGTAACCCCAGTGACTTGGGAAACTAAAGCAAGAGGATCCCAAATTAGAGGTCAGCCTCAACAATTTAGGGAGACCCTGTCTCAGAATAAAAAGCAAAAAGGTCTGGGGATGTAGCTCGTGGTAGAGCATCCCGGAGTTCAATTCCCAGTACAAGGAAAAAGAAGAAAAGGGAGGGGGGAGGAGGAGGAGGAGAGAGGAAGAAGGGGAAAAGAAAGAGACTATCAGCTAGAAGATGATGTGGGAAGAAAGAGAGGAAAGAGGAAAAACAGAATATTCTAATTTCATCATTGCTTATAGTAGGGAATTAATGGACTCTGGATAAAGAAATAGAGGATAAAGCTGGGTTTGTGGGTGGTACACACCTGTAATCCCAGCAGCTCCTGAGGCTGAGGTAGGAGGATCGAAGGTTCACTGCCAGTCTTAGCGATTTAGCAAGCCCTGAGCAACACAGTGAGGACCTTGTCTCAAAAATAAAAAAAATAAAAGGATAGGTGAGGTGGCTCAGAGTTGCTCCCTAGGTTCAATCCCCAGAGCAAAACAAAAACAATTAAGATACACAAAAGTACAAAGCTAAAAACTAGAAAATAATAGAAATCTTCCAAACTTCCAAATTATTAGAAGAAACACACTCAAAGCAAACAACTGAGGAAATCTGAAGAAGACTGGTGATCCTATAAAATGAACTATATCCTGGCTATGGTATTGTATTACAGTTTTGTAAAACATTACCATTGTATAGAAACTGGGTTAAAGGACACAAAGGATCTCTGTATTATTTCTTACAAATACATGTGAATATATAATTCTCTCCACAAAAATTTTCATGAAAAAGAAAAGAAAGCAAAAGAGCTTTTTTTTCTATTAATTATTTTTCCACATTTTTATAGTTGTCTTATAAATAATGATGGGATTTGTGGTTACATATTCATACATGTACATGATATAACAATGTAATTTGTCCAATATCACTCCCTAACACTTCCTCCTCCTTTCTGTCCTCCTACCTCTGGTCCCTTCCTGCTGTTCTATTGATTTCCCTTTGATTTTTCATGAGATTCACACACATACTCACATACACACCAACCCCCCCCACACACACACACACACAAATTATCTTCTCCTTTTTTCTCTCTAGCTTCCACATTTGAAGGAAAACATACGACCCTTGACATTCTGAGTCTGGCTTATTTCACTTAACATAATGTTTCCAAGTTCCATCAATTTTTCTACAAATAACATAATTTCATTTTTCTTAATGGCTGAATAAAACTCCATTGTACACACACACACACACACACACACACACACACTAGGTTTTCTTTATCCTTTCAACCCTTGATGGAGACCTAGACTGGTTCCATAGTTTGGCTATTGTAAATTGTGCTGCTATAAACATGGGTATGCATGTATTGCTATAGTATGCTGACTTTATTTTTATTTGTATTTTGGTACCAGGGATTGAACTCAGTGGCACTCAACCACTGAGCCCCGATCCGTATCTCTATTTTGTATTTTATTTAGAGACAGGGTCTCAATAAGTTGCTTTTACCTCACAGTTGCTGAAGCTGGCTTTGAACTCATGATCCTCCTGCCTCAGCCTTCTGAGCTGCTATAATTACAGGTATGCACCACAGTACCCAGTGTGTGCTGACTTTAATTCTTTAAAATAATAAATATTAAGGAGTGGTATAGCTGGATCATATAATGGTTCCATGCCCAGTCTTTTGAGGAACATCCATACTGATTTCCATAGAGGTTGTACTAATTTACAGTCCCATGAACAGTATAAAAGTGTTCCTTTTCCCCCACATCCTCTCCAGCATGTATTATTGCTTATATTCTTGACAACTTCCATGACTGGTACGAGTTTAAATCTAAGTGTAGTTTTTATTTGCATTTCCCTAATTGCTAATGATATTGTGAACATTTTTATGTATTTATAGGTCATTTATATTCTTTTGAGGAGTGTCTGTGTAATTCATTTGCACACTTATTTATTGGGTATTTGTTTTTTGGTGTTAAGTTTTTTGAGTTCTTTATATATTCTAAATATTAATCTTCTGTCAGAAGAGTAGCAAAGATTTTCTCCCATTTTGTAGGTTCTCTCTTCATATTCTTAATTGTTTACTTTGCTGTGCAGAAGCTGTTTAATCTGAGGCCATTCCATTTATTAACTCTTGGCATTATTTCCTGAGTTTTAGGGGGCCCTGAGAAAGTCTTTGCCAAAACAATAGGTTTTTAAAGCTAAAAAAGAGAAAGTATAAAACAATACATAACAGAAACAAAGCCAAACAAGTCATATTAATTGATGCAAATGAGTAAAAATTAGGTACTCAGACTAAAAGACTTCCCAATTGGCTTACAAGAAAAAACCCACCTATCTGCTACATCCTGGAGACACACCTAAAACAAATTAGCACTATTAAATTTCTTCCCACTTCCTGACTTTTAGTACCTGTTATTTTTCATTATCAAGGTTTATAACATGTACATTTCATTCTATAGCCTTAGCTTCTTTAGTATTTATTTCTAGCTCTGTTTAAATTGATATTGCAAATAACACTTCTGAACATCATTTCCAGCTCTTATTTTGATTCTCTTCTTGAATCTTTTTCTATCATTAGCATATTTTTTCAAGAAAGGCTTAGATAAGAACAGCAACAACAACAATAATGGTAACAGTACAAAATGTTTTCACTTTAGTTCCACTCTTGCTATGTGCTGAAAACTGTGCCCAGACACTTTAAATTATCTCATTTAGCTCTCAAAACAATCCTATGTCTTGAAACTATTATTGCCCCTATTTTATAGTTCCTTATTCCTTAAACACAGTAATTTTGCTTTCTTCTAGCTTCTACATCTAAAATTGTAGATTCCCTCCCCACCCCAGCATTAAATTATATCGTCAAGAATGTACAAGATTAGTATACTAAGGATGATGACTATTTAAACTTAGCAAACAAAAGACCCCACCACCCTTAGAGGGAAGTGGGGGGTTAAAAAATAATAGCAACATTTTGTTCTATCACATTTGGCTTGTTCCACAGAATAAGCCTTGAATATTTGACTTTAGGAACCCTCTATTTACTAAACAGTGAAAGCAGAGGTTGAAGAGGAAACCTCAGGCTGGGAGCAAGGTGTTTCCTTATATAGGTAGGAGGGAAGTATAGCCAAAGAAGAATCATACCATGACCAGAAAGGACTCAAGGCCATGTAATAAATAAACAAGGATTGCTTTAATTCTGAAAGAAAATATGGAATAAATATGAACTTAAAAATGATTGGTTGTTGGAATAATCCACAAATTTTGTAAATTACATACTTTCCTAATTGAGGTAGTGATGAAGAAAAAAAGGACAAAAACTCATGTGTGGATTGCCATATTCAAAATCAATTGCATATTTCTGTATTGCTTTGAGAATATTTGAAGATTGAATAATTACCTTTCCCTTTTTCCTTCCTTTAAAATACTAGTTATGGTAAATTTCTTTCTCTTACCCGTTCCCACCTCTCACTATTGTAAGTGGGTGTGTAGGAGGTAGTTAAATTTATCATTCATTCCATAGGTTGAAGAATGCTGGAATTATGATAGACTGGATGAGGAATAAGCATCACCTGAAAATTGCAAGATCAACTAATGGTTCTGAAAATGACACAGTAAAGCACAGTGGTTGAGAATAATGGTCTCTGTAGATTACATGGCTTGGGGTCAAATCCTGATTCTTCCATGTTGCCTGTGTGTCCTTGTGAGGACTAAATAAAATAATGCATATAGAGGACTTTGAAAATTCCTGGCACACAATATGTGTGATCAAAAAAACATCCAATTGTGCTTTCATCTCACAGTGCTGAATGTGACTTTGTGTTCATATTATCTGATGAACACAAGTGTTTGAATCATACATTTGAACACATTATTATTTTGTCTCCAGTATCCAAGGTGTCCTTGAAGCATTAGTCTTTTATATATATTGGTTCTCTTTAGTTCTGCATGTCTAATATGGGGCACTAGGTGAAAGAACTTGCCTTCATTTGGAATGGAATATCCAACATGCTCCAGATCTCTGCACACTCCATCGAAGAACTCCTGAAAGATTCCTGTGTTTTCACAAGATTTATCCCTTTTGCTTTGCTCCCTTTACACAAGTCTGAACCAAATACCTGAACCTTTGGTAAATACCAGAACCTTTGGTAAGCCATTATTTTTGTAAAAAAGCATACTGTCCTTTGTGATGGAGATGGGGTCAGGGATGCTGCAGGGTTCCAGAGCCTCATTGCCTATAGGGTCTTCCAGGCTCTGCTCCTGACTCATCAACCATCTGACTCTAGAGCTCTGGTGTCCTTTTTCCTGTTTGTGAAATTGAGCAAGGTTGGTATGTGGAAGGGGGACAAGAAAAGGATGGGGAAAGACCCAGAAGGCACGGAGAGTCATAACCAAAATGGAATCTCCCATGGTGACAAAGAACAACAAACACAGCGGCTGCACAAACAGGGTCCATCCCTGCTGTACTCAAACACTGGCGCCCTCAGCAGATTGAGTCTGTTTTCATTCTGTTTTAAAAAGTGGCAGTGGGGGTGAGGGTGGTAAGGAACAACCAAACAGAATAAAAAACAAAATCATTTTATTCCCTTTCTGATGCAGCTTCTGGAACCTACTCAAGTAGCAAGCTAACCTATTTCAAGTGAGAGAAGTGCATTTCATTACTTGGCAATAAGCTGGATTGGCTATTTATTAGCATCCATTTCAACATCCCAGGCATCTCCTGTAATGACAGGAAAGGCTGATCAACATTTACAGAGAAACATTTAAGAACTTCCATAAATTTGTGTTTCCTGTGCAGAGCACTGACAATCCGGAGATGTAATGACGATAATGAAATCTGGGTTTAGGAATTCCTTTGAAATCGGTCCAGGCTTGTCAGTGCCTTTGAGGAGCATATGGCTAAAGGCAGCAATGATAATAAAACCCAAGGAGGCGCAGCTCAATCGCTCACTTGCTTTTTTCCTCACTTGCTGCCTTTGCTATCCATCCATTATATTCTCTCCTGGTCATTGGCAGGAAGTCTATAAATGCCAATGTAAGGAGTATCTGGTGGGTTATTATAGCAGGCTACATTATTGTGGGTTTTTTTTTTCTTTTTCTCCTTTAAAAAAGATTTTGGCAAGGTACCTGAGACTCTGGAATGGGCTGCCAAATCTCAGTAGGATTCCAGATGGTTGAGATTCCGGCTCCTGATGCCCTGATGTCTCCCCTCCCTCCTCTCTGAGATATTTTCATTTGTGTTCTCTTCAGAGATAAATATTTTTATGTTAACTAGCTTCAAGAAGGGTCATGATGGAATGCTTCTGGATTAACCTTGACCTGAAGGAACTTGCTCAGAGCTACCTATGAACTTCCACCTTCACATCAGCCTTTTCTGTACTCTACTTGCCCTGTTCAGCATCCTCCTCCCCTCCTGCTCCCGCTGAGATCTCCTGTGCAGAGCTGACCTACTAATGCTCCCTCTTTCTTCCCCCACGTATCTAGCTGCTACCTAAGAGGTGCTCAGGCATTCATGGAGTATATGTGAGTGTCTCTCTGAGCTCCTCAACTCTGCAAGCTGGGCTGCTGGAGCACCCACATTGTCCTCTTTCACAGGAATGCAATGTGGTGGTTACACACAAGACTATGGTCAGAATGCTTGGTGCAACTCCTGGCTCTGCCTCTTGCTGGGTGTGTGACCTTGGACAAGCTACTTAACCTCTCCTAGGTCTCAGTTCCCCCATCTAAAAATTGGGACAACTAATTATCTTAATAGGATTATTGTGAGAGTGAATCAAGATACTGCATGTGATATGCTCAGCAAAATATCTGCACGTACTAAGTGTTCCATGAGTATTTAGCTATTGTGATTGTCATCATAGCTTTATAATAATATTTCAACTTTTAGGTGGCTGCCTGACTCCCACTCTGGACTGAAATCGCCGGGAGAGCAGAGACTACATGCTGTCTCTGATCTCCAACTTCTAACTCAGCGGCTAATAATACATTCTGCCTCGGGCGTATTTGTATCTTTCAACAGGGCTTTGGGGAGGACTGTGCTCTAAATAAAAGGAATCACTTTAACAGGTGAAAGTCATGTGCAAGGCACATACTTTCCTCATATATTTGTCTTTTCCTTTAAGAGAAGCAACACCATGTTATTAGCTCTCTTAGGAGAGGAGAAGCTGCTCAAAGCCAAGGACATTCTTGAGCCATGTTTTAGTGGCAGAATGATGTTTCATAACAGGTGAAAGTGGGGGCTCCATTCTCTTTCACTCCCTGCCTCCATACAGTGAGCAGAGCAGGTCTGGTAATCCTTCTGGTCAATCTCCCATGCTCCACCCTCTCTCCTGAACCCACAGGAGGGAGGGGAATGGGGTTGCTGTGTTGGCTTAACTAGCCCCATTTCAGAAAAGAGTATAGAAAGCCCCCCACCACCAGTTTTTCAGAACTAAGCTTTGTGCCTGAACTCCGAGAAGCCCTACTTCTTGGCAGGTGGCATCTACTTGTGCACTATTGAAAGTGAAGATGTGTTTCCCACTTCCAGGATGACTGAGGGAGGTAATCCTGAAATGGAGAAGGAGCAAGTAGATGATCCAGATGCCAACATTCAACCCCAAATCCAAACAGAGAATTTTGGGGCTATACCTCAATATTCAAGAGTACCTGAGGGCTGGGGATATAGCTCAGTTGGTAGAGTGCTTGCTGCACATGCACGAGGCCCTGGGTTCAATCCCCATCACCACATACACAAAAAGCACCTGACACCTATAAGGGATCATGACAGACAGTGACATTCATAGTACATTCTGAGATGGTGCCTGAGGGGGCCAGAGCAGAAGTTTTCTTGTTACTCTCTCCCATTTTGTTCTGATTAAACCATTCATGATGAGCACAGACAGCTTCTATAATTTTTTTTTTTTTAAAAAAGAGGTGATTGAGGGCTGGGGCTGTAGCTCAGTGGCAGAGCACTTGCCTAGCATGCATGAGGCCCTGGGTTCGATCCTCAGCACCACATAAAAATAAATAAATAAATAAAATAAAGGCATTCTTTCCATATACAACTACAAAAAAAAAAGTTAAAAAAAAAAGCAGGTGACTGAAAGAAAACCGAGGCATTAAGCCTGGCTGCAATGATAAGGAGCCAGGGATAGGCAACTGCCTCCTCCTTCCTGCTCCTTTGAGTCCCACTTCAAGTCTCCTTGGTTCCACATTCTCTTTCCCTGAACTGAGCCATGATATCTTCTCCTCCAAACCCCACCTGTGTTATGTGTAAATAACCTTTGGCTGGAATTCAGTCAACCTGGCTTCTTGCCCAGCTCTGCCCCTACTCAGTAGCCTTGAGATCTTGGGTTCTTAAACTTCTCCAAAAGACACCTGGCAAATGGAGAGAGACTGTCAGGTTCTGGCCAGATGATAGATGCAAACACTCTTTTCAAAGAACACAGTGCTATAAACAGTGTCCCCAGAGGTTTGAGAAAGTCTAGAAACACACTGTGTCCCAAGAGTTAAGAGGCGAAAAAGCTATAGAGTCAAAGACAAAATATACAGTCAAGTCTCAAGCAAGAGGACTAGAATCCCACACCAGGAAACTGGGGAAAGCAGATTTAGTAACTGTTATAGTTTGGGTTTAGAATGACCTCCAAAGGCTCGTGTGTTGCAGGCTTGGTCCCCAGCTGATGGAGTTATTGGGAGGTGATGGAAAATTTAGGAGACAGGGCCTTGTTGGAGGGAATAGGTCATCGGGAGGGTGCCTATGAAGGGTTTATTTAGTCCCAGCCCCCTCCCTCTCCTTCCTCACTGCTAGTAGGTGAGCAGCTTTGCTCCACCATACTCTTCCTGCTATGATATTCTGCCTCACCACAAGCCTATAGTGATGGGGCCAAGTGACTATGGACTGAAACCTTGGAAACTGCAATCCAAAATAAGTCTTAAGTTGCTTTTCTCAGATGTATTGTCATAGTGATAGAAAGCTGACTACCACAGCAACCAATCACTTCACACTCTAATCCAGACCACAAAATCTAGAATTCCCTAATTTAGAGAGAGATGAAATCTTGAAGTTTATTTATTCCTGTCTTCTCGTTCTCTACATGCAGAAACTCAAGGTCAGAAGGTCTACCAACTTCTCCTTGTTCTCAGTCCAATACTCTTAAAACTAAATGTTCCTTTTTGTGAAATGAGCCTTCAATTCTCAAATTCTGTGACTTGATAAAATTGTGTCTAGGAAGAACTAAGTGAGGGTCTAGAGTTGTAGCTCAGTGGTAGAGCACTTGCCTAGCATATGTGAGGCACTGAGTTCAATCCTCAGCACCACATAAATAAACAAACAAATAAATAAATAAATAAAGGCACTGTATCCATCTGCAACTATTTAAAAGAAAAGAAAAACTAAGTGAATTCCCATGGTCAGAGATCTTAGTGGCTATAGACCCAGAGGAAAATCAAGATCTGCTACCTGATTCAGAAGTGAATTCTGATTCAGAATGGGACACAGATGCTGAAAGTTATGATTTCTGAGTTAGAGAACAGGCTCAGGAAAGTTCTAAGAAATTCATAGTCTAAGCTGCAGATCCATTTGGGAACATTAACAGCAATTTGGGGCTGCATGAACAGAGCAGGATGGACTTCTATATCTCTGGTCCTAGACCCTAAAATTCCAGCATCCTGATGAATTAAAAGGCAATAGAGCTAAAGAGAACTGCTGGGTACCAATGGCCATTTAGCTTGGCATGGCCTTAGAAGTCATAGGTATTTTTCTTTCTAATCTTTGTGATTTCAAGGATTCAGTTCATCAACTGTCTACTGAGTACTGATACTGTATCAAAGTTGGAGGCATAGGAAAAAAGGAATCTATGGAACTGCCCTCAGGGAGCACATTAGAGAGATGGGTTGGGGAAGTGAGTCTCAGACTGTGAAAGGATGAACTAAAAGTTCAAGACAATGTGAGGTTGTGGGTTGAAACAATAAATCCAAACACATCCTATGGAAGTTAAAGAAGGAAGAGAAGCAGTGAAGGTCAGAGTGCTCATGGATATGAGGATGAATGAGGCAGGGATTTGAAAGTTATGCCTCCAAAGTAGAAAAATTAAGAGAAACAATCCAGCTCCTCTGAATCATCTGACCTGCTATAGGAAGTGCCCTGGAGAGCTCACCATCACCCCCTACAGGGAGCCAAGTGCAAGGCCTGGCCCTTTTATAGTCAGGCATGTAGAGATGGCGACTTTCCAGAAATTCACTACAAATCAAAGAGCAGAGCCATACTTGAAACCCATGTAGTGTGACTCCCATCTCTCATCTATTTCCCCTCTCTCTGCACGAGGAGTGACTCTCCAGCATCAGAGCTGGCCCCACCACCTTAGGTCCAGTGTTTGGCTTGAAGAGTATGTGTCTCTGGAGCAATGACAACACTAAGAATTTTGCCTACTGCAACAGACAGACTAATCAAGTGGCTAAAATGAAATCTACATATACATGAAATAGAAAAGTATTTTGAGCTATGTGGATACTAAGCTTCCTGAGAAACACTATGGAGACATTTACTTCAAGCAGGGTGAATAATCATATTAATCATATCAAGCTCATATGGCAGATGTTGGCTGGATAACCTAGCAACAAATCCCAGTCTGTTACTGTTTTGCCTTCTGCACTATCAAGGTGCAAAGTGATACCTACTTTCCCTGCTTCCCTTGTAGCTAAGAGGACTAAACAATCTAAATATGATGAGAAAGAGATTTGGGGAAATGCTATGGGGGGTGGTTAGAAAGCTGTTTCTTGCCTGAAAAAGGGAGTTATTTATGAAAGAGGATGTCCTGCTTCCACCTTCTTTCCCTTTCTTCCTTCTTGACCAAGGATGTAATGTCTAGAATTATGGAGCCATTTTTTTAATAACAAGTAAGGGGTGGGGTCAGGGGCAGAGCCAACATAATAATGTTGGGTTTCTAAAAAGACCTGCAAATAACACCTAATTTCTTATCCAGATTCTGAGCCAACTGAAAAATAAACCAAAATATTGATTTTTTATTGATAAAGCTAGTGTATAGCACATAGTTTAACAAGGAAGCTACCAACTACACTAAAAGAACAGCCTGTCCCCTGTTCCCACCTTCATGCCCCACCTGTAGACACATACACCAGCCATAGTTCTTTGAGAATCCTGCAGGACCATGATGATGGCAATGAAGATTCTGCCACCAAAAATCCATGAAATGAATTAGACAAAATGTTAATTAAACCCACAACCAGGCCACTGTCTCCAAGGCTGAGTATTCACTCTTTTATTTCCCATCTCAAGTAATTGCTAGCGGTGTCTAACATGGTCTATTAGAGCTTCTGCAATTAAACTATATGAGAATATTGGCATTCTTCAGCAATAAAGGCTGACTGGTGGTTGCCCCAGTTGTAAACAAAACAAAAAACAAACAAACAAAAAAAACAAAGCTACAAACCGTTCTGCCATCAAATTCCCAAAGAAATAACACTTTTTCCTTGTAGGTTAAAGTGCAAAGAAATTTGAAGTCAAAAATCAAATTTCCTTGTCCTTATGTGTTAAAGTTCAAAGGAATTAAGGTTCACAGCACATGGTCCCGGCTTCTCATTCAGCCTCAGCCTTGGCCTCAGTCTCAGCCCCA
>NW_025999977.1:504377-518219 GCF_001458135.2 Marmota marmota marmota
CTATTCCTCCAGGACCTCGGAAATGAATTATTTCAAAATCAAGTCTCTGGTACACCACATTTTTTTGATTAATTATTTATTTTAACCAATAAATGAAAATTGTATTTTTCAGTACAGCATGATTTGGAGAACATGGATAAGTGGCAAAATTGAGGTAATTAACATATTCATTACTTCACATGCTTGCCATTTGTGGTGAGAAGGCTTAAATCTACTCTCTTAGCAATTTTCAAGAGTCCTGGGCTGAGGGCATAGCTCAATGATAGAGCACTTGCCTAGCATATGCAAACACACACACACACACACATATACATACAATATGTTGTTATTAACTGTAGTCACCATGTTGTACAATAGATCTTTTAGATTTTGTATTCTTATCTAACTGAAATTTTGTGTCTTTCAACTAATGTTTCCCAACTCCACTCCACACCTCAGCCTCTGGTAACCAATATTCTATTCTTTGCTTCTATATTTTATACTTTCAAAGATTCCATGTGTAATGCATTATTCTTTTCTATCTTTATTTTTCTCCTTTTGCCCAATTTTTCACTCCTCCCCTTTTCAGCCCCTGTGTAATGTTATAGTAATTTTACTATATTTAATAACTATTTTTTTTACCTATTCCAGAACCTTACTACAAGTTCTTACCTGGATTAGAGGAACTGTGGAGAACATGATGAACAAGTTTTTGTTTCTTCTAAGGCTGATTGGTATGTGGCTTTGCTCTGAAGTGACTGTAGAAATAAGATTCAGTGTCTTCTCTCAAAGTGGTGCTAATACTGGGAACAGCAGAAGACACACACTGAGAGAAAGTATCAATACCTGGATATTCACCCAGCCTGGAACCCTTAAGAGAAAGAAGCTTACTAAGTAGTCCCTTGCATTAAAAAAAAAAAGTCATAATCATCCTAAGCAGTATAAAAAAGTAAAGGAACAAACCACTCCAAATAGCCTATAACACTTCAACAACTGACTCCATTGACATCAGAGTGAAGGAAATGTCAGAGAAAGAATTTTAAAAGTTCATAGTTAAAATATTCAACGAGTTAAAAGAAGATGCAAGAAATGAACTTAGAAAATACAAGAAGTGAAAGACCATTTCAATAAAACGATAGAAATTCTGAAAAAGAAACAAACAAATCCTGTAAATGAAGGAATCAATAAATCAAATTAAGAGTTCAATGGAAAGCATCACCAATAGCTTAAATCACTTTGAAGATAGATGTTCAGGCCTTGAAGACAAAGTATATAATCTTGAAAATAAAGTTGATGTTTTAGTCAGCTTTTTGGCCACTGTGACCAAAATATCTGACAAGAAATGTAGAGAAGGAAAAGTTTATTTTTGGCTCATGGTTTCAGAGGTTTAGTCCATGGTCAGCTGACTCCATCGGTAGCTCTGGGAACAAGGCAATGCAGAATGTCATGGCAGAAGGATGTGGCAGAGGGAAGCTCAGGACATGGCAACTACGATGCAGAGAGCTCCACTTACCAGGGACAAAATACAAACCCCAAAGGCACACCCTCAGTGACTCTTTCCTCCATCCACACCCTACCTGCCTTTGGTTATCATCCATTCAATACATAACAGTGGATTAATCCACTGGTAGGTTACAACTCACATCATCTAATTATTTCACTCTGAGCATCCTTGCATGTCTCACACATGAGCTTTCAAGGAACAACTCATATCTAAACCATAACTGTCGACAATATAGAAAAGATGTGAAGAGATCATGACTAGAAATATTCAAGAAATCTGGGATGACATTAAGAGACCAAATTAAAAAATCCTTGGGGTAGAAGAAGGCTCTGAAATACAAATTAAAGGAATGCACAATCTCTTCAATGAAATAATGTTAGAAAACTTTCCAAATCTTAGTAACAAGATGGAGATTCAGATATAAGAATTCATAACCACTGGGCTGGGGCTATGGCTCAGCAGTAGAGCACTTGCCTAGCACGTGGGTTCGATCCTCAGCACCACATAAAAATAAATAAATAAAGGTATTGTGTCCATCTACAACTAAAAAATAAATATTTTTAAAAGAATTCATAACCACTAAACCTGCATTAGAAAACATACTCAAATAAATATTTCATGGAGAAGAAATGAAAATGAAAACCAGCACAAGGATGAATTGCACTAGAAGAATAGTCAATAAAGGAGAATCAAGTTTGAATTAAGCATTAAAAATAAATCAAAATGGCAGGAAATTAAAACCATCTCTCTATAAAGATCCTACATGTAAATTAAATAATGTGGTATCTATCTTTCTGTGCCCAGCTTATTTCACTTGATACAATGTCCTCCAGGTACATCCAAGTTGTCACAAATGACAGGATTTCTTTCTTTTAAAAGCTAAATAGTATCATATGTGTATATGTACCACATTTTCTATATCCATCATCCTTTGATGGATGCTTACGTTGATTTCATATCCTGGCTACTGTGAATAATGCTGCAATGAACATGGGAATGCAGGCATCCCTTCAAGATCCTAATTTCATCTCCTGGGCTAGGGGTATAGCTCAGTTGGTAAAGTGCTTGCCTAGCATGCATGAAAGCCCTGGGTTCAATCCCCACCAACATCAAAAAGAAAAAAAAAAGCCCTCTGATTTCATCTCACTTGGTTACATATTCAGTAGTAAGCTTGCTAGATCATACAGAAGTTCTATTTTTAATTTTTTGAGGAATGGCTATACTTTTTTCCAGAATGGCTAAGCTACTTTACATTTTCATCAACAGTACAGCATGCTTTTTTTTAAGGGTCTAAAGATTTAAAAAGATATACACAGCATTGGCTCCACAACTACCAAATTTTAAGAGAACAGGCCCATCTGATTCTCCTAGAGAACAGTTATCTTAATTCCCTAAACCCAGTACAAACTAATATTTCAAGAACCCCAACAGTAACTAAGAAAGATGGAGAAAATTTCCTTCATTCTGGCCCCTTCTGGATGTCAGATTATGAAGTTGTTCATAAACCATTTAAATCCATAAGCCTTTGGACCTAGACTCAGTGGGAGAAGGCTGACAGCAAAAGATTAATTTGGGGACTGTGCTCCTACCATTTAAATTCACATAACCCTTTAAATTCAATTTCCCTTTTCATCCCTTAGCCCAGCTTCCCTAGCAGAAAGAACAGGGAGCAAAATTTATGTGCTAGTACTTTTTTGAGAGGAACAAGCCCAGGAAAGCAAGAATGAGAGAAAATGGGAAGCAAAGCAGGGAAGGAGGAGAAGTAAATTCAAGTTGGTACACAACCAAACTGGCCATGGCACCACAAACACACATTTCTGGTTACTTGACCCCACAAGCTATCTTCCAAGTAGGCCACGTAGAACCACCCTGCCTTAGATAGCCTTTGGGATGATAAGAAAGTGGTGGGAACCTAGATATCTGTTTTATTAAGTTCTTATTCATATCCAAGTTTGAAAACTTTTGCTTTATAGAAAGTTATTTGCATAGGGACAAAAACCTCTATACGCTACAATCTCATTGGGAGCTAAATACCATGTAGGCAGGTAAAAGCCTGTCACCTGGTCTCAGAATTAAAAGCCAACTGCAAAAATTCCTTCCTCTTAACAAACCACCATAACTAGAGTGCAAGGCCCCGCACCATTTATCCTGACTCCTCCAGAAGCTTTCCCATATGAATCTTTTTGTCCTCCATTTCTCACTCTTAGATATTTATTTCCTAATGTTTCTAGTCAGCGTTCCAGATGTAAAAATTCTGAGACTATACACTCCCAAACTTAAGGCCCTTCCCCATATAAAACGTATGTCATAAAGAACAACATTGAATATCATATGACCTTTTGACACTGACACCCAAGAGTAAAAAGCAAGAGCTAAGACAAGCACACCCAGCTTATCCTACTTAACTTCACTGGTCAGACAGTAACTTCATTTTCTTTGAGAAAGAACAGGAATTACATTAATGGGTATCCCTGGTCATGGAAGGAAAAAGCACAGGCAGAAAAAAAGCAGCTCTCCAAAAACTAAGCCTGGTGGAGAATGAAGATTAAAGGAGCCTAGGTCTTTGATAGCATCATAGTGGCCACACCAGTCCCCAGAATTCCTGCTTCTAGACCTCTAGATATGTAAGCACTGGTTTCTGATTGAATTGTGTACCCTGGATAAAGACACGGTGAAATCCTAACCCCTGTGCCTCAGACTGACCTTATTTGGGTCTTTATTAGAAGGAATCAAATTAACATTGAGGCCTGGGCTGCGGATGTAGCTCAGTGGTGGAGCACTTGCCTAGCATAGGTGAGGCACTGGGTTAGATCCTCAGCACCACCTAAAAATAAATAAATAAAATAAAGTTGTTATGTCCATCTACCAAAAAAAAAAAAAAAACAGATTTTTTTTTTTTTATCAATGACACCCTTTCCCTAACAAGAGTAAAAATGAAAAGAAAAAAAAAGGGATTCCATGACACTCATCAGTTTTTCAATGTGTATCCTCTAACTCCTTGTCCCTGCTTAGACACAAACTCAATACTGGGAGGAGTGACTAATGCCAGCATGTGTCACTCTACCCAGCAGTCACTAAATTATGAGACTAGAAGGAAAATATCACTCAGGAGCCATTATACCTCATGGCAGAAGCTGAGGGAAAAACACTAATCAGTATTGGAGAGGAGGTGGGCAGGGAGTGTGTGTGGGGGGGCGCAGGAGGGATCTCTTAGTCAGCAGCCCTAGACCTATCCTCGAAGAATTTCTGGAATGTGACAAGGAAGTTACATCCAAATTTGTGGGTAATGGCTTCAAGATGAATAATATCTCTGCTATATTTGAGCTTCTCTTAAACATAGAAAATTGTGCTACAAGAAATAACTTTAATCTCAGCTCGATTCTCTGCCAAGTGAGGCCATTTAAGGATTTTTTAAATGTTAAGCCTGCCAAAGCAGATTTGCCCCATTGGTGACAATGGGGGAAGATGAGAAGGTGACATAAGAGGATAGGCCCTGACTCCAAATCTGATTTGAATATAGCATGGAAAGCCACCCTGGGTGAGAGAAGCCATGGGGATGAAACATGGGCTAATGCCAAGAGCCTGGTTTTGTTTTGAGTGATGAGCTCGTGAGTGCTTATTATTAAAGTTAACTAAGTAAAAGTCATTATAATGGAGAATGGGAAAAATCAGCCGACAGCAACTCCATTGTTACCTTAAGTGGGATCTTCTTGGAAAACGTTTATAAAATATTAGATTTGCAAAGAAGTAATCATCTCTATAATCTTATCATGTTTTGGACGAGAAAATTATAAAGTGTGTCCCACTACCCCTCCAAATCCCAGAAGTGACTTAGTAAGTTTGGGGTTAGTACTTCCCAAGTTATAAAATGGCAATATAGTTGGGAGTTGTTTGGCTTCTTTTACTCCCCACACCAGTCCCTTTGGTAAAAATATCCCCTTAATTATCATCAAAAGGGCTGGGGATGTCGCTCAAGCTGTAGCGCGCTTGCCTGGCATGCGTGCGGCCCGGGTTCGATCCTCAGCACCACATACAAACAAAGATGTTGTGTCCGCCGAAAACTAAAAATAAATAAATAAATAAATATTTTTTAAAAAAATTATCATCAAAAGCATTTGCACAATGTATGTATAACATGTCAAAATATACCCTACTGTCATGTATATCTAAAAAGAACAAATAATTTTAAAAAACATTTGTACATATGTGGCTGCTATGATATGTGGCAAAGTAATGATCAGCGTGAGGGAAACAGACCCAGATTCTGGAACTCCTACAATCTGATGATTTAGGAATGATCAAGAAAAACTAAGAACCTGAGTTATTAAATAAACACAAATATAAAGAATGTCACTTTTACCCTGAATACAAAAGCAACCTTGAGAAGAACAAAACTGGAGTTATCACACTTCCTGATTTCAAAATATATTTTAAAAACTACAATAATCAAAAATAGTAGCTGACTGGGGATTAACTCAGGGCAGAGCACTTGCTGAACATGCTCAAGGCCCTAGATTCAATCCCCAGCACTGTATACCAACCAACCAACCAGTATGCTATTGACATAAAAACAGACACATAAACCAATGGAACAAAGTAGAAACTTCACAAATAAATATACATACCTGTGGTCAACTGATTTCCAACAAGATATCAAAAAAATACACTATGGGGAATGGATAGTTTCTTCAGTAAATAGTGTTAGGAAAACTGGATATTTACACAGAGAAGAATGAAATTGGACCCATAGTTCACACCATATCCAAAACACACACACACACAAAATCAACTCAAGCCAGGTGGTGGCTTATGCCTGTGCATGCCTATAATCCCAGCGGCTCAGGAGGCTGAAGTAATAGGATCACAAGTTCAAAGCCAATCTGAGCAATTTAGCAAGCCCCAAGCAACTTAGCAAAACTCTTTCTCAAAATTAAAAAAATAAAAAGGGTTTTAGGATATGGCTCAGTGATAAAGCACCCCTGAGTTCAATCCCCTGTACCAAAAAAAAAAAAACTTCAAAATGAAAGTTTCACATTAAGACCTAAAGCCATTAAATTACTAGAAGGCAACATAGAGGAAGAATTTTTTGTCCTCAGTCTGGCCAATTAATTTTAATGGTTTCCACCATAAAACAAAAAGATAAGTATGTAAGGTAATGCATGTTAACTGGCTTGATTTAGCCATTTTACAAATGTATACATATAGCAAATATAAAAATTGTATAATTTTTATTTCTCAATTAAAAAATAATGCACTAAGTGCTTGAAAATTATTGAGTAAATCTAAGTGTTCTCATTACAAAAAAAAAAGAAAAAGAAAATACTATGTGAGGTTCTAGATATGTTTCTTAGCTTGATTATGCTGATATTTCAATAAATTATGTGTATATGAAAATATCTAACTGTACACCATAAATTTATACAACTTTGGTCAATCGTATATCAATAAAGAGAAAAAAAATTATAACTTACTGCCCCAATTTAGTTTTTTGTTTATGTTCAAATATGATATCAGTACTACATTACTAATATATTATGTATATTACAAAGCACATATAATTTTTTAAAGAATGAAATTTTAATAATTATATAATAATATCCTATTAAGTGGTAGAATAAATTTTATTATTTTAAAAAATTAGATACCTAAAAATTCAATGATTATCAAGCAAATTAATAGTTTTCTAGTGCTAATGTCATTTTCATTATGAATTTGATTTTCAATTTTTGTTTTGAGAAGCATGTTTGTAAATAATCAAAATGTCTAAGTATTCACCTTGCAGAATTATAAACTTTTAGTTAAAATTTCTGTTGTGAAATATACTATCTGTATATATATGAATGTGTATATATATATATTACATGTGTATAGTATATATACAATGATAAAGAATAAAAAAAAAAGGTTACTTTCATTTAGTTCAAGCAAAAAAAAAAAAAAAAAGTAAAGGGCATTTAATGGGTGGTTTGGAGCCAAGAATAAATCTGTACCTCTCTGGCAAGACATCTGGACAAATGTGCCTTGTGTCTAATGTGAGCCGAGCCCCTGGCTGGATGCTGAAAGGAGTGCAAAAATGAATAAGAGCCAGTGCCTGCCCTCAAGGAGTATGAAGTCTGGTAGGGAGACAGGTGTCAACACAAATAGCTATTTTATATAAAAATGCAAAATTTGGCCAAAGTGTAACAAAACAAAAGGCAATAAGAGCATAGTGAGAAGGGGAAGGACAAGTGTTTTTAAGAATTCGAGTCGCCTTAGCCAGAAGCAGAATGCACACACAGTTACCCAGATACTCAGAAGACTGATACAGGAAGATTGCAAGTTCAAGGGCAGCCTGGGCAACTTAGTAAGACGCTGTCTCAAAATTTAAAAAATTTTAAAAAGGTTGGTATACAACTGAGTGGTAGAAAGCTTGCCTAACATGCATAAGGCCATGAGTTTAATCCTGAGTACTGCAAGAAGGAAGGAAGGAAGGAATGGATGGATAGATATTGGAGTCACCTGGAGATCTGGAGTTGGCCCTAGAGGAAGACCCCCAGTGAATGGTGCTATAGTTTGAATCTTGAATATCCTCAAAAGGCCCATGTGTGGAAGATTTGGTCCCTATCCTGTGATACTATTGGGAGGTGGTAGGTCATTGGGGACATGCCCTTTAAGGGAATAGTAGGCTTCTGGGCCCTGTTCTTTCTCTTTCTCTGCTTCCTGGCCATCATGAGGTACACAGGACTCCTCTGCTAGGCACTCCCACCAGGTTGTACTATGTCACCACAGGTCCAAAGCAATGGGTCCATGTGACCATAGACTGAAACCTATGAAGCATTTCATCAAAATAAACCTTTTCTTATTTTAAGATGATTATGTCAGGTATTTATCACAGTAACAGAAAGCTGACTAATGATGCAGAGGGCCTTGGAGAAGAGATTTGAAGGCTTAGAGTGTGATGAGGACAAAGGGCATCTAAATCTGGATCACAAACCTGGGCTCTCTAAAAATCCCAAAAGACCCTAAAGATGAGGCTAATGTGGCCAAAGAGAGAGGAATGCTGGGCACATATGACAGGCAGGGTGCTCCCGAGGGAAACATGGAAGGTTGAATCAGTCCTGGACCCGCCACTGGGGAGCTTTGTATCTAGAGGACCAGATCTACTTACTATAGGTTAAAAGGTCCCTGCCTGGACAGCCAAATTAAGGATTAGGCCAGGAAATGGGTAGGAATTGATGTATTGGAATGAGAAAGTATGGACAGTAGAGTAAAGTGGTTAGGGACACAGGTATGGAATTCAACTTCTAGTCTATATCCTAGATCTCCCACTTTCTAGCTCCTTAATCCTGGATCAAAACTTGAACTCTCTGCTTCTCAGATTCCTCATCTGTCCAACATGGACAATAAAATTATCTACCTCATAGAGCTGGAGTGAGTGGGAAAGAGTTGACAAATAAAAAGCAACAGCATAGAGTTAGCACTTATCACTGTTCCCTGGAACCATTTTCTAGGCCTTTGACCTGAGTACACACCCTCTCCTTCTGTCCCCACTGATTTTTTTTTAAGAACCCATTCCAGCCAGGTGCAGCAGTACACACCTGTAATCCCAGTGGCTGGGGAGACTGAGGCAGGAGGATCACGAGTTCAAAGTCAGCTTTAGGCGCTCAGCAACTCAGTGAGATTCTGTCTCTAAATAAAATACAAAATAGGGTTGGGGATGTGGCTCAGTTGTCAAGTGCCCCTGAGTTCAATCCCTAGTACCCCCCCAAAAAAAACAAAACAAAAACCCATTCTTTTTTTTTTTTTTTTGTGTGTGTGTGTGTGATGTTGGGGATTGAACCCAGGGCCTTATGCATGTAAGGCAAGCACTTTACCAATTGCACTATATCCCCAGCCCCCATTCCATTTTAATACAGATCCAATTTACTCATTTGGTCAAAACATGAACTACTGAAGCCAGTGGATTGGGGTTCAGTTTCTCTATGGATCTATTAATGCTTCTTGGTTCTCCATCAAAGATGGAACATTCCTCTAGCATAGTTCCCAGTCTTGGGGAGCAGCAACTAAAAAATAGAGGCCTTAGTTAAGACAGGGTCCTACTGGAGAGCAGGGATGGGTCAAGACCCCCAGCACCACATTGAACAATCAATTTGGGCCCCACCACTCCCATCATTCTTTAACTTTTAAAATAAGGAGAGAAACTAACAATTTTCAGTCAAAGGCTTCCTTCCTTCTTCTCTCCACCTCCACTTCCCATATGCTCCAACTCCTCCCAACAAAGCTAACGCTGTAGAGATGAGTCTTGCTACTCTCGCTGCTCTAAAGAAAAGCTCAGCCTCTGACGACCAAAGGACATAAAGTTCTTGGAGGCAGCACAATTGCCAGGCAGCCCAGGAACTCAGAGACAAATGTGATGACAGCATGTGGCCACAGCCAGGAAAGTGGCTCTTTCCAGGGTGAGACAGCACAGCCATTCAGGGAAAGAGAAATTAGAACTGCTTCACTCACCTTTTACCCCTGGCCCCGCCCAGCTCCTGCTCTGCAGGGTTGCTTTGGAGGATTTGCTGCTGGTGTTACACAGCTGGATGAATTCTACTCAGAGGAATTTTCCAAAGAGCCTGGGAGGAAATCTGAGGCTTCCCTGAAGCATTGTGAAGGTTCCACCAACCTTAATGAGGCTCCTGTGGTGCAAATAATTGCAACCCAGTAAAAAGAGGGGACCAAAAGGTCAAAGGGCACAGCACATAAGTGATTTCCAAGAAAGTGAATCCACCTAGACTCTCCCATTTGGAAACACAGTATGTGCATGGGATGATGACTGATTCTCCTATTAATCATTGTCATAAAACAAAACCACCTCAAAGGCAGTGGTAGATTAGATGAGAGGAATCAAGGAAACTGTGATCCACAGGGTGCATTTGAAAATACAGCAGGCTCCTGGGTCCTTGTGATAAGTCACCTCCATCAATTCCATAATCAAGCTGGATGTGGCTCTATAGTGAAGCACTTACTTGGCTAGTATGACAAGATTCTGGATTCAGACCAGATGTGGTGGCACACACCTGTAATCTCAGAAGCTCAGAGGCTGGAGGATTGCAAGTTCAAAGCCAGCCTCAGCAATGGCGAGGCATTAAGCAATTCAGTGAGACCCTGTTTCTAATTAAAATACAAAATAAGTTCACTAATGCATTGTAGTTGCACATTAATAGTGGGGTCCATGTTAACATAATCATACACACATAGTATATAATTTGCTCCAAATCAGTCCATAGTAATTTCTCTTTCTCTCCATTCCTCCCTCTTCCTATTCCCTTTACCAAAAATTAATTAATAATTAAAATACAAAATAGGGCTGGGGATGCAGCTCAGTGGTCAAGTGCTGCTGAGTTGTTCAATCCCTGGTACCAAAAAGAAAAAAAAAAGATTTTGGGCTCAAATCCCCAGTAATGAAAAAAAAGGAAGAAAGGAAGGAAGAGAGGGAAAGAAAACAAAACTACACACAAAAAAAATAGATCTTTCAATTCCAAGACCTCTTTTCACTTTTTTTAAAAAATATATTTATTTTTAGTTGTAAATGGATACAATACCTTTATTTATTTATTTTTATGTAGTGGTGAGGATGGAACCAAGGGTCTCGGACATGCTAAGCGAATACTCAACCCCTGAGCCACAACCCCAGCCCCACTTTTCACTTTAAAGAAAAAAATTCACCTTTTATTTTCTCTTACAATATTCCTACCTCAATCTACAGCCTGGCAAATGTCCTCCACAAGAAGTAGCTCATCAGGGCTCTGTTTTCTCCTCACCAAGTCTTGAGATGATGACCCAGCTGTGGCGCCACAAGGACCAAAAACGATGGTGGACATAGGCAAAAAGAGATGTGTTTAGGCAGAAGTCTGAAACTAGCATGGAGAAGAAATGATTAAGGAGAGAAAGAGAGAAGGAGAGGGACCTCAGCCAGAGGTGGATCCTCTGAAGCCAGGATGATGTGGAAGGGTTACTCGCTGCAGTCCTAAAAGGGAATGGGGCAACACAAAGGGTTTAAAGAAGGACTCCTCCTGTCTAGGACCGAAAACTGGTCTCTCACTTCACCCCTACCTCTCTCTTTTTTTTATAATTTTAAGAAAAAACATCAAAATGTGTTTGAGCTAGGTACGGTGGCGCACACATGTAATCCCAGTGGCTCAGGAGGCTGAGACAGGAGGATTGAGAGTTCAAAGCCAGCCGAAACTGTTAAAAAACATAAAAATTTTTAAAAATGTACTCCCTCCCCCACCCCCAAGATCAGACCCTGGGCCTAATGTGTACTAGGGAAAGTTCTCCACTGCTGAACTATACCCAAGCCCAGATTCCATACTTTCTGTTGTATTTTGTTTTCACCCTTGTGCTCTTATTTTTTATTCTAACCCTTATTAACTGTATTTGTTATGGTTCAGAGCAGGAATGTGACAATTGTACTTCCTAAAAATACTTCCAACAAAAAAGTTATCCCAGATTTCCTTGAGAGATAGAGACATATCCCCTCACCTTATACCTGGGTGGGAATTGTAAATGCCTCAACTGTGAGAATATGGCAGAAGTGAGGCTATAGGATTTCTGAAGCTAAGTAATAAAGGTGATTCTCTCTCTTTCCCTCTCTAAAGTCTGGAACCGAGCCCTGTGCTGTGAGGAAGCCCAGACCACATGGAGAGGCCCACCTGGACAGGAACCAAAGAGCTCCACTGACAGCCAGCACCACTGAATGAGTAGCCTGCCTGGAAATAGGTCCTCAGCCTTCAGAGAGCCCCTCCAATTTATAAAGAAGAGCAAGAATAAGCCTCACCGCCAAGCCCTGCCCTGCCCAAACTGCAGATTTGTAAGCAAAATAAAGGCTTGTTGCTAAAGTTCTGGGTGGTTTGTGATGCAGCAATAAAATAACTAGAACAAGAAAACAGAAACTATGTATTTAAAGAGAAAGAGGTTTATTAGAGGATATCAGATGCAAAATCTTTGGGAGAGCCAGAATAAATCTCAAAATGTGGAATTATTGGATTCAAAAATACACTATAGGGCTGAGGTTGTGGCTCAGTGGTAGAGACTTGCCTAGCATGTGTAAGGCACTGGGTTCGATCCTCAGTACCTCATAAAAATAAATAAATAAAATAAAGGAATTGTGTCCAATTACAAATAAAAAATATTTTTAAAAAAATACACTATAGTAGATGTAATTCAGAGATTTGGAAGTTCCTACTGGCCAACACAACCTCCTATCACCTAGGAAGCCAGGGAATAGACACAGGAATTCTGCTATAAGAAAAGCTCATGTCCCTTGACATGGCTGATGGAAAAACAAAACAACAACCACACACACAAAAAAAACCCAAAACAGTGAAAACAGGCAGGAAGATGACTGCTGACCACATCACTCACCTTCCAATGCATCTCCTTGCTATTACTTAATTTTCATTCAGAATTCTAGCTGCAAAGGAGTCTGGAGCTATAGTTTTCAGCTTTCCAGACTCTGTAATGCATCGAGGACCTTAGAAGCAAGGTGAAACAGAGATGAAGCAAATCAACCAAAAGTATCAAGTACTCTGCCCAACCTCGACTGCATCAATTTCCATCTTCCCAAGCTCTGTTTTTATTTCACATTCATGTCCTTTACTTCTCTTCTCCATCTTTATTACCTGGTTTTTCATGATTGGTTTTTATAGTGATGAGCAGAATTAATGGATACAATAATACAATACACTGGGGAGACTGCACACTACAAGCTGGGGAGTTTAAAATCTTCTACCCCCCGATGTACCTGCAGCACCCATCTGGCCTCCTGATAGACAGCAGCCCTCAGGGTTGGCTTCCCCACTGGGCCTGTCTTATTGTCTTCCTTCGGTTCCACTCTACAAAGATTACCACTGTTGACAGTCTGAAGTACATCCATCCAGTCACTTTTCTTCACCTCAACATTTTAAAATATATTTTAAATGACACATAAAAATTGCACATATTTATGGGGCACCAGGTGATATTTTGGTATGTGTATATATTGTGTGTGATTTTCAAATCTGGGTAAAAACATCTGTTGCATCATACATTTACCATTTCTTTGTGATGAAAACATTCAGGGCTGGGTTTGTGGCTCAGCGGTAGAGCACTTTCCTAGCACGTGCAAGGCCCTGGGTTCAGTCCTCAGCACCACATAAATAAAAATACTGTGTTCAACTACAACTAAAAAACAAATATTAAAAAAAAAGATTCAAACCTTTCTTGTAGCTTTTTTGAAATATACAGCATATTATTATCTATAATCCACCCTACTATACAATAAAACACCAGGATTTATTTCTCCTCTCTACCTGTAACTTTGTACCCATTAACTAACATTTCCCTAACTTTCCGAA
>NW_025999977.1:520527-528550 GCF_001458135.2 Marmota marmota marmota
CAAGACAAAAACTGCATCTCCTACAGAGTTTAAGCCTCTACAATGGCATCTTATTGCCCTAACGATAAAACCCAATGCCTAAACACACTAAAACGTTCCTCCATGATCCTGAGTTTGCCCATCTCTCCAGCAGGACCCCCACTCCTCTAGCCTCTTTCACTCCTTATGCTCCAGTCTTCATGGATTTCCTTCAGTGCCCTGAGTTCTTTTCTCCTCCTTTGTCCTTTTCCTCTCATTTCTGGCCTCTCTGTACATGCTGTCCCCTTTGCCTTCAGCATTCTTCCACTCAACTTTCACCCTATTCTGGGCTTTTACTCAACACTCCCATCTTAATTGGAAAGTCAGTTCCTTGGGGAAGCCTCCCCTGAACATCCAGGCTAGCTAACCAATGCCTGTTTCATTCTAAGAACGCAAACCATCCCATCTCATGCATCACACTTTTCTAAGAGTTAAGTTGATGAACGAACTGAAATATTAGGTTCTCGTTAAATATTCAGATAAGTGAATAAAAGAAAGCAAAGATTGGAAGAAAACAGTCATGAAATTCAGGTCATGATGAACAATCTTGCCCCCATATGGGGGGTACTCAGAAAACACTGGACAAATATCAGGGTAGGAAGGGTTGTTCACTGTTTCTTATTTTTTATCGTTTCTCATGTCACCTTTCCTTGTTGTAGCAAGTATTTGTGCTTCAACTACTTAATTTGTTAATTCTAACTCTTAATCCTGAGGTTGTAGGTAGAGCAGATAATGCACCCCTATTTCATAGATGAGAAAATACCAGCACAGAAAGGGTTAGCAATTTGTTCAAAGTCATAGAACAAGCAAAATGACAGACAGCTGGGCTGGAGTCAGTTCCCCTAACTCCCAGGCTCGAGGTCTTTGCTTTATCATTGAATTCCCTATGTTCCCTGAGGACCATGTGTCCCCACCAAAGGCAGGGTCACTGTTTTGGCCTTTGTGGAAACTGGTGTTTAGAAGTCCTATAGAAGTTCTTTCCATTCCCTACCTACCCTGTTCCAGAAACCCGCTGCACATCATTGATAAAACCAGTTCTGTTCTGGTCCCCTGCTTGCTGTTCCCTGGAAAGGTGACCACTGGGGCCCTCCCCTTGTCCCATGACTGAATAAAGGTCCCTGCTGGAATCTTCACATGGCATGCCACATGAATGTGTGGGACCCACTGGTTGCCAAGCCAAATGTGGCTCCAGATTATTCTAGGAAACAAATAAGTTGTTTTGCTCTGGATTGCAGGAATTTCTAATTAGGGATTTTTATTTTGGGCGGTGTTCCTTGGAGCTGGCAGACAGATGGAGTAGGCGATTTGCTCCAAGGGCATTGTTAAGCAGAGGGAACTATCATTTTTGCCCCATGTTATGAGAAGGTGCCAGAGCCCATTCCTGCCCAGATCTTGCCCTCAAGGACTGAGGCAGAAGCCTCTTTGGGAAGCTTTCTGGTTCTCAGTAATTTCCCATTCTCCAGGAATGGCCTCAAAACACAAATACAAGTCCCTTGCTGGGTGTTACCCTGTCACTAGCAGAACAAAGGTCTTTCCTGGGATTCCCTTCCTGGAATTCAGGGTAAGAATTTATTTATCTCTGCAGCAGATGTGTAGAACACAGAATCTACTAACGGCCAAAATTTCAGTCATCTGTAAGAGAAGAGGAAGAGCTGAGGGCATTTGAAAATTCTTAACCTCTGGTTCTTCCACTTCCTGACTCTCAACTGTAGCTCTGATCCCCTTACAGGTTGGCTGAGAGTCCCTTGAGCTGACCAACTCCATTTTTTCCAAGCTAATTCAGGCTGCATTTCTGTCACTTGCAATCAAAAGTCCAGCTTGATCATGGCGGACAAGATTCAGAGGGTCCAGGCTCTGGCTCAATGGACCCAGTTGTGAATAAATTATCTGAATATTGTGGAGTCAGGCGATCAGATCCCTGTATAATGACCAATGGACTCCAAAGAAGTTAAAAAAAAAAAAAACAACTATGGAATGATAGGAAGGAAGTGGAGGTGAAAAGACAGCAAGATGAGCTTAAGCAAGAGAAAGCAGGAGGCACCCAGGTATGGAGACAGGGAGAAGTTCACCAGGTAGGTGCAGCAGGCTTGATTCTGATCGCAGCACTGCTCTAGAGCTACAGTCCTGTCAGTCCTGCTGGATTAGCCCCCTTTTCATCTGTTCAACATGTGAATTGAAAATTAATGCTCTTAACATTGTTGTCTGATGAAAGAATAACATTTATCAAGATTCAAATCCATTATTACCCACAAAGAGAGACCCAGGCTTAGATACAAAGGAGGCTGATTCTGAATCCTGGTGGCATGGAGAAGTCATTCTGTTCTCCATGCCTCCTAGGATCCATCCTAGTCACACCTTTCCTATAGTCATCCACCTCTTAGCTCTGCTTGATGTTGACTTTACCCAAGAAAAGATGCAAAATGGAAGACAGGAGAAAGAATAACCTCCATCTCTCCTGTGGGGGAGCAGCTTAGGAGATACTAGGAAGAACGTAAGAAGCTTTGCCCAAACAGCTTGCAGCCGCCTTGTTCGCCTCCTCTCCACTTCCATCATCATCCAAAACAGAAAAAACAAAAGTGAGGAAGATGCAGAAGTCCCCACACTCCATATCCCCACCTAGTCTTTCTCCCTGGCCATGCGAGAGCTTCCCTTCAGAGCCTACTGTGGGAGCACAAGGAAGTTACCACTCAAATGCTTGGGTGAGGAATTTGACCCTTGGATGGTAAAAAGGAAATTCGGGGCCCAGAGAAAAGATTCCAGTCCTTACTGATGGTGTTTACATGCAAATTAAAATATCACTGGGATACCTCTTTTTGCTTACCTGTTGGCTCCTAAATGCTTCTGGATGGCCCAGAAATTCAAACAGTCTTTATAGAAGAAGGTTTGTCAAGACATAAACTTTGAAAGGTTTGTACCCTTGATCTAGAAATTCCACCTTCCGGGAATCTAACCTATGGTCCAAAAGTTGGCACCATCACTTTCGAACCTTATAAGTTTGGGCAAATTTATTAAAAACTCCATGCTTTAATGTTCCCATCTATAAAATAAGGATAATAAAGATCATCAAGTTGTTATGAGGATTAAATGATGAGTGTATGTGAAGTTCTCGATACCTGGCAAATAGTGCCCACAGTAAGTTGCATACAATGTCAGCATACTAAAATATTATTACCCCACCAGTGCATCAAGTACACATAAAAAGCTATATACAACCAGATTCTTTAAAATAGTGCCAATCAGGAAACTATGGTTTAAAAATATGGTAGAATACTCTAGAGTAATTATTAACAATATAAGAGATCAGTCCCTATAATGATGGAAAAAATTAAAACTATACAAGAAACAATGTTAAAGTAGTTATAATGTTGAGTTAGTATGATACAATTCATATAAATAATGATGATAATGCAAATGCTGAATAAATGAATTTTGAATGAATATGCATGAAAACAATCTGAAATTACTTAAATGTATATATTTGGGTCAGGATTGTGAAAATATTCTAAATTTTTACATTATAATTTTTTTAAAACTTAAATCTTTTTTATCTTTATTTGTCTTTATGTGGTACTGAGGCTCAAACTCAGTGCCTCACACATGCTAGGCGAGTGCTCTACCACTGAGCCACAACCCCAACCCCTTATATTATAATTTTTAATGTTTGCTTTTTCCAGTAATCATGTTACCCTTGTGGACATTAAAAATCAAAATCATAATAACAACCCAAAGCAAAAAGCAATGACTGGCCATGGGTAGAGAAGAGAGAGGACAGAGAAGAACCCTGACAGTGGGTCCCTTGCTTCATGGACAGGTGATCAGACTCCTGGCCTAGTGGTCATTAAAGCCTGGGGGCACTTGAGGGGTCTTGAGAGAGAAGCTGGATACGGCAGAGACCACTGCTGAAGGCTAACTTCATCTCTGTGGCTGCTTCATTGGCCTTGTTCCTTGTCAGTCTGATGACCCCACACTGCGCCCCTGTCGCTGCTTTTAAATGAACCCTTTAGAAACAAGAAAAAAAGAGGGAGCAGATGGGGAGAGGAGGAGAGATGAAGAAAAGAGAGAAAGAGGAGAGCAGTAGAGAGGAAAGAGGGGTGAGGAATACAGTGTCCCTGAATCTCCATGGCCTCAGGAAGTGGGACACAGAACTGCTCTTCAGCTCTCTGTCAGGAGTCGCCATGGAGACGGAGCACTGGTCTCTTCATGATTAATACTCCCAGGCAGCTGTCTTCTTGGAGTCTTTTAAAATATGTACACTATTATTTGAACACAATGATATTTAGAGCAGAAAGATCAAGGTGGGGTGTGGGGGAGGGAACAGTGGTTACCAAGTGCTATGACAGTGCTGGGCCCTTCCCAGAAAAGAGAGAGGGGAGGCTGCCTTTCCCCATCCTACCCGCCCATCCCTTCTCGCCTCGACCCCTGGATGCAGATCTCCCAGTCTCAGGCACTGCAGCATCTGCATCATAACCTTGCCAGCACCTGCCAAGGGTTATGCTCAATGAAGAGTTGGTGAATGAATTCATTCATTCATTAATTCATTCAGCAAGTGTTTGTTCAGTGCTTGTCTACAAAGCAAACTCTCTTTCCCTCATCTGTCTTCGTGGAAATATGAAATTCCCTCTCATTCTCCCCATGGCCATGCATATATGTACTCGTGTGCACACACATGTATACACACCTTACTATCACCACCAACTTCCACAATAGCCCCAAAGGGCTTCCTCCTCAGTGTGCATCTGATGTGACCCATTGTGCTCTCCTAGCCGTTCACTCCAGAGACTTCTTGCAGGGATGAATGCTAGCCAGACTGAGTTTGCATATCTAATTTGAAAAGCTAGAGAAAGATCCTCCATCTAAAGCCACCTCAGAGTGATTCCCTTTGGAAAGTCAATTATCTTTTCATAAGTTATCTTATGCAGTAGACTAGCCTGGCCTCAACTCTCAGCCCCACCACAGAATAGAAGTGTCACTTTGGGCAAGTCATTTAACCTTACTGAGTTTTGTTTCCTCATCTGTAAAATGGATCTATAATTCCTTATTTCAAAGATTCTTCTTATGATTAAATGATGTTTGTAAAGTATTCAGCTGATGTGATTTCCCTTTTTCCCCTCTGTAAATGTGTGTTTTTATATTTAAAGCGTGATTGAAGTGTAGCTGGTAGATTTAAGCCCCTTTCTTCCAGTCCATTTTTCCACCTGGATCCAGAAGCTCTTTCTTAAAAGTTGGGGGAGAAGAGGGGCAAAATACTCAGAACCCCCCCCCCATTACATTCTTTCCCCATTGTTAAGGAACCAAGTACAGGTGCAAATGCCTCTCCAAAGGCAGCATTCTGTCTGTGTATGTGTGTCCACTAAAGGTGGACACAGAGATGGGGATGTGGATCTGCCCATATCCAGAGCACAAACTTGCACCCCCATCTCCTCTCCTCATCACTCCTACTCCCTAGCCCTCCCCAAGGCCTGGCCTCTAACAAGAGCAAGTAAGAGTGACTTGGACCTAGCCCAACAGCCCTTGGCAGAGAGCAGCAATGGCCTGGCACCTCACTCACTAAAGAACTAGGGGAATTATCCATGACTAAGAAGTAGGAGGAATGCTGTGGCAGAGGGAAGAACAGCAGAAGGGATGGGCAACCTGGGGCTGGCCAATCTGGCCCGACAGGCGACCTGGGGATCCCTGGACACCAGCCCAGCCAAACTCCTCCCCTCCCCCTCCCTCCCAGGCAGCAAGATGCCAGAGTGGATTTGAAACATGTGTGCCCTGCGTGTCTGGTGAGGGCTCACCTGGTCTTGGCAATGCATTTGGATTACACTCAAACCCTGAGTCTGAATCTGAGTATAAAGAAAATAGTGCTCTGCGTGTCTAATCCTTACAGACAAGTGCTGAGGTTTTACATTTCCTACATGGATATATACCATATCTGAGACCATTTATTAGGACATGCTACAAGTGTATGATTATAAAAACCAGTATAGCCTCAAGGAGAAGATGCATTATAAGTGTGTCACCATATGTTTTGCAGGTGACTGTGTGATGGATTATATTCTGTGAATGCACTTATAAGGTTATTGTAGGGTAGGGAAAAAGATAGCTAGGAATGGAGATGGGCTTCTCTGATGGGATAAAAACTAAAATCTACCATCTGGCCCATAATAGACACTTAAGGAATGAATACTGAATGAACGAACATTGAGAAATTGAATGCATAGATGTTTGCATAATGGATGAAGGGTGAAAGGACAACTTGATGGGGTTTGAGCATTCTTGGGCACTCTCTCTAGAATAGGATAGTACAGATGGGGAAGGCTGGAAGATACACTACCAGTCACACTATAACAAGAAGAACAGAAAAAGGAAAGGGGAGTCCTAGACCTTCCAAAACCCAGAGTCCCAGGAATGGAAGCTCTTCATTGAAAAAAAAAAAGGTATTCCGTGTATTACTTGATCCTTTCATTTGGTTTTTCCCATAAAGGAGTTAGGTGAGCTAGGATAAAATGAACATTTTTTAAAAAGAATGAGAAAAATGAGGTAGAGGGGAAACCACAACAGAAAAGAGACTCAGGAGAGAAGGCAGGCAGATTTCTTTGCTGAAGTTGACTCTGACGTTTCTGCAGCCAAGAGTCACAGCCTCTTTACAATTATGGATTTTTTTTCTTTTTTCAGAGGAACCAGATTATTCCAGATGCCGATTCCAGGGAAATGATTCTCGTAGATTTTCTCTGTGTTGCTGGGAACAATCTTCCTTCATTTATATGAAAGCAGAAAAACAGTCTATGGAATCCTCCCCTCCCCTATGGATGAGGGAGGAGTGAGCAGGAATTGGCCCTACTTCTCTGGAAAACATTTAAATATCCTTTGGCCCAAATTTACACTCACAGGAATTTGTCTCACCTGTATTTTCAAATTATATAGTCAAGGACGATTACTCCAACAACACTGATAAAAGCAAAAGGTTGGGAAACTACCTACATGCTCATCATGGATAAGACACTAATTGACTAACTCATGGGCCTCCCTTTCAATGGAGCATACGACCTTAGAAAAGAGAGTTTGGATATGGTGCAACCTCTCTCCTATTTTAAGTGAAAAAAAAAATTATACTGCAGCACAGTGTATATGCTTGCATATATATAAAATTTTTCTGAAAAAAAAAAACCTAGAAACTTAAATGTGCATAACTTAGAAGATAGGAATGAAGGTGGGTGGGGCAAAGAGGGCCCCAAACTTTTCAATGCATAATTTATTCTTTTGTACAGACTTGACTTCCCCCACACATACACACCTGTAGCAAGTGATGGTATCGTCCTTTTTAACTTGAATATTATTTTACCTAGCAGAAATTTGAACAGACACACACATACTCAAAACAAAACCTTAAGAAAATGGAAAAACAGGCATTAGTAAAAACCATAATGGCGATAATCTCTACGGTTTACTTAATGAATGTGCCTAGTGTTCTGTTTCTGTCTATAGCAAATTCACAGAAGGGATTAAATGTAGTAAGTGACAAACAGCGGATTCGAACCCCCAAATTGTGGAATCTCACAATCCTCGCGTGCTCACCTCCCTAGGGCCTTTACCTCCAGGCGGGAAACTCACGTACTGGACGTTCGGCCCCACGCGGCGCACAGCCCATTCGGGCGCACCCGTGGCCTCGGCGCGCACGGGGCTCCTTGCTCGGGGAGCGCGCCCGCACGCAGCGGAGCGGGCTCGGCTGCGGCGGCAGCGACGTCACAGCTCGAGCTTTCCTTTTCGGGAGTCCCCGGCACACATCCTGTGTCCATGTTTGGGCATTTACGTCACGGCGGCAGGGCCGGGGCCTCCCGAAATGGCAGTGGCCCGGGGAGTCGGAAGCCCGGAGCCAACGACGCCGCAGCTATATAAGTGGGGGGGCTGTGGGTTGGGGGAGCCTGGCTGCGCTTTGAAGAGGCAAGGAGCCGCTGCTCGAGGCCCTCGCGGGCGAGCGAGGGTTCCGGGGCCCCAGACCCGTTTCCTCCAGAGGTGAGCC
>NW_025999977.1:528994-538020 GCF_001458135.2 Marmota marmota marmota
TCCTAGAGGTGAGCGCCCGGAGCCAGAAGCTCGGGTGCCCGGGACTGTGCACCGCGGGGAGCCGCGACCGCCGGCCTCCCCGCAACCTACGTGCCCTCAAGCCCAGCGGGCGAGGCCCCGAGTGCCCCGCAACCGCTGCCGCGCCATGCTCCACCTTAGTGAGTTTTCTGGCCCCGACGCGATCCTCCTCAAGTCCTCCGAAGGCTGTTGCGCCGAACCTAGCACTGAATTGCCTCGGCTGCCCGCCAGGGACACTCCCGCGACCGCTGGCTATCCTGGAGGTAAGGAGCGCGGCCAGGGGTGCTCAGACGGCGACAAAACGCAGGGGAAAGCAGGGGTTGAGACGCTGGAAACATAGGGATGGGGGATGGGAGGCGCAGGGGGTCATGGGGCGCGCACTCTCGTTCCCACCCCCACTAGGCCGCCAGCGCCTCCGCCGGAACCTGTGTGAGTGTGTGTGTGTGTGTGTGTGTGTGTGTGTGTGTGCGCGCGCGCGCGCGAACCCAGGTATCCTTTTGCCTATGCACGTGTGTTTTGCGTGTGCATGTTTGTATGTGTGTCCTGGGATGTTTGCCGGCCCCTGCTGGATCAGAATGTGCAAAAGGCACCTTGCGTGTGTTGGTGTGCACCAAGGGCTTCGCGGGTAGGGACTGAGGGTTCAGAGGCACGCCCTTTGGTGTGCCCAGAGCTGATTCCTGCTCCCTCCTCAGCAGGCGACTTCTTGAGCTGGGCTTTGAGCAACTGCGGTGCCGGGGGGGACTTGGCTGACTCCTGCTTCTTGGAGGGTACCGCGCCCACGCCCCCTCCTGGCCTCAGCTACAGCGGTAGCTTCTTCATTCAGGCAGTACCAGAACATCCTCACGATCCGGAGGCACTCTTCAACCTCATGTCGGGCATCTTAGGCCTGGCACCCTTCCCCGGCCCTGAGGCGGCAGCATCCCGGTCCCCACTGGATACTCCCTTTCCCGCGGGCCCCGACGCCTTGCTGCCAGGTCCGCCGGACCTGTACTCCCCGGATCTGAGTGCGGCCGCCTTCTCAGAGGCGTTTTGGGAGGCTTCGCCTTCCTCTGGCGCCCCCTCTCAGTGCCTGTACGAGCCTCAGCTCTCTCCGCCCGACGTCAAGCCGGGCCTTCGGGCGCCTCCAGCCTCTCCAGCGCTGGACGCTGCCTCGGCCTTCAAAGGTCCCTACGCACCCTGGGAGCTGCTTTCTGTTGGGGCCCCAGGAAACTGTGGGTCTCAGGGAGGCTACCAGGCCGCCCCCGAAGCTCGTTTCCCCTCATTAGGGACCAAGATCGAGGACCTGCTGTCCATCAGTTGTCCTGCGGAGCTGCCGGCCGGTCCAGCCAACAGACTGTACTCCACCGGGGCCTACGACGCTTTCCCGCTGGCCCCAGGTGACTTAGGGGATGGGGCCGAGGGCCTCCCGGGGCTCTTGACCCCTCCTAGTGGGGAGGGAGGGAGTAGCGGCGACGGCGGAGAGTTTCTGGCCGGTACACAGCCTCAGCTTTCCCCACTGGGCCTTCGCAGCACTGCCACCGCGGACTTCCCCAAACCTCTTGTGGCCGACATCCCCGGGAGCAGTGGCGTGTCTGCATCACCCGTGCAGCCACCGGCCCCTTTTCCCCCGGCCAAGGCGCGGCGCAAGGGGCGCCGAGGAGGCAAGTGCAGCGCTCGCTGCTTCTGCCCTCGGCCACATGCCAAGGCCTTTGCTTGTCCTGTGGAAAGCTGCGTACGGAGCTTCGCGCGCTCCGACGAGCTCAATCGCCACCTGCGTATCCACACTGGCCACAAGCCCTTCCAGTGCCGCATCTGCCTCCGCAACTTCAGCCGCAGCGACCACCTCACCACTCACGTGCGCACTCACACAGGCGAGAAGCCCTTTGCCTGCGACGTGTGCGGGCGCCGTTTCGCGCGCAGCGATGAGAAGAAACGACACAGCAAGGTGCACCTTAAGCAGAAGGCGCGCGCGGAGGAGCGGCTTAAGGGCCTTGGGTTTTACTCTTTGGGCCTCTCCTTCGCTGCGCTGTGAGCAGGAGCTGGGTTTGTAGGTTGGGGCGCCGCCACTCGGCGCGCACAACAAGATCTGGTCCGTCCCCCCTCCCTGCTCTTTTCCCACCTTTTATTCGCACGCCCCGGGGCCGGCCTCCGGTCCTGCTTCCAGTTCCCCTGAAGCGCCCGCTGCACTTGCCCCGTTCAGCACCAGCTCCGTGGATAGCTCCCGCTGTTCAGGCGCTGTATTCCTTGTGAGCCGCTTTGGGGAAAGTCCTCTCAGGCCACCCACTGAGGAGGCACTTCCTTGGGACTCATGATAGTCTTTTGTAACTGGCTCACACCCCACGCCGTCCTCTATACCCCTACCCCACAGACAGGCTGGGGCTTCGCCGAGCCGGTCTCGCGCGGGACTTTGTACAGCAATGTCGTTTCCAGCAGCCATTGGATGTAACGTTTTGCTTTGGGGTTATTTCCTTTTTGTTGTTGTTAATTTTTGTAAAGCAGACGCTACTCTCAAGCAGTTGACAAAACTGTTTATTTTTGCAATTAAAATTATTGTGCTAAAAGCTTACTGAATCTGCCATGTAAGCTCCTAACCCTTCCACAAACAGCTTCTCCAGGACAGCATGTGCCAGAAGACAAAGGCGATCCCCATGTTCATGGGTTACAGGCCCTGAACACATTACACACCTGTCAAGCACACCTACCAGGCACTGTGACACATAGTAGGCATTCAATAAATATGTATTGAATTATGAATGAATTTAATCACAGCTGACCTAAGATCTAAAAGTGTTTCTGGAACTAGAAAGTGATTTAAAGGTGTAGGTGTTAAACATTGTGCATGGTATCCTCCTTAATCCTCATTTTAAAGTGAAGCAGGCATAAACCCCACTTCACGATGAGGGAGCAATGTAGATAATTTGCTGAGTAACCCAGCTAGAAGCAGAGTTCAAACAGTTGACTCTAAAGCCAGTTCTCATTTTCCAACCCCGGATTGGAGGTACCTGACCTGTTAGGAAAGGTTTCCTACTGGGACGTGAGAAAAAGAAACAGAATTCGCCACTAGAGGGAGCGCTAGGCAGTAGCCAAAGCCGCAAAAGGCTGCAGTATTTCAGTGCTATTTGTGAATACCCAGTGCTATTTGTGAATTCCATGACCACCTGAATTCACCTTTACATACAGAGTAGGGTAAGGAAGAGCATAAAGGCCCATTTTTTAAGTAAATGACCCCAAAGCACACAACCTGAACAAAAGAGGAAGTGCAGACTGGCCATGAGTGGCTGGCTTCTAATCAACCACCCATGCTCTCTCCAGCTTTATTCCATCAAGTGCTGACCCAAGTATACCCAATCTTGTCCTCATACCCTAAGAGACTCCAGCCTGAGCCTACGCATCTGTTCAAAAGTCACATATTGTCAGGGCAAAGGGTCTCACATTCAGCTGGACTACACCTGAGTCTAGCAAGGAGCAGGTCTTACTTACCCCAAGGATTGTGGTCACCTTATTCTTTCCATAAAGAACCTTCTCCAGGAAGCAGAAGGCTACTTGTTGTCCAACCATCCACTGCCACTGCCCTTTCCTAGCTTTCCCTCCAAGTGAACCTTCATGTTTTTGAGTGGCAGGCAGGAGGGTGGGGAAGAAAGTGTAACTGTAATGGGGAAAGTAGGCCTCCCTCCTTTACTCTTTGAACTCCCTACCCAAAGATTTTACTCTCCTTTTTGGTCACCTTGAGCAGAAGTTGGAGTACAAAAAGCCTACCATGCACCCCATCTCCCCTCCCAGGTGACTCCTCTTTGCTAAGGCAGGGAGAAGACCTATACCTGCAGTCTTCATTCTTTTCCCTTCTGAGCTGCTTTGAATTAGGCTAGCCCACAGCTCTCTGATGCCAGACTAACACAACTCCTGATCCTTTGGCTTCTTCACCCCTCCACTCCTGCAGACTAGTTGACCAGAGAAATCAAATAATCCAGAGGATTCCTTTTTCTCTCCCCCAAGTATTAAGTGCTTTCACTTAAAGGCTGAATACCTTGTATCTAAGAAACTAATTTGTGCTAAAGAATTTGATTTTACCTCTTCTAGGGGAATTGACATTCTAGAAGAGTAGTGTGCAGAGGGCAATGTTTAACCTTATGGAGAGGTTCAAATGATGGGCTGTCAGGCACTGCTAGATAAGTGGTAGCTTCTGGAGACATAAGGTAATAGGGACCCTTATTATTTTACTATTTAAATGACCACAACTTTCATTCTTAGGCATGGACCACCTGAATTCACCTTTACATACTGAGTAGGGTAAGGAAGAGCATAAAGGCCCATATTTTAAGTAAATGACCCCAAAGCACACAACCTGAACAAAGGAGGAAGTGCAGACTGGCCATGGCTTCTAATCACCACCCATGCTCCCTCCAGCTTTATTCCATCAAGTGCTGACCCAAGTGTGCCCGATCTTGTCCTCATACTCTAATATTAGGCCTAATATTACTTATGAGACAAAAAATGGAACTCCAAACAAGTGACTTAGTAGTCCTGGTACCAGAGCCCATCCTGGTTCTAGAACTCATAGACAAGAAATCCCTCCTATGTCCTCATTTATTGAAGCTTCCCCTAAGGATTTTTAGGGAAGAGAATGTTAGGCCAAAAGGGAGAGAATTAAAATCAAACAATCAAAAAATCACCCCAAACCCAAGATCCAGGCAGAATTAGGTACTGTCAGAGAGCTCATCTTCCTTATTTACTCCTCTTTTTCATCTGATCCTCAAAATGTGGGCATTTCCCCAGACTCAGTTCTTAGCTGCTGCTTTCCTGTTTCAACCATGTTCTTGGAGAGCACATTCATTGCTGTCACCCATACATACATGACTTCTAAGTCAGTCAACTCTAAGGCCCCAAGGGCCATCTCAGTATGAATATCCCACTACTATTTTAAACACAATCTAAAATCAAATCATTCTTCCATATACCCAATTATTATTAATAGTGACAATGTCTTTAATTCCCTAGATTTGCCTAAATAACTACAGTTCTGTAAGAATTCCCTTTGTTCCCTCCTTTCCCCCACATACCCAGGCTATCATTTAGACCTGATGGAACTTATGGATATTTTTTCAGGGTCTTATCTACTCTCATTCATGGTACATTGTTTTCTGTTATGTTTTGTGATTTTTAGCTTTGAGCTAATCTTTGCTGGGGATTCCCTGGTCAGCAATACATTGTGTCTAGGTTGAAGGCATGTTTCTCCTGAGTGTTATTTTTTAAGGCTTTTATTCATTTTCAGGATTTCTTATTTTTTTTACATATTTTTATGGGTGCATTATTCTTGTACATAATGGTGGGATTTGTTTTACATATTTGCACATGCCCAATATCAATATAGTTTGGCCAATATTCTCCTGAGCAGTTTTATATTTGCTTTTGTCAGGCACTCTAAGAGTATCACCTGATGGCCATAGATTTTTTTGTTAATCTCTTGACTTACGGGCTCCTGTACCATGCAGATGTTATGAGTTCAAATTCCAGCTCAAGTAGTTATAATTTTTCAGAGGCAGTTCCTCCTATTCCAGTCAGGAGCCAGGTCAGGACAAACAAGAAATAAACTCCCTCCCCATACCTTCCGGGGCTTGTCTTAACACACCTCAAACTTAACATTTCTTGATCTCAATTCCCTTGTTTTGATCCATGTAGATTTTCTTGCTTTTCTTGCAAGCTCAGTTAAACACTTTAGGAATTGTCTGTTACTATTTGTGAAGCAGTCCACATATTCTGTAGCAGAAGGATCTTTGGGTTATCTGGCTGACAATACTGTTGAAAACTGAAGACAGAAAATGTTGAATCTTTTACTAAAGTATTCCCCACATTTATCCTCTGTGTATCTATCACCAATATCTGGGTTCATGCTACCTTTTCCACATTCACACACAATTTGGCTATGTCAATCACATAACATACCATAATAACACTGTACTTGGAAGGAGCTTAGAAGTACATGTTGTCCAACCCTCACTGTATAGAAGAAAAATTGAGGCCCAAGAGGTTTGGAGGTTTTCTTAAGGGCACATAGAGAATAAAGTGGGTCTTCCCATTGCAAGACCAGTGCATATCCTTATGTCCACACATTCCCCAATATTATTGAGTGACTGCTATATACTGGGTCATTGGTTCCCAACTCCTTTACTTTCCAGTTCACCTGAGGAATTACACACACACACACACATCAGTAATAAGCTCACTCAAGTCTGGATTCCCATACTATACAGATGGGGAAGAGTAATAAGCATCTTTATAATTGGGGTATGGGAAAGAGTTTGAAAAAGCAACCAGAATGTCTGCTGTTTCCTCCCCCTTCACTCCAACCTCCATGCCTTATTTGAGACAAGCCAGATATAGCCAGTTTGGACTATTCCAAAGTGCTTCCATTGTCCCTTTGCCTCATTTTCTCTCCTTGCATCCCACACAGAATGGCACTATAATAAAAATCCTTGAAGCACTATTCATGGCATGATAGACCAAGACTTCCACCCTCCTTCAAAGATAAATACATCCCTGCCATCAAATCCCCCCATATCTAACTCAAATTCATCTTCCAACCTCCATCATCATTTTCCCCTTTGTTTTTGGCCCTCTCATCTCTCTCTCTCTCCACCTGTTATCCAAATGCTCTCACCTGTGAAAATAGAAGAAAAAAAAACCCCAAAAAACAGAAGGAAGGAAAGAGAAAAGAGAAGAAGGAAGGAAGGCAACTCGGAGAGCATGAAGCTGAAAAAGAGAAGAAGGAGGATGAAGGGTCAAGAAGGAGAGACAGGAAGAAGCAGAACAGAGGCCTTCATCCAACCTCGGGGAGTCCCATGAGTGGGACCACATCTCTGGCTAGTCCAGGCCCGTCCAATTATTGATAAGCCCGTGATTCTGTATCTCAGCTTTGGGACTCCAGATGTATCTGTCACTGAGCTCTCTCTCTTTCGGTTTCTCTGGCCCACATGGAGTGGGAATCAGTTTAACATTTTTAGAACAGTGGTTCCCATAACAACCAAGCAGGAACTGTTGTCTGTGAAATGTAGCATGGTCACACATGCGCATATACACACATACATGCACACATGCATATGCCTTCACACATGCACACAAATACATGTGCTTGTACTTACTCAAATACACACACCACACATGCACATACTCACATGCCCTTACACACATCCATAAGCATACACGGGCGTGTATATATGCACTTATAAAAAGACACCCACATACAGACATATATTCACGTGCACATACATACATATGCATCATACATATACACACATTCACAAAAGCACACTTACTCATATATAGCGTGTACCAAATTGTTTCCATACATTCACAGGAAACACAGAGTAAAGATAAATGTCAACAACAAAGGTGGAGCCACAACAATACATAGGTATTTTTGGCTATCTACAAAAGCAGGTGGATTTAAGAAGTCTGTATTTTGACAACAGAAGGCTTAGATGACTTTATTATAGCAAAGACATGGCAAGAGGGCCCTGTGGTTGAGCATAGACTGAAGATGAATAACTTGCTTTCAAATCCTAGTCATGTTATCTGCTGAGTTCTGAACTTCAGCATCTCCACCTGCAAAGCAGGATAATAATAATGTCTACTTGATACATGTACTAGGAAGATTAAATGATATGCATAAAATGATCAGCATGATGCTTGGCACTTGGTTAATAGGAGCTGTTGTAATTTAGGTCTTAGAAGTGATTTCTTATTTGCTCAATCTAAGAAGACTTCCTGGAGGGGGAAAGAAGAAAGGAAGAGAAGACTGACTAGGAGAGGGGGAGCTTGACTCTTGTACAGCCTCTAGTCCTTTTTAATTTCTCTTTCCCCAAAAGTCACCTGACAACAAGTCTACAAATTGTCCTTCCTGAACGTACTGAATGCCACAAATGCTTATGCCTTCATAGGAGTGGGATGGGGTCAATGGAAGTCCCCAACAGCCTCAAATCTACTGGAGAATCCTAAGGCTGTTGGATTTCTGCTCTGCTGCAGGCCCACTGCCCCACAAGTCCTCCTGTGCAACACTGCCCAAACACCACCTCAGGCGGAAATACCATCCTTCCTCTTCCTCATCCAAGGCTCAGCCCTCCTTAGAACCTTCAGACTTACCCCCCTTTTTTCCCCCTCAGACCCCTCTGCATCCCTGGGAACTATCCCCAAGCCTAGGACAGCCGGATTATGTATGCCTCACCAGCTAGATAGGCCTTAAACAGAGTGGGGGCAGGGGTTCTAGGTGTTCCCATCCTGGGACTCCTGGCTGCTATCCTAGCCAAGTGATGGATTTGGCTGGGAGAGAACCAGGACTCTATTCCCTCTTTCCTCCTTTTAGGTCTGGGAGGGGATTTGTGGCACAGTGACACGTGCTCCTAGGCTACACCCTAAGCGCAGGATTGGGTCCCCGAACAAGACCGGGCCTGGCCACGGTCACTCCCAGCTCAGCTAGTTCCCTGTGAACCCTCAGAGGAGATAGTCCTAAGAGGTCCACGAAGACTACGCAGCTGACCCGAGGTCGCCGAGTGCACGACCCAGGCTCTCGCAGCCCCAGAGGCCGATTAAGGAGCTGGGCGCATAACCCAGGTGTAGGGCCCGTGCCCGCCCTCGCCCCTTTTCAGGTCTACAGAACCACCCACCCCAGGATTTACCCCCAGGTGAATGTAGGCCCAAGCCAGGGTGGTACGGTTAGACAGGCCCGGATTAAAGGTGGGCAGCGAAGGCCACCTCTGGAAGTGCCCGGGGCAAAGGAATGCACTGGGCGGTGCCGGGAGCTGGGAAGACTGGAAGCCCGTAGTCCCAGCACCCCAAGGGCGGCGCCGCGGACCCCTCCCCCATCAAAGCCACCTTCAGCGGAAAACGTGGGGTCCCCGGCGCAGCCGCTTCTGGCCGCATCTGCCGCTCCCCAGCTCGCAGGAGAGCCCGCCCCGGAGGAGGGACCGGCTCCGCCCCACCTCCTCGCCGCCTCCCTCCCCCTCCCTTGCTTCCTCGGCCGCCGCGCCCCTCCTCCC
>NW_025999977.1:538361-551500 GCF_001458135.2 Marmota marmota marmota
GGGGCGGTGGAGGTAAGGGCGAGTCGCGGCATGCTGCGGGACTGCTCCCGGAGAGGCAAGGTAGGGAGGATCCTAGCCTCTGCCTCCTCCTCCCCTTCCTTCTCCCCCACTGCCCTCCGGAGGCCTGTGAGGCCGCCCAACTGGGAGGGATTCTAGGGAGGCCAAGCCAAAGGCAAGAAGGAGTTAATGTAAGAAATTAAAATCAGAACGGTTTGACACTAGGCTTCCCCTCCCCCGCTCCACCGCTCCCGCCTGTCGTTCCCCGAGTCTAGTTGGGGGTGGGGGGCGGGGGCGGGTTCCAGAACCCTATTGGGACTCAGGACCTTGGAGGGCTGGGGCCAGAGGGAGGTAGGAGGAGAAGCGCCCTCAAACCCTAGCCCTCCCTACCTGCTCCTGAGGGGGTGGGGAAGGCACTTGGTTCTGAGGCCTGCCTGGGCACCTGTGCCAGTGTCCCTGCGTGCTGGTGTGCACGTGTGATCGTCTGGAGATGTGCATGTGTGTCTATGCATGTTTGGCTCTCCTCACATCCCCGTGCGTTGGGATGTGTGGGCCCCACCGCATTGCTTTGCATGTGAGTGTGTGACACAGTGCAAGTGTACACTGCTCAGTGTGCCTTTGAGTACTGAATGGGGCCTGCTCTCTCCTTTAGGTTGAGTCTGCAGTCAGGGGCCCAGAAGGTTTTCTGGGTGTGGAATCCAGGTGCTGGAATCTGTGTGTTTGTGACCTTGGGAGGTGTGTGCATGTTTGCAGGAGCAGGGGAGAGGGAGTTTAGAAGAGAATAGGCAGTGTCAGGACTGCCAGGAAGCAGAGGACTGGCTGCACTGACCCCTGTGGGTCTTCTCCAGGCTGGAATAACTGTTCTGCAGGTACACATGTTGGGGCCACAGCCTCAGGGATAGAGCCCAGCCTTCTTGGGAGCTTCAGAGGGGTTTACAGAAGCAGGGAGCATTCTTTTATTCTCCACATTCAGGGGCATAATGGGGGTATAATGCAGACACCTCTAGCTGCCTCCCCATTCTTAGAATGCCTCCACCTGCTGGAAGATTCCTCCTGAAAGCACCCAGTTTAGAGCTCCATTTCTTTGGCTTCTAAATTCATCTAATAACATCCAAACCTTCTTCCCCCATTTCTGTAATAGTCACCTTCTCTGATCTTTTTCTGCATGTGGGATTTTTAAAAAATATTTTTTTAGTTGTAGATGGATACAATATCTTTATTTCCATTTTTTAAAATTTATGTTTATGTGGTGCTGAGGATTGAACCCAGGGCCTCATGCGTGCAAGCGCTCCACCACTGAGCTACAACTCCAGCCTTGCATGTGTATTTTATATGGAAAGAGAGGGTAGGAGCTATTGGGCCTGAAGGTCAAGTGGGAGAGAAGATGCCATTGGCATGGTGGGGAGTTGGGGCTGAGATGGGGGAAGATCATTAAAAAAACCCAACTCTGCTAACTTTTTAATTTTCCCTGATTTGAATTTAACTGAGAGAGGAAGAGGGATGTGGAAGGGAAATTTGTGATATTCACACAGTTGTTTCTTGATTTAGGAATGCCTACCTTGTTTTTGTTTGAGGAATACTTGTAATGGCAGCAGGGTAATGGTTATTGAAAGGTAATTTCCATCCTGCCTTTGAATTCCCTAGAACTTCATAACTCTCTGAATCAAAAAGATTCTCATTCAACTTATAGTATTTGAGTGTTACTATGGGCCCTCCTGCAAACATATTGGGGTTGGTGTGACATTCCACTTCCAACCAAAGTTAGTATTGAGACTAAGAGCGTGAGTTGGTCAGGTAGTATTGGGTTCAAATCCCAGTTTGTCATGGTTTCAGTGATTCACTGGTGTATAACAAATCACCTCAAAATTTAGAGACTTTGAACAATGATTTATTATTTTTCATGGTCCATGAGTTGGTCATGACTGTGACTGTGGTCTGTGCTGGTCTCACTTGAAATTTCTTACACAGCCATAGTCAGCTGAGGGACTAACAGGACAGGAATATCAAGATGGCATTTCTACCTGAACACAGTGGTGCATACCTGACATCCCAGCTACTCAGGAAGTTAAGGCAGGAGGATCACAGGTTCAAGGCCAGTCTTAGCAAGATCCCCTCTCAAAATAAAAATTAAAAAGGTCTGGAAATGTAGCTCCATGAAAAAGTGCCCCCAGGTTTAATCCCTGGTACCAATAGGGAAAAAGAAGATGACCTCATCCTCCAGCATTATTCTACAGATAGCCTCTAATTACTCAGGTTTAACTAGCCCAGGTTTCTCTTGGCAACTGGATCCCAAGAGGGAGTATTCCAAGAGGACAAGCCCTAAGGTACAATTGCTTATTAAGTGTCTGTCTTCATTGGGCTTGCTAATGTCCCTCTGGCCAAAGAAAGACATGGTCAAGCCCTGAATCAATGTGGAAGGGGATACATAAAGGGAAGAATACTAGTCTACATGGTTCATTGGGGGCCCCGAAGCAACAATCTCTTTCAGTCCTTCCTGTCCTTGGACAAATAGTTTGACTACTCTGAGCCTCAGTTCTTCATCCTAGGATGGAGACAATCCTACTGCTTGGCAGTACTGTCAATAGGACTAAATAAGTAGCATGGTGTCTGACCAAAATAATCAGTAGACAGATGTTCACTGTACTGATTATTAGACTGCAAGCACTCTAAGGGCACAATTGTCATTCATTTTTATGTACCCAGTGCCTGGCCTTGGTCTTGTACTTGACATCTTTGGCTGGATGAATACAATAAAATGAAGCAGCAACAATGTTGATAAGACACAAGTTCTAATCTCCCATTATGTTATTAGTAGAACCTGTCATTCAAGTTGCAATTAGTTGTACCAGTTCATCCAGTTCCATGATAATAAGTGGCAGAAATTGCTTGGGTTATATGAAATCAATCAATTTATCCATTATTCAGCTTGATTCCTCCAACAACATAATGATAGCTACTATATGTGAGGAAGGGGTGAGGATGAGTCAGTTGCATTGTCCCTGCCTCCAGTGTATGTGTAAGGAGGTAACTGATATGCAAACCGGCCCATGACCACCAGCGTGTGATGATACCTATTATCCTTAAAGCTATGGAAGGAGTGACTTATACAGTAGTGAGATTTGAGCTGGAGCAGGGGGTCAGGGATAGCTTCATGGGTAGGTAGTATTTGAGCTGGGTCTGCAGAACTCACCAATTGGAGAAGGGAATCCAGGAAAAGGGACCAGCATGAGCTTTGAGGATATGAGAGCACCTGGTGCTTTCCAGTGGACCAAAGCCCCACAAGGCTCACAGGATGCATGTGGGAGGGAAGCAAGATGAAAACTAGAGCTGGCAAAAATAAGTGATGGTCAGATTGGAACTATCCTTGAGGCAAGCATGGCAGGTGGACTTTACTTCTCAGAAGATGGCCAGCCTTCAGAGATTGTTTTAGAATAAATCAGTATTTGCAGAGAACTTTGAAAGCAATTCAGTACTACAGGCGTTAGAGAATCCACGGTCCAGGTAGGAGAAGATATAGGTCTGAACTGGGACATGTCTATAAGAAAGAAATAGCAACAGATATTTAGAAGATAGCTCAACAATGAGTAATTGATGAACTTCATTCTCTGAATTCTCTGAGAATTCAGAAAATGCTTAGGGGGGTTGCTATCCAGGGTGCTGAGTAGATAATAATATTGCTAGTTGAGATGGAAACAAGAAGCAGGTTTGAGGATGTGTACCCTGTGAGTTCAGCATTAGCCATATTAACTTTGAGCTACCAACATTGAAAATCGCCCATTTCATTCTCTCCCTCTCTACTGGCTGTTCCTAAAAGAACTTTTTTAAAAAAGAATTTCTATCAGTTTCAGGTGTAAAACATTGAGTTATCTGTGTCTCAGATTAGTGAAAGTGATGGTATAGAGTAGAACTGGGCTATCTCTCAGAAGCACTTAGTATGTTCAGGCCTCTCCTGTCTTAAAAAATAGTGCTTCTGTATTCTCCCATGTTGCCTCTCCCTCTTCAAAGTTGAGCTCCTCATGTCCACTCACTGCCCTCCCTCCCTGCCTGCTTAGCCCACATCAGCCAGACTCATCAAAAGCAGCTCTCTTGTAAGTCCCTCTGGGCCCTTCCTACCTATGCTCTTACAGGAGTTGGCCACTATTGCCCACTCCTCTCCTCCTTGACATACTCTCCTCCCTTAGTTTCCAACCATAACTCCCATCTCTGCTGTTGGTTCTTGGGAATTTCCTGGTTCTTGTCTCTCCTCTGCCTCTCTGAGGGTCCATCTTTTTCCTCTGCTCTCGCTTCTCTGAACCCTATCCCTGGGCCTGATCATCTATTTGCATTTGCATTTTTATGCTTAAGTTGTCAAGACTGTATTTTTGGCTCCATGTTGCAAAGCATGTACCAAATAGCTTTATTTCCAAGGTCCACTAGAGCCTCAAACTCAAGGAATCCACAACTAAACTCATATGGCTCTCCAAACCTGCCTTTTTCCATGTTTTCTCCTTACTGGGCTGTAACCTTATCTACCCAGTTGCTCAAAATCCAAACCTGAAAAACAAATAAGAACCTGAGGCTCCTCCTTTACTCTTGCCTTTCTTACCTGCTAAAGTCATTCTGTCACCAGACCTTCTCAACTCTCTTTAATTGCTCCCACATGCATCCTTCTCCCCAGTTGCACTCCTACTACCTTAGTTAATAATTTCTACACCTAAGTCTGGGAGTGCAGCTTACTGGTAGAGTGCTCAGCATGTGTGAGAAATTGGGTTCAATTCCAAGTGTCAAAATTAAAAAAAAAATTATTATTATTATTATTATTTTAATCTCTAATGTTCCAACAGCCTTATTCCTGACCTTGGCCCTCTGTATTCCAATCTAAACTGTAAATATTATCAGGTTCTCACCAACCAATCATTCCACATTTACAGAGCACCTACTCTATGTCAGTTTCTGAAGTGTTGGGGAGTTGGCAGTGATTGGGACATAGGACATCTCTATCCTCATGGAGCTTACATTTTAGTTTCTTGAAGGGGACATACTCTTTTTCATTTCCTTGTCTCTATACATGCTCCTTCTTCAGCTCAGAATCCCTCTCTTTTCCTTCCCTGACTTTATAATTGCCCTTCTTCATCTGGAAGTTTTACTTTGCTCTGCAAGAGTCAACCACCACCCACCAACCACTTCAATTCTTCATGCTAGGTTAAATTGAGGATCCTGTGCCAGCCTCTTGCATAATATTTATCGTATTACCATATCATCTAATATCTCAATCTGGCCCAGGAGAACACAAGCTGCTCAAAGGCAAGGACTGAATCTTGTCTGTCTCTGTGTCCTTAACTTACCTAGGAAAGGACTTGGTGTAGTTAATGACACAGGTACTTGGCAAATGTAAGTAAAATGAATTCATGTTTGAATAGAGCTTAGGTGAGAAGTCTATGCTAGAAATATAAATCTGAGAGAGTCTTGGTTAGGACTCTTGATTGTAAGTGACAGAAATCCAACTCAAAATATTTGAAGCAAAAAGGGATCTTTACCAATTCATATAACTGAGAAGAAGAGACATGATAAGTCTCAGGCATACTTAACCCAGGTTCTCAACAATGTGGTGAGAACTCTCTCTTGGCTTAGCTTCATTCTGAGTCTTTGTATATTTCCTGTCCCACCATCCATGGCCTTTCTCCATGTGGGGGTTATGGGTTGCACAAGGCCATAGACAGCTTCATCATCCCAACATGTGATACCAGAAGGAAAGGATGACCCCTTGATATTTCATATTAACTGCCAAGAAGGGACTCTGTTGGTTCTTCTTGAGGAACGTGCCCAATCCTGGGTCAATTGTTGTAGCCAAGGAAGTGCTGGAACTGGGCTTAGCCAGGCATGGGTCATGTATCCACCCTTTAGGAACAGTGGCCCTGACTGAAGCACATGGAGTAGGGAAGGGCAGCTCACCAAAGAAAGGATGAGATATTGCTATTACTAGAAAGCAAGAAAGACTTGCTGAGCAGATAAAACTAATGATGTCCACTGTAGGAATTATCCCTGACCACATGGTAGTAGAAACCATAGAAATGGAAGGTGTGTTTCTGACAGCATCAACATGTGAGAATGTGACAGCAGACAGGAGCTAGAGAGTTGGCACACATCTTGAGATGGTTGGTCTTGTTTAAAGAGGTGAGACTCACACATCTGAAAACCTAAAAATAAAGATAGTGCCTCTGATTAGTTCAGCCTGTATGATACTATCCAAAGAAAACTTTGCACTGAAAGAAAGCAGGCTTGAGGTAGGCATTTCAGATGGGAGAAGGGGCATAACAGGTCCAGGGATGGCAAGGAGGCAGGGCCAGGCACAGAAAGGAGAGAGGTCTTGGGGCGGCAGAGGCTGCTGATATGGGAAAAGTAGAATGCAAAGGAAGATATCCAACTATTCTGCCATAGTACAGGGCTGTGTTGGAATTTGAACAGGCAACACTTCTATTTTTCTTTTTCTTCCTCTCCTTCCCACCCTAACCCTCTTCCCCCATCACCACCTTCTTTTTTTTTTTTAATTTAACCTTTGTTTTATTTATTTGTTTTTATGTGGTGCTAAGGATTGAACCCAGGACCTCACCCATGCTAGGCAAGTGCTTTACCACTGAGCTACAACCCCAGCCCCCGCATCACCTTCTTGCTTGCATTCAAGCAAAGGTTCATGCTTATGCTAAGGAGTGTGTAAATTCAGACAAAAATATTTCTATGATTCATAGTCATTCCTCAGCACCAGCAGATGGAGGGAAACTGTGGGGTGTGCTGGGCTGGGGAAAAGAACCACCTGCACCCCAGAATCCTCTCCTCTCTACATCTGTCCACAGGCCTGTATGCCCAGACTTTTATCCTTCCCCCTGTTCTTTGGGAGCCTGGCTAGGCAGGGGTGTGGTGCAGACATAAAGGGTGCAGGGAGGGAGAAGGCTAGCTACGGCCAGGCCCTGAAATGTACCAGCACACACAGATGCCCTGACACTATGCTGACCATACATTAAACAATAGCCTTGTTCTTGAATAGCTGTGTGTGCATGAACTGAACTCTGTACTATCCATGGCCACTCTGCCAACTTCATCAGTTTTGCTTATAATAAACAGTCTATTCAGGTTTTCTACTTCTTCTTGAGTCAATTTTTATAATTTATATTTTCCTAGAGAAACATTTAGTTCCTCTATATTTTCAAGTATTAGGGCCAAGAGTTGTACCTGGTAGCCTTTTAATATTAAAAATATCTTCTTTGTGCCAGTGGTTATTATCCCCTTTCTTATTCATATTATTATATATGTGTATTCTTTCTTTTTCTCTCTATTTGGATAGATTTTCCAAATGGCTTTTTATTTTGTATTTTTAGAGAATTATCTTAGAGGTTTACTGTTTATTTATTTATCTTTTAGTTGTAGATGGAGACCATGCCTATATTTATTTATTTATTTATTGGTACCATGGATTGAACTCAGGGGCACTCAACCACTGAGCCACATCCCCAGACCTGTTTTGTATTTTTTTAGAGACAGGTTCTCACTTTTGCTGAGGCTAGCTTTGAACTTGCGAACCTCCTGCCTCAGCCTCCCTTGCCACTGGGATTACAGGCATACGCCTCCGCACCCAGCTATTTTATTTATTTATTTTTATGTGGTGCTGAGGATCAAACCCAGTGTCTCACATGTGCTAGGCAAATGCTTTACCACTGAGCCACAACCCCAGCCCCAGAGGTTTACTTTTCAAGGTTATTTTTTGGGTTTTAATATACCTAAAGGGTAGTGATATTGGAAGTTATTACGTATTTATTTTAAAGAAAATTAAGTCCTGTCTTATATCTGTTAAGATATTTAGGAATGAAATAATATACCTAGAATTCGCTAAAAATGATCCAGTGTCAGGGTGGGGAAGTGGGAAGCAGGGAGTAATGTGTAGGTGAAACAGAGCTGGCCACCTAGTTGATAATTGTTGAATCCAGATGATGGGTACATAGGAGTTCAGCATAATATTCTATTTCTGAATATTTGTGAAAATAACTATAATGAAAAGTTGTTTTATTATTTCCCATCTCACTGTGTGCATTTCTAGATTGGTTAAAAATCCTAATGTAAAAATGGAACTCGTACAGCCTCAAGTGTTTGCATGTCACCAAGTCATTGTCAGCTTTTGGTATCATGGTGATTTGTTTTAAAATCCTAATTTAAATAAATGTCCTGGAATTTTTTAAAATGAAAAAACTAAAAGAAAACATATGTAACTGCTTTTTATCATCTTTATGTAGGGACAGACTTCCTAAATCAACAAAAACCAGAAATCAAAGATTTTGCTGAAGCATTCTTTAAAACTCAAAGTCTATCAATAAAAACCATAAACAAAAGTAAAAGCCAATCAACATACTTGAGAAAAATATCTGCAGTATATAAGGATCAATATTACAAAAGCCTTTGCAAATCGATAATATGAATGTACAGTATAAAAATGAGCAAAGTAGTGTAAAGGCAAAAAGTCATTTGTAGCTACAATGATTCACAAATGTGTGGGAAAATGTCCAACCATTTCTTTGAAAGAAATGCAAGTGAAACAGACCATTTTTTTCACTTTGAAATTGGCAAGAGTACAATGAGGCCAAACCATGGAGCTAAGGAGTGTGGCTCCATTTGGTAGACCATGGGGAGCCATTGAAGGTGTCTAAGCAGGAGCCATCTGCAGAAAGTGGGTATGGTGCCTTATATAGGATAGAAAAGAACTGTGAGGCAGGCTGGGCCAGCAGTCCAGGTGCGAGGAGATGTGACCCATCAGAGCACAAAGCACGTGACAAGAAAAGAACAATTGGATTAAAATGCATCCAGAAGGAAAAACCAGCAGGTCTTGATGGTTAGCAGGGAGGGAGAAATCAGGATGGCCAGTGGTGTGGCTGGAAGGACAGAGGCACTGTTGAAGGAAACTGATGCAGGGGAGGGAGGAGTGAGGGAAAGCCTGGGTTGTGTTTTTGACACTATGGATCATTGTTTGCCTCTGGAACCTCATTACTCAATTGACTTAAATGATGCAAATTACAAAAGCTTTTGCTGCCCCATGTAATTAACAAGTCCTAGGTGAAAAGTTCAAGTGATATCACAGAAATGCCCACAAGCAGTTCCAGGTTCATGTCCTGCCAGCTGAGCACAGTCCTAGGGTGCCTGAATTGATCCAGATTGAGAAACATGAGCATTACTGACCTGATCTCCGGTGCTCTAATGAAGCAGACTGAGGTCATATGTGCTCTTTGGGGCCAGGGGTTTGGGTCAGCTCTACCCAAACTCATTCAAAGTGGAGGAAATGATTCTCTAAAGGAAAATGGGGTGTCAGTCCACAAAGAAGGGTAAAGCCAAGCAGCAAAAGCAATAAATGTTTAAAAAAATATTAAATTCTACTTCGTGGCTATTTAAGACCCTTACCTCTCTCCTAAATAATTTTTAAAAATATTTCCTTGTTTATCATAATGCACCTATTCCTCACAAAACTTTCAACCTGGTCTCCCATCTCTAGAAGGAGTGGTTGCATATTCTCTTTCCATTACTACGTCCAGCCCCAGTTCAAGATCTGGCAATGCCTGGTCTGATGAGGTACTGAGCGAGGCTCTCAGGGTCTTTCAGTTTGTGGTCACACTACTACGATGGAGGCAAACCTGAAGGGAAGGAAAAACACCTGCTTCGTGGCCCACCAGGTTAACTTAGATGGTAAGGAAGAGGTTCCCTGTCCCACCAGCCTGTTGCTTTGATTCTGCTGTCTTCAATCTTGGTGCTCTGTAGTCACATGGGAGAGGGGGACTGAGGAGTACAGGGTTGGTGGGGGAGGGAAAGGTAGCAGGGGAGACCTTAGGACTAAGTAATCCTGGCCTTTGTTTTCTAGGTTTGCTAGATTTTTCTGGCAGTGTAATTCCCTTAATCATTAGAAGGCCTTTCAGTCAGTTTGCCTTCCATCAACCCCAGAGCTATTAGTCAAAGCTAGAGACCTTCCTTTGAAAGTTATAATTCTTGAATGGAGTCCCTGGTGTTAGTGATGAGGGAGGAGAAGGGTTGTCTCTTAGCAACAGGCCTAGGTGCTTGGCCATCGCAATAGCCTAGGGTTTGGGGCCTCTAGCTGGGCCTCTGCCCTCAGGGCAGTATAAACCCCTGGTGGGAGGCAGAAATCTTTTCCCTTTCTACTCAAGCTGCTTTCCAACAAAAACCTGCTCATAAATGTTTCTGTGGTGCTGGGAGGGCACAGCAGGACCTGAGGAGTCTAGAGCTTTTCAGGCCCCAGGCTGATCTCCCTCTGAGTTTCCAGCCTCTCTCTCCTTGCTTGAGCTGACTTTAGTTGGAAGCAGAGAACTGGCTCTTAATTATCTTACTCTCAGCCACATTGGATTACTGGCCCCAGGTAGAAAGGGCCTCTTTGGGCAAGCCATTTTCTTCCTCTGCTTTTAGATGGGCTCCTTTCAGCCAGAGTGTCTCTTTCTTATTGGACCTGACTCAGGCCACCACAAAGGCCTCACTGCCAATATTGTGACATTTTTCTGCAAGTCCCTTAAAGTTTCAGGGGCAGTAGGAGATCATTTAATCAGCTGCTTTGCTACTGCATGACAAGGCTCAACAACTTCTAAGTAGGGTGCAGGAAGCAGTCCTAACTTAGGCTTCTCCCCTTAGTTAAGCTAATTCTTTTTTGGGTTTATTATTTGAAAAAAAAAAAAATTCTATCTCTGATTCTAATTTCTTTTCTTTTTTTTCTTTTGATACCAAGCATTGAACTCAGGGTGCTTAACCACTAAGCCACATTCCCAGCCCCCTTTTTTTTAAATTTTTTTTTATTTTGAGACAGGGTCTTGCTAAGTTGCTTAGGGCTTCACTAAGTTGCTGAGGGTGGCTTTGAACTTGGGATCCTCCTGCCTCAGCATCCTGAGTCACCAGAATTACAGGTGTGTGCCATCACACCTGACTGATCCCAATTTCTTCTTTTTTTTTCCAAAATATTTTAAATATAAAAAAATACCTTTATTTTGTTTATTTAGTTTTATGTGGTGCTGGGGATTGAACCCAGTGCCTCAATGTGCTATGCAAGTGCTCTACCCCAAACCCTGTTTCCAATTTCTTGTATCAGGATTTTTCCCTGATCAAGAACATAGACCCAACTGTAACTAACTTAAGCAAAAAAAAAAAAAAAAAAAAAGGAGTTGATTGGTTCATGTAATTGAGCAGGCCAGGATCTCGCAGTGTCTCTGAAGAATTTCTCTCCCCGTCTTAGTTCTGCTTTTCTGGATTGGCTTCATTCCTAGGTGGTTCCTTCCCAAAGGAAACAAAGATGGCCTAGTAGCTCTGGCCCTCTCCATCAACTTAAAAACCCAAACCCAAAAAGGATTGGGTTTTTACTGGAATTACTGCTTCTTCCCAGTAGTTCCAGAACATTTTGAGGTACACTGGCTCAAATTGGGTGCCTGCTCATCCTAGGACTGTGATTGGCCGGGCTCATGTCACATCCCTCAGGCCATATGGATGGACTGAGAATGTGGCAAAGGAAGGCTGGCTCCCCAGGGTTAAAGAAGAGTGCTGATGCCTACAGGAGGACTGGGTGCTGGGTGTCAAAGGGAACAGACATCTACTCATACAGCCATGTGGAAATGGGAAAAGGCAAACAGAACTCAGGAACTGGTCAGGATGAAGAGGCAGATCTGTGAGTCCGCAACTTCAAGGTGTGAATGAATCTGTGAGTGAACCAGATTGCCTGGGAGAAGGATAGAGGCTGAATGGGGCACCTCTGGAAGAGATAGGAAATGTAGGGAGGTAGCAAAAACAGAAAGTCACAGAACCAGGAGGAAACTCCAAACAGGGCATCATCCTGGCAGCCTGTGAAGATGCAGGGACCAAAAGTATCCACCAAAAGACCAAGTGGGTGAAGACCCTTGAGGACAGCTAGATTATTCCATTAGTGGGTAATCTGTGACTCTGAGGAACATGGGGACAGCAGAAGGTGTTCGAGCCCAAATGCAAGCACTTAGGAAAAACCAGCAGTGAGGGAGCGGAAACTCCACAGGCCAGGGGAGCCAGAAGTGTGTGGGGGTGGGGTGGGGCAGGAGGGGCTGAGGGTGAGGAGGGGATTGTGCCAGAAAGGGTGTGAGGAGAACAGATAAACAGGACCCTTAGAGTGAAGGGCAAGGTAGGTACACTTATTGGAGGCCTATTTAGCTTTTTCTAGGTTTGACAAAAGGACCTATGTGCCTGGAGTAGCAGGGATGGGAACAGTGACACATACAGGTATCATTAATGATACCCAAGTGGAGAGACATCTTTGTTACTGCAACATAGTACTAATAATACAGGTTGTGTAATGGATGCGGTTTGCATGAGATAGAAATAAGCTTTTTTTTTTTTTTTTTCCCTGTGCTGGGGACTGAACCCAAGGATGTTCTACCACTGAGCCACTTCCCCAGCCCAGCCCAGCCCCACTCTTTTGGGAGACAGGGTAAGGCTAACTTGCAGAGGCTGGCCTCAAACTTTTGGTCCTCCCACTCAGCCTCTCAAATCTCTGGGATTACAGGCATGTGCCACCGCAAATGGTTAAGCATCTTCTTTTAAGGATATTTTTAGATTTAACATACACTAAAGTACATATAAGGCAGTGATATTTTGTGTACAGCTTGATGATTATCTACACCTGTATACACTGCTCAGCTCAAGATATAGAACATTTTCAGTATCACCTAAGATTCTCTCCTAACCTCTTCCCAGTCCTTACAGAGCTGGAACGCAAAACCGCAGAGCCCCAGGGATAACCTCTGTTCTGATTTCTGTCATCATCAATTTTGTCTATTCTTGAACTCCCATCTCTGTGGAATTTGTCGTATGCACTCTGGTCTGGCTTCTTTCCTGCAAAATAATACTAAGTGGATTCATCCATATTGCTGTGCGTATCTGTAGTTCCTTTTATTACTGGGTAGCATTCCATTATGAATATACCACAGTTTATCCATTCTGTTGTTTATGAGCACTTGGGTTGTTTCCAGAACAGAGCCATTAAACATAAAACTGATTCATTTTTTTTTTAAATTACTGTATTTTTAAAAAGAATTATTTCTCCCTCTCCCCCTCCCTGCGCCCTCTCCCCCTCCCCAAAAAACCAAAAACACAAAAACACACAACTCACACAC
>NW_025999977.1:551525-607472 GCF_001458135.2 Marmota marmota marmota
CTCCCCCACCCTCGCTTCTCTCTCATCCACCTATGTACAGGCCCTGCACAGGTGCCACAGCAGTACACTCCCCTCTGAGAGTTCTGCCATAGGTCTCCCAAGGCCCCTCCATTCCGGGCACGTGTTTCCTGGGAAAGTCAATTTACACTTGATTGGGGTTTCCGGCCCAGGGCCTGGGAGGTGTCGCTGGGAGAGGAGAATCATCCTCTTAAGACTTATTCCCTCTCTTGTAGCCTCCTCGACCCTGGTCGCGGGCACCCTGAGCCTTACTGATTCTGCAGGGGGGCTCGCCCGCGGCCCCCCATGAGCGCGCCCGGCTGAGCCCGCCTGGGCGGCCGCGGTGGAGCCAACACGCCGCGGGGGCGGCGGGGCCATGGCCTCGCTGGACTTGCCATACCGCTGCCCCCGCTGCGGGGAGCACAAGCGCTTCCGGAGCCTGTCGTCCCTGCGCGCCCACCTAGAGTACAGCCACACCTATGAGACTCTCTACATCCTCTCCAAGACCAACAGCATTTGCGACGGTGCCGCAGCTGCAGCAGCTGCTGCAGCCGCAGCCTCGGGCTTCCCGCTGGCGCCCGAGCCCGCCGCCCTCCTGGCTGTGCCCGGAGCCCGGCGCGAGGTCTTTGAGAGCACGTCCTTTCAGGGCAAGGAGCAGGCCGCTGGGCCGTCGCCTGCAACGCCGCACCTGCTGCACCACCACCACCACCACGCACCCCTCGCCCATTTCCCCGGCGACTTGGTGCCCGCCAGCCTGCCCTGCGAGGAGCTGGGTGAGCCGGGTCTCGTGCCCACCGCTGCCGCACGCTATGCGCTGCGTGAGATAGAGATCCCGCTGGGAGAGCTGTTCGCCCGCAAGTCCGTGGCATCCTCTGCGTGCTCGACGCCGCCGCCAGGGCCCGGCCCAGGCCCGGCTTCGGCCTCGCCCGCCTCCCCCTCGCCAGCTGATGTGGCTTACGAGGAGGGCCTGGCGCGCCTCAAGATACGCGCGCTGGAGAAGTTGGAGGTGGACCGGAGGCTGGAGAGGCTGAGCGAGGAGGTGGAGCAGAAGATTGCGGGCCAAGTGGGCCGGCTGCAGGCAGAGCTGGAGCGCAAAGCCGCAGAGCTGGAGACTGCTAGGCAGGAGAGCGCTCGACTGGGGCGCGAGAAGGAGGAGCTGGAGGAGCGAGCGTCTGAGCTCTCGCGGCAGGTGGATGTGAGCGTGGAGCTGCTGGCCTCTCTCAAGCAGGACCTGGTGCACAAGGAACAGGAGCTGAGCCGCAAGCAGCAGTGAGTAGGCCCTCAGGGCCCTGCTGGTGGGTGTGCCCGTGTGCCATCACAACCACCCTGAACATGCATGTCTGTGTGTAGTCATGGCTAGGTAATAGGGGGTCTATGGTCATGAACTTGTAATATTGGTGTGTGTGGGTCCCAGAGTGTCATGATCGTGTGTGTGCAGGACCACAAGTACATGGCAGCATGATCATGCATGTGCCTATCTATGAAGACAGTGTCTGTTTCTGACCCTGCTCTGACTCAGCCAAGACCAGCCTCGGCATTTTGGCACTGGATCCTCTTCCCTTTGTCCTACTCAAAGGTGTGGCCCGATTCTCCCCTCTCCCTTTCCTATCATCAAAATCAGTCAATCTATCTATCTATCTATCTATCATTCCTAAAAGGATGCAAACATGATGTCATGTCTCCCATTTAACTTTACTTTCCCTTAAGCTGCTGCCTCATACAGAAAAAAATTCATGAAAGTATTCCTGGTCTCCAATTTATTTTCTCACATTTTTTCTTGAACCCACTCTGATCAGGTTTCCAGTTCCACCACTGTCTTTGACCATGTTGCTAAGGCCAAGTTACCCTCTTTCTTGGCCTATCCACAGCAGATCTTTGAAACACTTTCTTCACTTGGCTCTCCTAGGATCCCCCCTCCTTTTTTTTTTTTTTTTTTTTGTCTGTTCCTTCTTATTCTTCTTTGCTGACTTTGCCTCACTTCTCTGGTCTTTAAATGAAGGATTATGAACTATTCAAATGTTAGGTTTAGTTTTTTTTTTTTTTTTTTTTCTGGTACTGGTGATGGAACCCAGGATTCCATCTTTACCAACAAAACTATGAGAGCCAGCCTTTTAAATTTATTTTTTATTTTAAAATGCATAGCCTGATATTCCTCCCATTTTCCAAGTCACAGGATTATAAGCATGTGCCACAGTGCTTGGCTACAGATGTTATTTATCTGTCCCCATTGCAATATAAGCTCCATGAAGGCAGGGAGTTTCTACTTTTGTTCATGGATGCTTCCCCAACATCTAGAACAATGCCTAGCACTTATAAGGTACTCAATAAATGTTGAACAGATGCATGAACAACCATGGATGCTTTGGGGAATATAGACTCAGGTAATCTGTAAGGTGTGCCATGTGTTTGTGCAACTCCTAGAGGTTCTGCATCTTAGTGTATTTCCCTATGTATTGAAGTGACTGAATACATTTTTCAATCTTTCAGAAAGTGTGTGTGTGTGTGTTTGAGTGTGTCAGTGAGATTGTGCCTCCATGATGCTTTGCATGTCTCAGACTGTGAGTATGTGCCTGGAATGGATACACGATGAGGGCACATTCATGAATGTGTATTGAGCGGGTATGTGCACATGGCTGTGTGGCTCTAAGTATGTGCCTAGCGCTGTTCCTTTGTGGGGAGGCTGTATATTGAGGCCATAGGTAACTGGGTGTCTGTGTTTTTGTGTGAGGATGATGTGTCTGGTTATGGGTTAGATGTGGGGGGTTGTGACATCATGGGCAGCTGTGCCCTGTGTCTCCCCACAAGGGAGGGTGGCAGGTCAACCAGCAGAGGCTCTAGGGTAAAAGCCTGCTCTGGGCCCAGGGAGGTGGTACAGATTGACCAGTTCCTGAAGGAGACAGCAGCGCGGGAGGCTAGTGCCAAGCTGCGCCTGCAGCAGTTCATCGAGGAACTCCTGGAGCGGGCCGACCGTGCTGAGCGTCAGCTGCAGGTCATCAGCAGCAGCTGTGGCAGCACACCCAGTGCCAGCCTGGGGCGTGGAGGTGGGGGCAGTGGTGCAGGGCCAGGGGCCCGGGGCCCAGGCAGAATGGTGAGTGCCCCTTTGTCCCCTCTTTTACCTGCTTACCTGGTCCCCACAACCTCCCCTCACACACAGCCTCACATCCCCCAGAATGCTGTGCTTCTCTTCTTTGATTCTTCCCCCAAGAACAGGCCTAGGCCTAAAGTGTGGGTCTGGAACAAGGGGGCCCCTCTGGGCAGGAGTGCCATCCCCTGAGGCTGTCTCAAGGTGTGATCCAGCAGCCCCAGCCCTCAGGGGCCCATCTCTGCCTATCCCTGAAAATGAGAACCCAGGAGCCATAGCCTGAATTGGGGTGTGGGTTGGGTGTGGCCAGGGGGCTGGTGAGCCTCCCTGTTGGGGCTATCTGTCTGTCCATTCGTCCATCCTTCCCAACTTTTTTTCTTCTTTTCTCTCCTCTCCTTCGTCTCTTCTCTCCATCTTGTACCCTCTTTCTCCTGTTATTGCCTCCTCATCCTCTTGCCTCCTCTGCCTCCCTTCCTTTCCCTCCTGCTCTGGGGGCCCACAGCGAGAGCACCACGCGGGCCCGGCCGTGCCTAACACATACGCGGTATCACGGCATGGCTCTTCTCCCAGCACAGGGTAAGCCTGGGGCCTGCCCTGCCCTACACAGCCCACCCTCTCCCTGGAAAGATCTGCTGGCCATCTGGGGCTTCTCTCCTCCTGTGCCCATTCTCCTTGGGTCACCTATCTGCCTTTCCATACTCAGAGGGAACTTTTGGGAAGCAGGGCGGATGGGTTGCCCTTGATCTGTGGTAAGGGGAGGGTGGAGAATTCTGGCAACTTGATGCCCCTCGCCCCTCACCCCTCACCATCTGGTCCACCCTGCCCCAGGGCCTCCAGCCGTGTGCCAGCTGCCTCCCAGAGCTCAGGCTGCTATGATAGTGACAGCCTGGAGCTGCCCCGGCCAGAGGAGGGGGCACCTGAAGACAGTGGCCCTGGGGGCTTGGGCACACGGGCCCAGGCTACCAATGGTGGCTCAGAGCGGTCCCAGGCCCCTCGAAGCTCAGGCCTACGGCGCCAGGCCATCCAGAACTGGCAGCGCAGACCTCGCAGACACAGCACTGAGGGGGAGGAGGGTGATGTCTCAGACGTGGGCTCCCGAACCACGGAGTCGGAGGCTGAGGGCCCCTCAGATGTCCCCCGCCCTGGGCCTGCTATGGCTGGGCAAGTGAGCAGCTGCCGGCTTTCAGGTAAGTCCTGAGAGGAATGGCAGAGAGGCCAGCCTTCCCCAGGGTGCTGGGCCCTCCCNTCAGTGGTGCACGCAGGCCCACTCACTGACCCTGCAGAACCTGAAGCCCCGACAGCGGGGGAAGAAGGAGAGCAAGGAGGAGTACGCCCGGAGCACCCGGTGAGGCTGCGGTGGGTGGGCGGGTGCTCCTGGGCCCAGACTTGGAATGAAGTGGGGATGCTTCCCAGAGGAGGAGGTGACCACAGGCAGGTGACCTCTTGGTCATCCCCAGGGGCTGCCTTGAAGCAGGGCTGGAGTCCCTGCTGAAGGCAGCTGGGGGGAACCTGCTGATCCTGCGCATCTCCCACTGTCCCAACATCCTCACCGACCGTTCACTCTGGCTGGCCAGCTGCTACTGTCGTGCCCTGCAGGCTGTCACCTACAGGTGGGTTCCTTTTACCAGAAGCAAGGCCTATACCCTATTGGCCTGGGACCCCAAGGATCCCTAGACACTGCATGGCCTTTCCCCAGGTCCTCAGACAAAGGCACCCAAGAGCTCTGTGACCTAAGGGAAGGAAGGATTGACAGGGGCAGAAACCACCAGGATGAGCCACTCCAGCCTTGTCTTTTCAACAGGAGTGCCACAGACCCAGTGGGCCACGAAGTTATTTGGGCTCTGGGTGCAGGCTGCAGAGAGATTGTCTCCCTCCAGGTGGCACCTCTTCACCCCTGGTGAGCTCAGGCTGGGTGGGTGGGGAAGGGAAAGGGTTGGACCTGGTCTGGGGCTGAGGACTGGACAGATCTGAGCCCATTCCAAAAGCTGTTGAAGAGACAGGCTCACACACATTAATCTGCACAATGAGGCATTAAGAACAGAGCTTTAAAATTAGACCTAGAAGTCATGTCTTGGCTTAGTGGCAGTGCCATTGTGAGCAACATGTTAATTTCTCAACTTGCAAAGTGAAGGTGATATTAGGAATCTACTGACCTTATTAGAGCTGTTACTGGCTTCAGTGAGATTTTACCACAGAGCCTGTGGGCCCCATAGTAAGTGTTCAGTAAACACAGCTAAAAGTAGCTGGGTTTTGTTTGACACACAACAGGCAATTCTGGGTCAGTATGTAACATATAAGAGCTGATCGTTGGAGAATTCAGGGTGTGAAATCATCCCTCACTCTACCTATAGTTCCTCAAACTAACAGGTTTCACCCTCCCTGTTATTTGCCCTCCAATCCTTCTCCATGTGCTGGCCCCTCCCAGCTCATCCAGTGTACCTTCCCTAACACCTTGGTGGAAGCAGTCATTGTGCTCCTGCTTTGATTCCCATTGCATCTTGTCCTGACACCTGCTGTTACTGGTTTTGCAATTATTTCTGTTTCAGTCTCCTACATTAGACTTGTAGTTCTCAGGGCAGAGTCTGTGAATGTCCATTTCTGTATCCCTGGTACCAAGTGCGTAGCTTAGGTGAATGTTGAGAGATGGCAAGTCTGATGTTCAGGGAAATGGCAAATCTGGTGTGGACAAGCAGGTTGGGAGAGGGCAGGCAGGGCCATGTTAAGGGGTTTAGGTTTTTGCATTTTATCTAGAAAGTACTGGGAGACTATTGGAGAATTTTAGGTTTTAAGTAAAGTACTGAGATTAGACTGCCAAAGTTCTGTAAAATAGACTGCCCATGCTTTGAGGGCAGGGACCATGTCTGCATTGTCACCACTACACCTCCAGGGCCTGGCTCAGTTGTTCTCAGCTGTAGCAGACACTTGATAACCATGTGCTGAATGACACAGTGAGTGGCTGTAGGAATGGATGGTGCACAGCATTGTGGAGCATGGATTGGCAGGGAGACTGGTAGTAATCTAGCTGAATCCAATGGTGGTCTAAACTGTGGTACAGGAGTTACTCAGGAATCTGAAACTGCAGAACATGGCAAGAGGTGAGAGGGGCGAGTCAGGGATGATGCCAGTGTTCTGACTTGGCCAGCTGGGTTGTTGTCGGGGTACTTGCCTGAGGCAGGGAGGGATCCCCCAAGAGGAATACACTTGCTTGGGGCATCAGGCATCCAAAGGCTTCCCTGACTGCCCCCTCCCCATTCTCCAGCCAGCAGCCCACGCGCTTCAGTAACCGCTGCCTGCAGATGATCGGTCGCTGTTGGCCCCACCTCCGGGCTCTGGGGGTTGGGGGCGCCGGCTGTGGGGTGCAGGGCCTGGCATCACTTGGTGAGTCCCTTGGGACTGGGGTGGGGAGAGGTGAGAAGCTGGTAAGGGTGCAATAATATCCTGCAAAATTCTACAGGGGATTGGGGCTGCATCTTGGGTGGTGGCAGGGGACCACCCTGGTGGGCAGGAAGTGACCTAGGGAGTTTGTCAGCAGGGCCTGCCTTCTTCCTCTTCCTAGCAAGAAACTGCATGCGGCTGCAGGTCCTGGAGCTGGACCATGTGTCAGAGATCACCCAGGAGGTGGCAGCTGAGGTCTGCCGGGAAGGCCTGAAGGGACTAGAGATGCTGGTACTCACGGCCACCCCTGTCACTCCTAAGGCCCTACTGCATTTCAACAGTGAGTAATGGGGGGATGCAGGGCAGGATATGGCTTTCACCTGTCACCATGATCTGTCAGCAGGTAGCATAAACAATTCCCTGATGCTCTAATCAGCAAACACCAGCATGGGGTTGGGGGGGCAGACAGCAATATCTGGTCTTGGCTTTGCCAGCAGTGTCTTCTTAGGCCAGTGGGCATTCCAAGCCTGCCAGTATCCACTCCTAATAGTCCAGTTCCAAAGATATCTGTTGTGCTTTGGCATAGTCTCATTGGAGCCAGAAGCCATGCAGAAATTGTCCCTGTGTAAGTCTTCACCAGGGCTGAGGCAAGAGAGCAGACAGATTAAAAGTGCAGTTTCTGGAGCTAGACTGATCTGGGTTTCATCTCTGGGTCTACTGCTCGTTTAGCTGTGAATTCATGCAAATTACTCTACCTCTCTGAGTTTTACATTCTCATTCATTGACTTTCTTAGAATAGGTGGGCAGTAATGTGTGTAAGCTCCCTAGGACAGTTCTTAGGCCTCCTCTGGCCCTTCACCTAATACTACCCACTCTCCACTCTGTCACTTCTCTGCCTTCACTGAGGACAAAGGTACCCAGCTTGGGCTGCTTCCCCGAAATGAGACCATCATCCAGGACTTTGTGGCCCTTGGGAAGACCCTGTTCCCAGATTGAAGGTTCCTTTACCTTATCACCTCCAGGACCCTCCTCTCCCCTCCCCTTCAGCCTCATGTCCACACCCTGGATACACCATCAGGACAAACTGCTCAGCCTCAAATTCATACTCTCCAGGCTCCTCAGCCCTTGACCTTAGTCAGCAGCCACATCCCATCCTGTAAACCCTGTGCAGCCTGCCTGGTTTGTCCCCATCTCCTCCACCCTCATGCTCAAGCTTCCTCTCAGCCACTCTGTTCCTTATAATCACTTCCAAGTGTCCAGACCAGGGTAAAACTGTCCCCTCTGCCAGGGAATTTGCTAGAACTGCTGAGCAGTTGGCTGTTGTCCACTTGTCTTCCCAGAGTGCCTTCATCCACCTTCTCCCTGGTCCAGTTGTGCATCCCAGGCCATCGTAGGCCTGCTGTACTTTTGTTTTCTGTGGCTGCCACATGATGGTTCCTCAGGGGGTATCTGATGTCATTAATCAGTGAAATGAGAGGTGGTAACCCACTGTGCAGGCCAAACATGGGGCCTCCTTATCCACCTTTCCCCAGGCATTTGTCGGAACCTCAAGTCCATTGTGGTCCAAATTGGAATTGCTGATTATTTCAAGGAGCCCAGCAGCCCTGAGGCTCAGAAGCTATTTGAGGATATGGTGACAAAACTCCAGGTGAGAGGTTGGCTCTGAGGCCAACCAAGATCCCCAAGTGACATTCCTAGGCTGGGGCTGGTGGCCTGGATGAGTGTGGAGGGAGGACCCCACCAGCTTTGCAAGAGAACTAACTCAGGGCTTGGTTCACAGGCCCTGCGACGAAGGCCTGGCTTCTCTAAGATCCTGCACATCAAGGTGGAAGGCGGCTGCTAACCCGGGGGGCAGGGGGTGGCAGGGCACCTGCCAGCCCCACACCAAGGCATTATTTGTACCTCCAGAGGGATCCTGGTTTGGACTAGACCTTTGGAGGCCTAGTGTTATCCCAGCTTCCAGGGAGGGGTTGAGTATCCTGTCCTACTGGAACAGCAGAGCAACAGGTCTGACCCAAGGCAGGGGCTTGGACAGAAGCTGCCCTCTGACCCCCACCCTATCCCCGCTGGAGCAGACTTCTGGCACAGCCAGCGAGGAGCTGTCACCACCAGCACTGGTGTCTTCACTCGGAGGATCTGCAATAACTACCAGTGGCTCCTCAGCTGCTCAGGCAGGCCTGTCTTTCCTGAGGCTCCAGCCCCCGGGGACCCCACAAGGCAGCTCAGACTTGGCAGGGAGGGCTCTTCTCTCCTACCTGTTTCACCCATTCTCACAACTTGCCTGGGCCCTGGGTCTACACTCTCCAGGAATAACCCAGGCAGGTCTAGGGGCCTAGGTACAGTCATTAAAAAGCTGGTGGCAGGATTGGAAGGAAAAAAGTTACCTAGAACTTTTCCCCAGAATGAGACCACTCCTCTCAAGGTGGGCACAAAAGGGGATGGGGGTGGCTGCTGCTAGGTGGAGAAAACTTACTTTTTCCTGTAAGAAAGGCTCCCCTACCCAGACACACACACTCCAGAGTGAAACTCAGAGCTAAAAGGTGCATGTTTCTATACCTACCAATCACTCTCAAGAAATCGAAGGGAGGGTGAAGGTGCCAGCCCTGGGAGGCCTGCCTGTAGTGAGAAGGAATTTCCTTTTAATCCAGGTGCTTGGGCAGGAATCTGATGGCCTTTGGGTCCCGGCTATCTGGGAGTGGGGCACTGGGCTGCCCACTGTGCTGGGTCCTAGAGGAGGGTGGTTGACTTTGCTTCCTGTCTAATTAGCTTGCTTGAGGATGTGGCTTTGGCAAGGACAGACCTAGGGCCAAGGAAGAGGTAGAGCATCCTAACAGACTTGCCCCTTCCTCAGTCTCCACCAGCCACAGGCTAAGGCTGCAGCTGGGGTCTTCTGCCTCAGGGCTTAGAAGCCACAGAATGCCACTGGGGGTTTTCACTGGCCCTTGCACAATCCCCAGAGGATCAGGTTCTGGCACCAAGGTCACCCCAGTTTATCCCCTCAGATTTACCACAGTGATTCAAAGGCTGGGGGGTCCTGCCAACCTATTTGGACAGTTCTTCCCAACATGACCTAAATCCATCTTAGGGTTTTCTTCACTCCTGTATAAGATCAGTTCCCAGCCTTGCCATTAGGCTGTTGGTCCTGACTGGATCTGGGATTCTCATTTCCCAGGCTTTTCCAGGGACCCAATTCTGCTGCCACTTGGCTTGAACATCTAGCCCAGCGCTGGGTCACCTTGTAAAAGTTCTCTAGAACTGTACCCCGATGCCTGGCCTCAGCAGTGCTCCCAGCAGCCCCAGGTGTCCTGGCTTCTCATCATTGCTTTGACTTTTCCTTCTGTGGCCTGCTATGTTCCTGCCCTTGGAAGACCTGGGCTACCAAGGGTGTCATGTCAGCATCCCTCTGTCCAGTCCTGCACAAAGCCTTGGCTGTGTGTAGCACCACACCGCCACTCCTAGTCCCTGCAGCTGCCTCCATTAGCTCCCGCCTCCCCAGTCCTGTCCCTAAGAGATACAGGAAAGAGCAGCACAACTTTCTCTTTTCCAAGGGCCTGGGAGGGAAGTCAAGGTCTACTCAGGCCCTTGCTTCCCTGGGTACATCTGCCTTGTCATACCAACTGTACCCCTGTGGCCTTTGCTCCTTATGACTCGAGGACCAAAGTGCCACCCTCCCTGTCTTCTGGACAAAGCACAAAGGGATCTCCTGCTTGGTCTAAGCCTGCCCAACATAAGGGTTTTCTGTGCCCCAGAGAGCCTCCATCACTGAGTACAAGGCTCTAGGCAATTTCTCCCTGAGTGGCACTCACTGGAGTACCTGGCATCAGCCTTGGGAAAGATCAGGTGGCAAAAGCAGTAAGCTCAGTGGAAGGGTGCTGATGCTAGTCACAGGCTCCTTCACTACGCTATTCACATAACAGCACTGCATACCACCAGCACTAGGGGCAGAAGGGTGAACAGGCCCCCTCTCCTGCCCGGTGAAGTTGGCCTTCTCACAGGTCTGTTTCCAGGAAACCCACCAAGTTCATCCAGTATTTTCGGGTTATGTGAGTGAGAACTGTGTGGGAGTACATATGGCACAGGCCCAAGCCCTTGTCAATGCAAATGACAAGTCACAGTGTATCCCTTGCACACCCACCCCTGGACTGGCAGCCTTGTATGCCCTGGCCTTTGTGTATGCTGAGAACCAGCAGCTTCCTGCCTCCTACCTTGATGCTATTCGTTTCCTCTGGGGATGAGCCATGCTGCTGGACAGGAAACCTACTTGCTTGGGTGCTCCATTTATTCACTTCCATGGCAACCATTCAGCTGGGGCCAAGGAGGGAAACCAGAGGGCCTGTCTTCCAGAAGTGTTTCATCTCACCTTCACTTCCTAAAAGGGAGCCCTTAATCTCATACTTTATAGGATGCAAAAAAAAAGGAATAATGACATTTTGCTTACCAAGGCAGGCCCTGCTCCAAGGACCCCAGGTCAATGGAGAGATCCCAAGGTGCCATCTAATGTCCTTTGCACTTCAACACATATAGCCTGGCCCCAACACCTGGAAGGTGGGCACATTTGGCCTGAGTACTTCATGCTTTATTCCAGCTGCTTTCCCTCAGCACTGGCAAACAGTAAAGATGCATAATACATACCCCTACAGGGGAAAGTGGGCTGCCCAAGACCCCTGCTTTTCATTAGCCAGAAAGACCACCCAGAGAGCATGACCTCTAATGTTTTCTTAGCCCTGATGGCAGAAGTTGAATCAGTCCCTCAGGAATTGCTTCAAAAAAAAAAAAAGAGACCTCCTGCCCCAGGCCTGCTGCTCTAACATGTGGCTCTGTCCTTTGCCTTTGGATCCTGCCTATCCCCCTGGTCTCGAATCCTTTGGAAACAGGTGGGGGAGCCACCAAGGCCCCAATCCCTCTAAGGCGCTAAGTTGAAGGAGACCCTCCCAGAGTGACTATTGGTGCCAAAGACCCAGTTCCTGGTGAATTTGGAGTGGAAACAGGAGGTGAGTGGGGTATGGTCGAAGTGCCCAGAGGAGTTAACTCCCACCCATGGGATCTGTCCTGGCCTGCCAATCCCTGAGAAGTGTTGACTTCCCTCCTCCAGGGTCTTGGCACTTCTCTTGACCCCTGGTGGCCATGCTTTCTCACCCAGCCTTGTTCCAGGCCTGCTTTCCTGTACATATTGCTGTGTATCGTGTGTATGTATCGATTCCTGGACAAGTGTATTCATCTGCAGCCCTTGCCTGAGGATAAGGCTTAGGGTTGGGTGAAGATCAGAATACCAGGCTTCCCTCCCCAACTCCTTGGGACTTTGGCCAATCCCAAGACTGCCCTGACAATCAGGCAGGCTCCCACAAGGCCAAGCCTCTCCTGTCACCACAGCACAGCCCCAGGGAGGCTTGGAATGGGGCCACCAGCCTAAGCTCTGCCCCAGCAGTGGTCTTGTACCTAGGGGCAGAGGCCTGAAGTGACTCAGGCTTGGCCTGGGATGGTGCCAGTAGGCTTGGCTCTAGGGGGCCTGCTGGTGGGGACCTCCACAACTGGCCTCTAGGCCCCGCCTTCCCCACACAGCCAGGCTGCAAGGACCTGAGCTGTGTGAGAGGTAGCTTCCCCTACCCCAAGCACACCAGGCAGAGGGGTGGAGAGCAACTTTTGGTTTTACTTTTATTTCTAAAGTGGTGCCTGTACCTCCAGCCCCCAGGGGGCCTTCCCTGGCCCCACTTCTCTGCCCTATCCAGGCATTGCCATCCTAGCACTTTGCTCCATGTTACCCATAAATGCCCTTTGCCGAATGTACCTGAGTGTATGTATTTAAAAGGACTCATATGGGCATCAGAGAATTTATGGCTCTGTATCCAATAAAAGATGGTGAAACTGGTGTATCTACCCCAGAACCATATTCATTAATGTTACCACAGCCTTGCACAACTGAAGTGCACTGGGGCAGGAGGCTGGTAACCCAATCAGCATTAATGGGGTGAATGATCAGGAAGAGTCACCCCAGGGATGCAGAACATGTTGGAGGAATGCCATTCACATTATTGTCCCCATCACAGCTCAATCCTGCTTTCAGTGTCTGCATTCAAACAGATGGACTCGAAACAAGTCACTTCTGATTGTCAGCTTGGAGAAGCTATCTTCAAGGGCAAACCCAGCACAAAGTTTAGGAGAAGTAGCAGGAACTGTCCCCTACCAACACTGGTGTATGGCCACCTCCTTAGGAAGCTTTGAACAACCAATCAGGCTTTGATCTAGGGGATACCAAGTTGCCACCATGGCCTTGCCTTGAATTACACATCTTACAAAATGGGCTTGCCTCACTAATTTGATTACTAGGGTCTGAAAATATTTAAAATGGGAAAAAAGAACAGGTGTTTAGGCTTCAAATGCATCTAGAATGGGCATTTAATCCAACTCTGTGAGCCAACTGTTCTTACCTTGTTGTACTTGTGGAACAGGTGAGGCTCAGAATAATAACTTATCTAAAGACTACCAAGTTGGCAGGAATACCTGCTGCCCATTCTGCTGTTGAGTCCATCTAACCACAAAAGCTGAGCCCAAATTTTTCTAAAATCACTAATTTCAGGCAGCTGCCTTCAGTAACTCAAGGTGACAATCATTACCTCTAGCTCTAACAATTATTTAGTACAGCACTAGCTGTAGGCCAGCTATGAGGATCAGTTTGACTGAGATGACTGTTAGATCTGTCGGAGTTCCAGGAGGCTCTGTGGGAGCCTTGCCAAACTCACTGGTCATAAGAAAACACAAGGACTCATAAAATCACTGGTGGCTGAACAAAAAATACCAAGTGGGAGCCCTCAGCTTCCTTCTCAATGGATTAAGTCACCAGAGTTATGAGAGGATATGACCTCTGCCAAACATCCCTCCCAGAGTCAACTTCAAGATCTTGAATAAGAGGAAACAAAAGTCTGAGCCCAGAGAACATGGAGAGGCAGACAAGGTAATACAACATCTACTCAAAGCAGAGAATCCCCAAGAGCAGGGTCCAGGCTAGGGAGGGTGAAATAAGCTATCAAGAAAAGGAAGTAACTCCACACAATCTAGCCACTTCTGGAATCAACATAACCACAGCGAAACTTCAGAGAACTCCTTTTTGTATCTCTGAGTACGTACATGCAAAGCACAAATTCTGAGTTGCAATATGAGTAAAACAACTATGCCCAAATAATTTACAAGGTTAATTCCAAGTCTGAATTTTATTTAAATAATCACTAGTGGAAACAGTGGGCCAACTACTACCACTTCCTCATAACATCAGCTAACCAAGTCAGAGAAGGCAAGCACATCTGCAGCCAGCCTGCCAGTCAGTATGTGATGGGTGTGCACCTCTCACTGGAGGCGGCCTCGGCCCCGGCCAGCTGCTGGAGGAGCATCCACAGTGGAGCGAGGGTTCTTGATGGTCTCATCTACGGACACGATAAGGCATGCAGCTTCAGAGGCTGCTGTCAGGGCATTGATCCGCACCATGGCCGGCTCCCACACAAAGGCATCGAAGTTGTCAGCAATGTCCTCATTGTTGATGTCCACCCCATACCACATGCCCCCCTGAAAGAATAAGGAAAAGAGGAGAGGCAATATGGCACTGATCCTAAGTTTCTTACACACAGCTCCAGGCTCTCTCCCAGGACGCTGTTGTTTCCATGGCAGGCAATGTGGCCTTTGCCTGAAGAGGAGGCAGTTACCCAGTCACACTAGGTTTAGTTCCAGCCCATCACTGGGGTCAAGTATGTGCACTTGAGTAGTAAGCACAACACACTCATGATCTAGCCCCACCCACCCAACCCCTGGATTCTGATGAGAAGAAGAACCCACCTGGGCATGCCGAGCCCGCAGCTTGTTGAGGATGTTTGTGGCATCAAAGCCAGCATTGTCACACAGCTGACGTGGGATAATCTCCAAGGCCTTGGCATATGCCCCTATCAACAGCTGCTGTTTTCCTGGAATAGTCCTTGAGTAATCCCGAAGGTACTTGGAGAGCTCCATTTCAATGGCTCCACCACCAGCCACCACTGAATCATTCTGCAGAAACCAGACCACCTCTCAATGCAAGCAGATCATGGTCCAGGCTCTAACCTGGGCCACCTGGTAGGTCCTCTGGCCCAGAAAATGGTGTTTCCTTCCTTACCCCAAATGAAGCCCTAAAACAGCCCAGACATGGTTCCCGTCTAACACACCCCAACTCCAACCTAGTAAACCATCAAGAAACATGCAATTTGAGGACAGTGACATAATCACTGGAATACCCAACTACATCAATTCCACACTTTGCTAACAAGAACTAGCCTTAACCTTTAAGACAACATAACCTATTTGAGACTAAAGCTGAGTTTTTCTATGATTTCTGGGGCCAAAGAGAGCCCACCACGCAGGTAAGGGATCACCATACAAATCCAGAGTCTGAACATGTAGGGAAATAGGGCTGTGTAGATAGGAGGCCAGTACCTTGATGGCCCTCCTGACAATCATGATGGCATCATGCAGGGACCGTTCTGTTTCCTCCATAAACTGCTCAGCGCCTCCACGGAGGATGAAGGTACAAGTCTTGGCCTTGGGGCAGCCAGTGAAGAGGTTATACCTATGCTCAAGATGAAATCGCACACATGTGAACTACTTCCTGTTGCCATCTTGCTGGATCTGTTCTCCCCACCAAGCCCTCTCGACACTTAGGAGCTGCTCTTCCATTTTCATTGAGGCTACCCAATCCCAACCTTAAAGGCATTTTCTTGGGAAGATCTGTGCTAACCTTGGGGGAATCAAGATTGTGGAATCAGACTTAAGACCCAACAGGCTCTTCTCCCCCCCCCCAACATTCTTCATGCCCCCAAAGGTAACATCTCAAAAAAGGAACAACAGTACAAGCTGTGCCCAGAAGATGGCAAAAAGCCAGACCCACTCACCTCTCGCCTCCAATCTGGGTCTCTTCAAACACCTGGCAGTAGCCTAGCACATCTGCTGACAGAGCATTCACACTGGTCTGGATAGAGCCTCCACAGGCCTAAAGAGCAAAGAAGGCAAAATCATCTAGCAGCAAAGGCTCCCAATGAGGCTACTCAGCTCCCTGTCACCCAGTCTCCAAGCTAGTTCCCTTGCTGGACTCTGCCAAAGCAGCCCAGAGCCCTCTGTACTGGATAAATCTACCCTTTCCCCCCAACCTCCAGCAGACCCTTAAACACCTCTGAAAGCAGAAAACAAAATAGTTTAAGAAAGGAAAAACATCTGGCAGGAAGCCCACTCCCAATGAGATTGTCCAGTTAATCACAGTGCTACTGCTAGTTCTCTCATGAACAATATTCACTTCCTGACCTATTTGTGGTTGTTAGGCACAGAAACACTGGGAATGAAGGATTTCCTGGCAGAAAGAGTTAAAAAGACAGGGCCGAAATCCCCTTGGGGCCACAAAGGCCAAAGAGCAGCCTGTGAACATTTGGTTACCATCATGGTCCTCTTCAGATCCTCCTCAGGTACACGTCCAGCACAGAACATGTCCCTATCAGCAAAGTACTGAGTGGCCACATCCCCAATGGGGAGTTTGGACAAGATGACTTTGGCTCCAGAACGATGGATCTTCTCTAACTTGTCATATAGAATGTTCCATTCGGCATCAACAATTGCCTGATAATCCTGAAAAGACCCAGAAAATGATGAGGATACGTTGACATTTAGGGTAGGCTAAAATAAAGAATGCTGCTGTATCTGGTAATTAACAGGGGTAAATAGCTACTCTTTAGTCCAAACAAATGAGGCCCTTTTAAGATAATAGGAACCATGTAATAATTTCAAACACAAAAGCAGAAATTAACCCCAGGGCAGGGAGCTACACCATAGTTGGCACAGCCAAGGTGTGAAAAATAGTTCCCCATAGGAGTCCTAACCTGCACTGAGGTGCTGCACCATGGTCTTCCCAATGATAAGACCTCCTCCTCCCCACCAAAGGCCACCCTGTACTGGGTGAAATGGTGTTTCCAGCAGCAGCATTGATAACAGCAATTACAGGAGTGCAGTGGGAGGAGGCTAACTAGGGGGAAGCAAAATATCAGGCAAGATATATAGCTAGAAAGCCTCTGTCAATGCCACCCCCAGGGCCAGAGCACAATATTTCAACAACTCTTCTGTATCCAAATTATGCTAGGCGGAGATCACTAGGGAAGAAGCATAGAGTGAGAAAAGCAGTGTGTCTGGTATTCAAATATTAATGCTTGGGGTAGGGGGAGGAAAAGGGGAATATAAGAAGCCTGAGAAGCAGTGCTAGACCTGAGACAGTCAAGACCTGAGGCCCTGGCCCAGAAGGGTACCCACTCCCACACCGCCTCAGGCTGGTAAGGCCTACCTCCACTGTGTGGACTCTGATTTCAGCATTATCTTTCTCAGCTTTCAGCTCAAGCTCAACATTTAAAAGGGCAATTGTGGGGTCATGGTACTTTTTGGGTTGCATTTCAAAGCCAGCGTAAGAGAAAGTCTTCTTGAATGCAACACCAGCCACCAGCTGAGACTCCTAGTTAGAAACAGACAGTTAGTTCAATGGTTTGGTACCAGCATAAAATAAAAAACAAGCTGGGCACAGAAGCACATGCCTTTAATCCCAATGGCTTAGAAGACTGAGGCAGGAGGATGGAAAGTTCAAAGCCAGCCTCCATAACTTAGTGAGACCCTGTCTCTACACCTCTGGGTTTAATCCCTGGTACCCCCCCCACCACCACAAATCAGGTTTGTACTTTGCTGGGTTAGTACTTGTCCATTTCTGTAACCCTGAAAGAGTTAACCATTTCTTTATTTCACTGCCTTCTCATTAACAAAAATTTTGGAACAACCCATTTAAAAAAAACAAACAAACATATTTTTAGTTATCCTTTTAGTATGAGGGAAATCATTCAGTTTGCAGAGACAAACTGAATGCAGGACTGTCTTTTAAAGCACCTGCCAATGAATAACTCTATATTCACATACAGTGTCAGGAAAGGAGCCAGGCAGTTATGTTAGGGCAGGAGCTGAGCAATGCAGCCTTCGTCTACCCCCAATTCCCTACCCACTGTGCATGTGCATGCACGCACACACACTCACACACACACAATCACAGTGTGTATGCTATAGTCTAGAAGGCAAAGACAAAAGATAATAAAAATCAGTTATCATTATGGCTCATCACATATTGATCCCTTCCAGACATGAGCTTCTACCACATTTTTCTTAACAGAACTTCCTGTGGGTTGGATTTAATAGCAGAACATAACAGAAAGCATGTTGCACTTCAGACTGACTTAGGCATTGAGACTTCGGTTCAAATCTCAATTCTCACGGAATGACCAAGTCTTTCCTCATTCCGTGAAAAAGGGTAATCAGTTCAATGATCTTTAGGTACTCTGCCCATATGAGTCTATAATACTATAGCCTATCAGTGAGTAGTATACACCTCCGGTTCCTGCATCAAAACCATGGCCTCCCAAATCCATGGCCTCCAGTTCCTGCATCAAATCAAAGACCTCCTAAAGAGAGTGACAACTAAGCTGAATCATGATGGACAAACAGAAATTAGTCAAACAGAAAAAAGAAAGGAGTGTTTACAAGAGATGGGGGGCAGTGTTGTGGGACCAGGGAATGAATAGCCCTTTGAACTGCTGGAATGTAAAAGACAGGACAATTCCAGCCAGAGAGGAGTAGGGGGAGGTGGGCAAGGGCCAATTCAGGAGTACCTTATAAGCCCCATGAAAGCCTAGCTCTTAGGCTACAGGCAATGTGGATCCAGAAGGCTTTACTCAGAGTAGTAAAGCAGGGAATTCCACCCTGTAACATGAAGAATGATTTAGGGGATGCAAGACTGGAGAAGGGTGACAATGGTCCTAATAAAAGTGATGGATAAAAGAAATAATTAGTAAATTAGTAGGTAAACAGTGGTTGACAGGGAGTGGGAAGTCAGTAAAGTTTTCAAGGATGCCCCTAGATTTTTAGTGTAACAGAATAAACCAACTATGACAAGGATTATACAAAATACTACTGGTTTATAGAACCGGACAATGTAATTAACAGATACAGGAACATGAGGCTCAGGGGTGAAATGAGGATGAAAGATATAAATCAGAAGGTTCTCTATTAACCCTAAGTAAAGAAGCACTACCTGAATTCTGAGTTAGGTTTTATGTATAAGAGTTTACAAGGCCAGGCGCAGTGGCACATGCCTGAAATCCCAACAATTTGGGAGGCTGACACAGGAAGATCTTAAGTTCAAAGGCAGCGTAAGCAACTTAGGCTTTAAGCAACTTAGCAAAACCCTACCTCCCCAAAACAAAAAGGGCTGTCAATGTGGCTCAGTGATTAAGTGCCCCTGGGTTAAATCCCTAGTATCAAAAAGAAAAAAATCACCAAGGAATAATAATAAGCATGGCAGCCCAGAGATTAAAAAGGTAAAAAGTAACATGGAGCCACTAACATCAAAGAACATTTCCCCAGACAAATAATATTGTATTAAAAAAAAAAAAGTTACAATTATGCTAATACAGTAGGCATCAGCCACATGGTGTCTTTTAAAATAAACTAGATTTAAAATTTATCTTTCCAGGTATGGTGGTCCACGTCTGTAACCCCAGCAACTTGGGAGGCTGAGGCAAGAGGACCACAAGTTCAGGGTTAGCCTGAGCAACTCAACAAGATCTTGTCTCAAAATAAAAAATAAAAAAGGCTGGGAATGTAGCTCAGTGAAGGAGTGTACCTGACCATACATACAAAAGCAAGTTACAGTACACTATTATAAGCAATCATCTGTGTTTTAAAAAACAGTATTTACAAATGTGCTTATATTTGCATATGTAATTCTAGGACACAGCACACACACACACACACACACACACACACAAAAACTGGTAACAGTGCCTGTATATGGGTCAGGGGTGTTATATGGAACATGCACTTAGGGTCATAGATAATATCTGAATTAGTCCTACCATACCCTGAACAATGATGGAAACCAAGATTCTGAAAATCAATTATTCCAGTTTTCCATTCTGCTCACAAAGCTCTGCAGAGGTTATAAAATTTATCTATATCCTGTAGTGGCAGTATGGAAGTACAGTCCAAGTCTGACTTCTGGTCCAATAAGCGTTCTCTCTCCATCTGTACTGTGTACCCCACTCCCACGTGAAACTGTCAGAGGAGCCAAGGTGAAAGCAGGAGCCGTCTACAGAGGCCACAGCAGGCTTACCTCTAGGGCTCCACCCTGCACCTTCTTGATTCCAATCATTTTAAGCTGCAGCAAATCATCAAGCATCATCACAGCATCAACCACCATCTTAGCAAAGAAGGATTTCTGCTGAGAGATCAGCTTGGAGCTCAGAGCCGTCATGGCACACTTTTCTAGCAGCTTCCTCTGCTCCCTGGGACACAAAGGCAGAATCTGTATCAGGTCTTGAAAACTTAATCCTTCTTACCCGATTCTACTGTGATGTGGAGGTAGTTCCCTTCCAGCCTTTAGTCTCAGCCCTCTTCAATTTCACCTTCAGTATCATTAGGACAGATGATCAGTGACAGAGGGCAGCTGTAGTCAAAGACCTCCCATGTGAAAACTTTTAAATTACGATCTATAACTTCTTTTTTTGCAGTGCTGGCTGGGGCACAGCCAAGGTTCTAACAAGGGCCAAAGTGCCTCGGGCCCATATAGGGATTTGCCAAGTGCTTCCCTGCATCCAATTTGGCGACAGGAAGTCAAGGTTATAACAAAGCCCACTGCAAACTTACACTTTATCTTGCTTCTTCACAGTCACAGCAATCTCTTTGATCTTGTTAACTGCCTGCGAAGAACAGAAGTTGAGTGAGTTTCTTATGTTACAGACAAACTGGTAAAGTGGACAATTTCTTGTTAGTGCCTTGTCTGTTTACTCCAAACCTTAAGCATTTCTACTCCACAGCTCAAACAAAATTCCTAGGTCCTATAACTGCCTATGAATATGTAAAACTCTGTAAATTTAGAAAATTCTGAAAGTGTAGAGTAAGTAGAAGAATCATCAGGGTACTCCCAGGATTCAGCTCTGGATCAGGTAATATATTTAAAACAAGTAAGTGAAGGGTTAGGGATGAAGCTCAGTTGTAGAACACTTGCCTAGTATGTCCAAAGCTTTGGGTTTGATCATCAGTACCACAAAACAAAACAAAAGAACACAACTGAATGAAAACAAGTCATGACACTAGATTAGGACAAAACCTCTGGCTTACTAAAAACACCTCTGACTTCTAGCACTTTATTAGTTGTAGCCCTAAGTAACTTAGTGAAACCCTGTCTCGTAATAAAAAATAAAAAAGGGATAGAGATGTGGCTCATTGGTCAAGCACCCCTGAGCTCAATCCCCAACCCCCCAAATACAATGTGTATACATACATATATATATATATATATTTTTTTTTTACGCATGTGTATAGATACGTGTGTATATGTACTTTATCTTTGCCAAAGCACTCCTCATACATAATCTCATTTTAATGTCACCACCAAACCTTCTCCCCTTGCTGATGACAGCAAAGGAAGAAAGTAAAGCCTAGCAAGATTAAGTATCTTGTCCTAGGTCACAAAATAGCTAGGTCTTAAGATGAGCTAGAAGTACTTGATAGAAATAAGGTTGGGGATGTAGCTCAGTGGTAGCGTGCTCACCTATCATAGCAAGACCAAAAAAAAAAAAGGCTGTCACTTACTGAGACTATATCTATATCATAATCTACCAGGCTGACTCCAACCAGAGGTTTAATCTATCTCATCAAACAGCTACTGAATAGAAGTTCCTAGAAAGAAGTCAGGAAATGCCCAAATAACCCTATTCTTGCAGTCACTCCACACGCCAGTTAAATTATTATCCTAAGAGGAATGTGAAGATGCCCAAGTACAAGGTCAGGTGAACCAGTGATCCCGTACCAACTGAGTGGCCGTTCGGAAAGCTCGGATGATGATCTGGGGGTGCAAACCTTCCTCCACATATGGTTTCACTTGCTTCAGAAACTCTGCAGCCAGCAGGGTCACTGAAGTGGTACCATCACCAACCTGGAAAAGAATGACAGGAAACACATTCTCTGATGTTCAGGAAGCACCCTGAAACTCCATTTTCAGGCAACCTACCCATTTAAACTGGACATTATTTAAATAGGTGTCAAGCTTTTTTTCTGTAAACACAGGTTTTTGCAACAAAAAGAACATGATAGTAGTCCTAACTACTTATCAATTGGTTCTGAACTAGAAAAATTAATTCCCAGATAACCCCATTCTCCAAAGAGGGTTGATTTAGGTAATCAATTTTCTCAGTGGGGCTGGAGTCATGGTTCAGTGGTGGAGCACTTGCCTAGCATGTGTGAGGCACTGGGTTTGATCCTTAGCACCACATAAAAAATAAAAAAATAAAATAAAGGTATTGTGTTCATCCACAACTAAAAAAATTATATAAAAAACTTTTCTCAGTATATGAAATCACATACATGAATTAACTGAGAACATATTAACTGTAGTCAAGACATTGTGATAGTCCCTTTCTGGACAGAAAGGCATAATTTCCTTGTAGATAATCCAATATTCACTTTTAACTTTAAACCATACTGTTTTATAAGCTACTGGGTTCTAACAAACCTTTACACTTCAGGACATATCTGTAATATACATATTCCACGGTATTCTAAAACATAAACCCATCTCTTTCAGTGTTTATCATCAAGACTCCAGTGTTAGAACTGATTTAGGAAAGACAGGATAATGCTACAGAACTGTATACTTAAAATGGCTAAAAGGATAAATCTTGTTATATTTTACTATCGTTAAAAAAGGTACACCAAGGGCTGGAGACATAGCTCAGTTGGTAGAGTACTTGCCTTGCATGCACAAGGTTCCGGGTTCAATCCCCAGTGACACACACACACACACACAGGCACACCAGAAAGAGTTTCCAGCCCCATTTTGTAGGTAACTAAAAGATGAGAAGTGAAACTATCTACTTAGTAATTCACGTGATAACAGTACATGGGCCTGCTCCTAAGGGCTTAGACTTAGTCTTTAGGATCTCATACCTAAAGATCATTGCCATTGACAATGTGTTAACAGATATGAAAGCTACATGCAATAGAATAGTATGAATTTTTTTTTTTCTTCTTCCTTTGGTACTGTGGACTGAACCCAAAGATGCTTAATCACTAAGCCATATCCCGGTCCTTTTTTATATTTTATTCATACACAGGGTCTCACTGAGATGCTTAGGGCCTTGCTAAACTGCAGAGGCTGGCTTTGAACTCACAATCCTCCTGTCTCAGCCTCCCAAACCACTGAGATTATAGACATGCACCACCCCGCTCCTGGATAGAATAGTATAAATTCTTTTTTTAGTTATAGATGGCCACAATACCTTTATTTATTTTATTTTTTTTTATGTGATGCTGAGGATCAAATCCAGTGCCTCACACATGCTAGGTGGGTGCTTTGCCACTGAGCCACAACCCCAGCCCTAGTATAAATTCTCAAAAGATTATTTTTGTAAGCATATATTATAAAAGTATAATTTTAGACATAAAACTAAAAAATTATAAGAGATAAAAGGAAGGCAGCAAGCAGGTATGAGTTTCAATCTCCACTTAAAAACATATGATTAATTTTCCTACCTCAGCATCTTGGGACTTGGCAATGTCCACTAAAGTCTTTGCTGCAGGATGGACAACATCAAGCAGTTTCAGAATAGTGGCCCCATCATTAGAAATCGTTGCTTTGCCTTAAGAGAAACAAACAAAAACTTAAAGCCCCTTTCCTAAATTCTGTCTTCTATTTGGACCTGGGGTCCATGTACACTTTTTCTTGGGATAAGGAAGAGGGGATCACAGTAGGAATTAAGGGAAAGATATCAATATCATCTTTTTATGTAATTAGCTCTGTGCACAAATTTTTATAGACCACAGGTTCCCAATTTTCTTTCAATAGCAATCAATACAGATCAATTTGATGTAGAAAAATATTTTAAATGAGAAGATACACAGTGGATATCCTAGTATTTTGCATGTCAATTAACACACTAAAACATAAAGAGAATTTTCTCCTTGTCTTGACATGATACAGTGGGAGTGATCACTGAGAACTCCAATTGATTTTATTTCAGTTTTCTAGGTCATGTCTTCCTACAAGGCAATGGCTTTTGAGACCAGGTTCTCCCATATATTCCTACAAGTGTTCAAAAATCAGGACAATGTATGAAGTGGAACTGCTTTAATCTGAGCAATCCCTTAGAGATCTTATAAGCAGTGGGATTTTTGGTGCCAACCTGTACTAGTCCAAATACCACCCAAGCCCCTCCTCTCCTGCAAAATAGGCCTTGAGGAACCCAGTAGACTTACCTCGGCCGTCCACAATAAGTTTGTCCATGCCACGAGGACCCAAGGTAGTTCTTACAGCCTCGGCGATCACCTGGCAGGCACTAATATTGCTCACAAGCTGAGGGATGCCTTGGGAGCTATCAGTACCCTCTTTCAACAGGATAACTGGTGTGGGCTAGGAAAGAAAGAACAATTACCTGCTTTTAATAATTGCTTATTATAACGAAACTCAAGAGGGGAGGGGACAGGAAAAATGCTCCCAACTCCTTCATACAATTATCTGAAGGCCTTTCTAAACCACATTCCCCAACCATCTACCTCCAGAGGCATTGTCAGGCATGCAAGGCAGGAAAATGGTTTGAGGAGCACTGACCTAGACTAGAAGAACAAATCACATGTTCTAAAGTGCCCAGTTGAATGAGCATGGCCTTTTCAACTTTTGGCCTTATTATTTCTTGTGCTAAGGATTAGATCAATGAACAAGAAGAAGAAGGAGGCCCTGGTCAGGATTCAACCCCAAAGCAAAACATCTACTGGTCTGTTACAGCTCAATCTTAAAGAAACAGATGGGGCACCTGTGCAGTATGCAAGGCACAGACAGCTTGAGGTGTATCCTAGAGAGGCACAGGGCTTTACCAGCTAGAGTGAGTGTAGAAGACAGAGAAACAGCAGCTTTGTCTTGCTTCATAAAATGACAACACATCTAATTCACATAGCAATGTTTCCATCTTATGCTGGCTCCATAAAGCTTCCATGTGACTAATTTCCAAGAAGGTGCCCCAGAAGTTTATTTCTTCCTTTGTCACACTGGACTCAAAAGGGCCACTATCTCTTTAAGGGCTTCATTTGAAGATCTGCTTCAGAAACTCTGGGAAGAGAGAGCCTGGTCTTCCCCCCAACCCCTAATAGACACACCAGTACCAGGGATTGAATCTAAGGGGATCTCTACCTTTGAGGTACATCCCAAGCCCTTTATTATTTTATATTGAGACAGAGTCTGGCTAAGTTGCTGAAGCTGGCCTTGAACTTGCGATCCTCCTGCCACAGCCTCTTGAGTTGCTGGGATTAAAGGTGTGTACCATCATGCCCGGCATACTGCTTTTTCTAATTTTTAAAAAGTTTATTTTATTGGTTCTTTTTAGTTATCTATAACAGTATAATCCATTTTGATAAAATTATACAAGCACAGAATATATCTTACCATACCACTTTTTCTTAAAGAGACTACTTAGATCTTTTATCCAGTGGCAAGTAGCACAGACAATGGCTAGCAAACCAGAGTCTGCATCCAAGCCCAAGCCTTTAGAGATGAGTTGTGAATCAGATCTAGTATTCTGGGTGTTGGGCCAATTTTTCAAGTGAATCAGAACTATTTCAACACGTTTTACTGTCTATTATACTTATCAACAAGCTATGATTTTAATTTCTTTCTTTTCTTTTCCCCCTGTAGTACTGAGTATTGAACCCAGGATGCTCTACCACTGACCTACATCCCCAGCCCTCTGTATTTAAGACAAGGTCTCACTAAGTTGCTGAGGCTGGATTCAACCTTGCCATCTCCTGCCTCAGCCTCCTTAGTCTTATATTTATTTCTTACTGTAACATGAAATAAAATGTTTACAGGCCATCCACCCCTAGGGTGCTAACCCTACCTCAGGTACTGAGCAAGGGAAGGAAAAAAAAAGTATAGGTTGCCTCAGCCTTACAATAAGGAGTAAAGAATTCATATTCCAGAAACAGTCTAGCGATCCATGAGCCTGGTTCCATATGAACTAGGCAATTCTTTAAAATGCTCAACTTCTTGGCTCAGTGGGAATGAACAATAGAAAGACTAAAATAAAGACGAACAGGTAGGCAGGAAGCAGATCTCACACACCTGAGGCTGGCTATGGCAAGAAGTTCAGATGTTATTCCTACAGAAAAGGCAAGCCCAGAAAAAATTTTTAGCAGTGGATTGGTGTCACAAAGTGGGGATGGGCTATAATCCCAGTGACTTTTATCTTAAAATTAAAAAGGGCTCTATTGTAGCACAATGCTGATTACCCCCAACTCAATTCTCAGTACCACAAAACAAAACAAAAACCACCACAGAAAACAGATAAAAGGCAAGATATAATATGTAAATGTATAAAAGGGATGGAAAGACGTCCAACAGACTCTAAGGAATAAGAATGGGAGTATTTGGGGGCTAGGTTTATAGCTCAGTGGCAGAGTTCTGGCCTCACACCTGAGGCACTGGGTTCAATTCTCAGCACGACACAAATAAATAAATAAATGTCTTGTGTTCATCTAATATATATATATATATATATGTGTCAAATAAGCACACATTACAGGTGTGGGTACACATGCAAGATACAGCCCACGAACTGGTACATGCTAGGCAAGTGCTTTACCACTAAAAACACCCTCCAGTCCTCCCTGACAAGCATTTTGCTTGTCAGAAAACCCCCTGTATCTGGGACCTGGGATGAGGATATAGGGAAAAACTCCTTCCTTTTCCTGGAGTGGCCCAATCTGGTAGCAAGAACGGCTTCTCTATACTCCCAGTCCTTCAGCAGACCTAGTCCCTGGCACCTTCTGAAATAAGCAGATGTGTCTTCTGTAAGGTACCACCTTCTCCCAGTCCTGCTAAGTCATTCCTTAGGAATGCCTAAAGTTTTCTCTGGTTCACCCCAGCCTTGGAATCTTCTGCTTTAAATTAAAACCAACCTAAGTCAAATCCATTTTAGCACCTTCAATGGGTTCTTTGTCTCTTTGACAGGCTACTTTATCTGATGCTTTTGTAGATGTTTTCTCAACTCCACATCCAACTTGTACCCTTATCTACAAGGGTCACCCTACCATTTTCTACCAAAACCACTTTCCTACCACGAGACCAAATTCCTAAGAGCCTCAATTCTTCCACGAATTTTCTCTAGAGCAGTAAATGGGACAATTGGAAGAGGGGAATCTCCTTTCTCTTCATTCCCCCTTGCTCACAACTTATATATCACCATGTATCTTAAATAAGTATGAGTTTCCCAAAGGTAAGGAACACAGTATCCTAACCTTGCAGGGCCAAGATCTGGCCACAGATGAAACAATATGCATCAGCTTTTCAAGCTGAAAATTCAACTGTTATGTGAACGTGCTTGATGTAAGATAGCAATGGCTTCTTAACTTTTTTTGGGAAATAAACTGGCACTAAATTTACTGAGAATTCTTAAGTACAAAGCAAGGATCAAGAAGAAGCTCATCACAGATTCCAAGTTACCTATCCTTGTAGGCCATACAGAAATAGGAGGCTGAGGAGAAGAGATCCTAAAGGGAGGGAAGGGTGGCAGAATTGGAGTGAGCCAAGCCAGGCCAAGCAGGGTGGGTCATTTTCTATCAGTTCCCCAGCAGCAGACTCTGCTATGGAGAGCATAAGTTACTTTCAATATCACTCATTTTTAAATTTTTTTTTGTAGTTGTAGATGGACAGCATGTCTTTGTTTATTTTTATATGATGCTGAGGATTGAACCCAGTGCCTCACATGTGGAAAGCAAGCGCTCTGCCACTGAGCTACAGTCCAGCTCCTCAATGTCAAGTATTTTTATTCCTCCAGTACTCTTGACAAGGGAATCACGAAAGGCTGGAATTTCAGCTTAATGATCTTCCTCTTCATCCTCCTTAAAAATGTTTATTAAACATTAAGCTTGATGTTCTATAAAACAAAGCACGCAGAGCTCAATACCACAAAGGCAGGGACATACACTCTGTTCAAACTGTGTCATAGTCACAGAACTGAGGTTTCAGGAGCTGAGCTTGGTGGCACACACCTGAATCCCAACTACTCAGGAGGCTAAGGCAGAAGGACCTCCAGTTTGAGGTCAGCCTGGGCAACTCAGTGAATGCTGTCTCAAAAATAACAAAGCCAAAGCGGGAGAGGGGTTAAAGCTTCAGGGGACTCTTTTACCTCTCTTTCCATCACAGGCTTCTAGAACACCAGAGACAAATTTTATGCCAGCATAGAGGACTCCTGGTGGTAGAAGTTTCACATTCCCAAAGGAGGTGAAACATCCAAGAAGTAAACAGTCAATCTGACACAGCAGAAAGAATCAATTCAAGTGAAACTCAAATGCAGTGGTTTGTAGCCCTTTGGTAAGGGGTTTTATCACAGCACAGGAGGACTGTGGTTCTGATCATCAGTTCTTTAAAAGCCAACCAAAGCTCTCATAGAAACTTTGGCAGCAGGAAGTAATATAGGGAGGAAAGGAAGCAACTGCTTAGTTAACATCTGCTAAGTGTTTACTACACGCCAGGCACTTTACATGTTTTATTTCATTTAATTCTATGCACCAATACTCTATTGCTATTCCCTCTAAGAGACTAAGAGCCAGAAATTAAATATACTCAAAATCACACAGCTGAACCGTCGCAGAGCTAAGTTATACACATAGGACTCTAATGTAGTTCCAGGGACCTTATTTTCAAACATTGCACTATGTGTGCTATCTCTACAAAGAGCAGGACATCTTCAAGAACAAATAATGAAGAAATTTTAAAATTAATAAAGAGAATAGTAATGATGAAGACTGGAAAATGAATGAGCCAAGGAAGGATACAAGGTATTGCCATCACCTGCTCAGAAGCTAAGTTAGCCCTCTCAAAAGCAACCTAGACTATACCACTATACCACCAACGCTTCAAACACAGGGAAGGTATCTGAAACTCTGAGAGGGAGAAATGGGGAGCCGTGCTGCAGAGCTACAAGGAAACCTTTGGGACACTCCAACATTCATAACGCAGCAATGTGCGCAAGCGCGGGCACACACACCCACTTCTAAGAAAACTAGACACAGAGTTTGGTCGACAACTAGAAAATCTTGTCTAATGTCACCGGAAACAGAGTGCAGGTCGTCCCACCTCCGCTACTGTATCCCCCTCTGCCTTGCCCATTTTCCTAGCTGAAAGGCTGCATCCCCAGTAATCCTCTGGGCCTGGTACATTCAGTAAGCATTAATATGTACCAATCTGGTGACTGCGCGAGTAAATGAATGAATTTAAATATGAGTGGAGTAATATGTTTTCACATATGCAATAGCCGAAGAGCTGCGGGTCGCTGGGCGCGCCCAACAAAAGATTCCCAATGCTGCCTCTGTCCGTTCTAAAAACACACTCTTTCAATCCAGCAATCTCCCAGGGCAGCCCGGGCTTTCAAGCCTAGTTGCGGGCCGCGTATGCACGCCCGACCCACACTCGTTTCACACAGGTCCCTACTGTGGGAAGCCTCGAGAAGGGGTTCCCAACGTGGCTTCGCGGTCCCGAAGCACCCTGGGATCTGTAGTCCCCGACCCTACCAGAACCCTGAGCCCCACAGAACGCAAGCCAACCGCTCCTGCTCCATGCCCGAATCGACTCAGGCCGCGGCCAGCCGGAGTCGCCCACAGGCAGGAAGCCAAGACGAGGTCCGAGGTAAGAGTCTGGAAAAGATCCCACAAGGCTGCCCCGGCTGAGCGGCGACAGCCACCGACCAGATGGCAGCGGATGGCGATGGATGCGCGAGACACCACTCACCATCATTTTGGAAGCTTGTTCAGTGGCCCGCTAGTCCTCTGTTCTCGCTGTCGGGCCGCCCAGCAAGCCCACAATGCCCTGCGCCGAAGAAGTCCCCAGAAGCTTAGCCAAGCCGTTGAGCCGGTAGAGGAAGAGGATGGGCCACTTCCGCCACTCTATGGTTTGCTACCACCGAGTCGGTGTGGCTAGAAGTTCCTGAGGCTGAGTCTCTGGGTCGCTGTAGTTAGAGGCGTTACTTCAGGGGTCGCTGGACTTCGAAAATGCTTCTTTTCGAGGATGTAAGATCCTTGATAGACCTGTGTCACCCACTAACATTGGTTTCACTCCCCTCCGTTCCCGGACGCCAGGACAAGGAATGAAATAAACGCAAGCATCTATTGAACGCCGACTGTGTGTGCTAATGTGAAAGATCACGTATCGCGTTGACACTATTATTGTGCCCACTTTACAGACGAGGACAGGTCGAGAAAAGTGTCCACAATCACAAATGCACAGCAAGTGGGAGCGAAGCGGGCACAAGAAACTAGCCTCAATGTCCGGAGTCTGGCTCCGCGCTGGCCAGCGCCTCCTCGCGGGTGGGATGCCTCAAGTCGCGGCTCCAACTGTTATCGACAGTGAGCCCGCAAGCGATGGTGTAACTGCGCGAAGGACTAGCTAGACAATTGCTTTCCCGAGAAGGGGAGGAGGAGGAGGAAAACACAGATGGGGAAAGGCAAATCGTGGAGCGAAGCATCAATGGAGAGGGTCCGGCCGAGACCACAAGAGCCTACGGCCAGAACTTTCAGCAACTGAAGAGATCCTTGCGAGCCACCCACCAGTTCCCCATCCTCCTCGCCCCGCCTACTGCCAGCAGGGTACTGGAGAGTCGAATCTATATCAAGAAACGCGGGGGCGGAGCTGAGTCGAGGGCCAGCAGTTGCTGTTTAAGAGTTTAGGCCAATCACCCATCAGCTCCACTTCTCTCGACCAATAGAAAGTGGGCTAGGGCGCAGAGGTGGAAAGTGCGGCTACACGAGCAGGTATCAGAGCCAATCAGCCGTAGACCTCGTTCCCGTCCGCCAACCGGCAAGGAGAGCGGGTCTGTGGGCGGGAGGCCGGAGCAGCTGTCAGGCTAAAGTCCGGCAAGCTACGCGCTGCTGGACGGCTGGAGAAAACGCGGCGCCGGGCCGGGCCCTGGAGATGGTCCCCGGCGCCGCGGGCTGGTATTTTTTCGCGCTGTGGCTCCCCACGTGCGTCGCGGCCCATGGTAAGCGGCAACGGGCGGGGCTGTGGGGCGGGGCTGACCGTCCAGCTTGCGTGCGTCTGGGGCCAGGGGCCACGGGTCACCTTGGGGACCCCACGAGTTATGAGTCGGGTAGGTCTGGAGACGGGCGGCTAGAGTGAGTGGGTGGGTGCTGTTCTATAGGGATGTGAGTTGGGCGCAGCTTCAAGCTGGGTTCTGAATCCTCAGTTACCCACGTCGAAGCTGCCCCCACCCCCCTCCAATAAGGACAACCCCAGGGACTTGAGTTGCGAACAGGAGGAAGCACAAGGGACAGATGGAGGCACGAGCCAGAGATATATATGTCAGCCTTCACATATATACTACAGGATCACGCATTCCTACATGTGGGTTCACACGCCCAAGCATTCACCTACACAACCCACTTGCACCTGCACAAGCACATAAATATATATACTATACACGTACATGAGGTATATCTACCCACAATTTACATAGAAAGGCATATGCAAATGTCAAGCAACGGTGTGGGAGAGGGGGCAAGAGGGAATCGTTTAACGCTAATCCAGTATGGCTTCCCCCGGATGTCATTGTATCTGATGGGGAATCCCCACTCCCAGGCTAAAAGGCCATTATACCCCAGTGCCAAGCTCATGGAGCTCTACCTGGTGGCTGAGTTTTGGACAGTAGACAAGGACAGCTAGAGCCACAACCAATCTCAACCCTGGCATACGGTGATAGCTTGGTTTGTTTATTAACAGACCTATGGCAGCAGCTTCCTTCCTTCAATATTTATCAGTCTCTCCCTCTAAGGAATCCAGGGACTCAGCTCCAGCTAAATCATTAGGCTTTGATGCTGAAAAGAAGTTCCCATACCCAGAAAATTCGGGTGGTTCTGGCAACTCTCCTGCTCAGGACAATGGAGCTAGACATAGTTATTTTTCATTCATTCAATAACCTTTACTGAGCACCCACTACATTCTGGCCACTATGTTGGCAACAGGGATTACAAACTTAACAATCCTTGTCCTAGTGGGGAAAGCAGACATTAAAAAGTAGGAATACTATAAAGTATGAATTATGTTGAATGTATCAAATGGAAAAAAAAGTATATTTTGACTAGGAGGATAGGGCAATCATAAGGCAAAAACTTAGATCTGGGAAAGTGACATTTAGGCTGTATCTTAAAAAATGACTGGAAGTGAGTCAGGTAAAGAAGTGGGATGATACAGGAATAGGAAACATTCCAGGTAGAGGGAAGAGCTTGCAGAAAGACCCAAAGAAGTGAAGAAACTGAAAGGAGGCCAGTGTAGCGTGGGAAGGAGATGAGGTTGAAGCAGTGGCCAAGAGTCAGATCATACAGGGTCTTTTAGACCATAGTGCAGTGTCAACTTCAGCAATTTCCTTTGCACTAAAAGTGCAAAGGAAATTGCTGAAGAGCACTGAAGCCCTGGGAGTGAAAATACGATAATTCCTAAGATGTTTTAAGATCCCTGGCTTTACCAGGAGTGGTGGTGCATGTCTGTAATCCCAGTGATTTAGGACCTTGAGGCAGGAGAATGGCAAGTTTGAGGCCAGCCTCGATAATTGAGACCCTCAGTAACTTAGCAAGACTCTGTCTCAAAAAATAAAAAGGGATAGGAATGTAGTTCAGTGGCAAAGCACCACTAGATTCAACCTCCAGTTACCTTCAAAAAAAAAAAAAAAATCCCTGGTGTTTACTTGGTGGATGGACCTTGGCAAGCCAAAATAGAAGCAGATGGAATACTGAGGCAGGAGGATGGTCTGATCCCAGGAGTTGAAAACCAGCCTGGGCAACATAGTGAGACCCTACCTCAGACAAGAAAAAGGAAAGAAGAATGGAGGCAGTAGACCATTAAGAAACTGAAACTAGGGCTGGGGATGTGGCTCAAGCGGTAGCGCGCTCGCCTGGCATGCGCGCAGCCTGAGTTCAATCCTCAGCACCACATCAAAATAAAATAAAGATGTTGTGTCCACCGAAAACTAAAAAATAAAATATTAAAAATTCCCTCTCTCTAAAAATAAATAAAGCTGAAACTAGACTGGGGGTTGTAGATCAGTGGTGGAGCACTTGCCTCACATGTGTGAGGCACAATTTTCGATCCTCAGCACCACCACATAAAAATAAATAAATAAAATAAAGGTATTGTGATCATCTATAACTAAAAATATTTTTTAAAAAGAAACTCGAAGCTGGGGATGTGGCTCAAGTGGTAGCATGCTCGCCTGGTGTGCGTGAGGCACTGGGTTCAATTTTCGGCACCACATAAAAATGAAATGATGATATTGTGTCCACCTAAAACTGAAAAATAAATATTAAAAAAAGAAAAACTCTCAGGAAAGATATCATAACTGGACTAAGGGAATGACAGTGAACTGGAGTTAACTTCCAAATTTCACTTAGGAATATTTTTGTGTTCAGGACACTGTATCTCCACTGTGAATTTCCCAGGTCCACTTTAGAGCAAAGGTGAATTAAACATAGACCTCTCGTTCTTCCTGGCTCACCTAAAGAAGCAGCAGCAGGAAATATAAATCTCTGAGGTTACTAACTCCACATCAATTCTCTTCCTCAGGGGTGGGGACCCACACTCCCATCCAAAGGACCCAAGACTATAGTTAACTCAGTTGAAGACATGGGGTCTGTGATCTAAACCAGAACCGGCTTGTTCCTGGGAGGTTTTTCACCTGTACTCTTTATCCTTTAGGCTTACGCATCCATGATTATTTGTACTTCCAAGTGCTGAGTCCTGGGGACATTCGATATATCTTCACAGCCACACCTGCCAAGGACTTCGGTGGTATCTTTGTAAGTCCAAGGATGTACCTGATCTCTGATCCTCAGCTCTGGTGACTCTGAGTCAGGGAAGGAGAGAGTTCAGCTATGCTCTGGAGGAGCTGCAGTACAGAAAAGAAGCGCTTCCAACTACTTCCCCAAGCATACAATAGACTAGGTACCATGAAGGGACAAACCATCTCTTTGGGGGTCATGAAATAGTGAAAAAACAAGTGCACCAAGCTTCTCTGCCGGCTCTACCTCTGGACACCTACTTTCCTGAGTCTATGACCAATTACCTACCTAGCTCAAAGCAACGTGGGTTGGGGTTGGACAACCAGATAGGCCTTTGTGAGAATCAAGGCTGGAGTGCCCAGCAACACAGAAACCACTTCACATTTCCTTCACTCTTTATGATGAGGGCCAGTAAGATGGGCCGGTCAAGCCCAGTCCCAAAGCAGATGTGTCTGGTCTTCTTATACTTTCTCCTGTTCAAATGCCTAAACATTTTTTAGCACACAAGGTATGAGCAGATTCATCTTGTCCCTGCTGAACCTCCAGAAGCTTGTGGGGAACTCAGCAACGGCTTCTTCATCCAAGACCAGATTGCTCTGGTGGAGAGGGGGTAAGGAGTCAACGGGCATGGCACAAGTAGGGGGCAGGCATAGGGCAGATTCTGAGATCATGGCCGGTGGTGGTAATAGCTGGTTTTGAATTCTTTGAAAGACTCAAGGCTATCCATATTTTTGGCTTTGTACTTAGGAGTCTTTATAACAAGTTCTACATGATCCTTCTTTCTCCTCTGACCTCACCTCTTCCAGGGGCTGCTCCTTCCTCTCCAAGACCCGGGTGGTACAGGAGCACGGTGGGCGGGCCGTGATCATTTCTGACAATGCAGTTGACAATGACAGCTTCTATGTGGAGATGATCCAGGACAGTACCCAGCGCACAGTGGACATCCCTGCTCTCTTCCTGCTCGGCCGAGATGGGTGAGGGGGGTCCTTGTCTTCGGCTGTCAGCAGCAACTGGGTAACATGACTTGGGAGGTGAAGGGTAATCACCAGCCCCTTCCCATAGACCTCATCTTGGGGTGCCTCAGTTGGAGGGCAAAAAGACTCCTTGGGCTTCAGAACCCAAGAGTGATGGGGAAAGTGGGACATGTTGCGATGCTCAGAAAATGTGATCACCACCACCTCTCTTCATGCCCTCCTAGCTACATGATCCGTCGCTCCCTGGAACAACATGGGCTGCCATGGGCCATCATTTCCATCCCAGTCAATGTCACCAGTATCCCCACCTTTGAGCTGCTACAACCTCCCTGGACCTTCTGGTAGAAGAGCTGGACTCACATTCCATCCATAAGCAACTCTGAGCTGGGAAGGGGAGACCCAGGAATTCTACTATTTGGAATTTGGGGATAGCACCTGGAGACAAGTGGAGCCAGGTAGAGAAAAAGGGCTTGGGCCTTAGGCAGGCTGAGGGAGGGAAGCCACACCACTGGCTTTCCCATCCTCAGGGACTCCAAGGACATCTCATGCTACAGGAAGAGGGAAGAGCCAAGCCTCCAGGGCTTCTGGCTAGAATCTGGACCAAAAGAAGCCAAAGGCAGGCAGCCTGAGAGCTGTCTGTGACCTGTCACATCCCACCTGGTTCAGCCTCCCCGACCCAAGGTCTCCTCACAGTGACCTTCACAGCAGTTGCTGGAGTGATTTAAGGAACTGGTGTTTGGGACTCAATAAACCATCACTGACTTTTTAGCAATAAAGCCTCTCATCAGGGTTGCACCTGTGTCCTAGAATAAAACACACGGATGGGAGGGACCTCCAGACTCACATCTCTGGTCCCAGTTTTTTTTGTTGTTTGTTTCATTGTAGAACTGGGGGTAGAAATCAGGAGCACATCCTACCATTGAGCTACATCCCCAGTCCTTTTTTTTTTTTCTTTTTTTTGGAGACAGTTGCCAAGGCTCAAACTTGCAATCCTTCTGCCTCAGCCTCCTGAGTAGCTGGAATAATAGGCATGTGCCACCATACCTGGACCATACAATCATTTTGAGGGGATGCAATTAAGGCCCAGAGAAGACAATGACTTGCCCAAGGTCCAGCACTCAGACTGCTAGTCTTGGATCCCAACACAGCTTTATGTTTAAGAGCTCAAGAAACCCCAAGGAGGTGAAATTCAGCCCCCTGGGAAGAAGACTCATCTTGTAGCCTAGTGCTAGGGATCAAGATTGGACCTTAGGGGTCCCATGTTCTGACTTTAGAAATATTTGTACAATAGGTTGCCGAGACCAGAGATGCAGCTCCCTATCTGCCCCCATCTAGTTTAACCTGAGCCTCTAGGCACCCATCTACATTTATTCAGCAAGCTATTCTCAGCTAGTATCTACAAAGCATTCCTGTAGAGGCCTGTCACCACTCATGTTTTATTGAGGACAGTGGGCAGGCAGGGTGGGAAAGGGTTGCTGGCTGCTGTGAAGGAGTAAGAACCCAATAGGTGAGGGGGCCAGACAGGCAGGTTCAACCTAACTCCATGATCCAATCAATAAATGTCCTGTGGGTGGAACCTGCCCTCCCTGAGATCCCTCAGCTGGGGGATATGACAGGACCTCACAGAAGGTAGGCAGGAAGGAATTGGGAATGATGGATGTAATTCTTCCAGCACCTTACCCAAAAGTGAGAGTGCTCATCTGGGAAAAGGAGGGGACAGTCAGCTAATCTCTGAGCATCTAACCTAGCTCCTCTACATTTCTGGAAGACTTCAATGTTCTTCTGTAGAGATCCTAAAGATGGAGACTGAGACCAGGAGAGCCCTTCACTGACCCATTTTAACTGGCCCCAGGGAAGACTAGAACATTCTAAATTAAGGAACATAGACCTGTCAGCCATACTGCTAGAGTCCTCAGCGGGAAAGGGTGATGATCATCCATGCACCCCTCCTAAGGAAGGCAGAGGCTTTCCCCATACCCCATGGGGCCAGCACTGTGCCAGGGCATGAGAGGAAAGGCACGAGGTACAGAGATTCTGGGGTCTGGAAAGGAGTTAATCTCCACTTCCCCTGATATCCAAACAGTGGGAAGGGTATGTGTGTGAGGGGCAGGGGTGGCAGATTCCCAGTGTTCCCTGGGAGTGGGCCTCAGGGAAAATGCTCTAGAGGTCCAGACCCTTGCCTTACCCTATTGGGCTAGCGGGCAAACCATTGTCTTATCAACTATAGCTGTGGCAGGTGGAGCAAGGACAGTGGGGTACCTCCTCTTTCCATTTCAGTGACATCATCTGTGCTCATTTACCACTTTTTGACCCCTCAAAATAATAGCCAATTGAGAGGGAAAAAGCCTCAGGTGAGTGGATGAGTATAGACCAAGGGGCCAAGGAGAAGAGACACTGTTAGGGCCTGACCCTGGTTCCAGCCCCTCACATCTACAGTGGAGTGACCTCGGGGGAGGCCGGTTCTGGAAGGCTCAGTGACAGCAAGGGGCCTGAGCCAACTCAGCAGCAGTGTTCAGGGCATGAGGTCTAGTGGGGGACATGGGGTCCAGTCTCTGTCCTACCCTCAGGCAGCGAGCACTGGAAGGGGGAAAGCAGGCAATGGGAGTCAGTGGGGGGTTCCTTCCAAGCCTCTTGTCTTGGGGAAGGACCTCCTATCCCAGCAGGATCTGGGGCAGGGCCACTTCTGGACAGAACAAATCACACATCAGTCATCTCATCCCCTAGCTCTGCATCTTCTGGTTCTCCTTCCTCCTCCTCTTCTTCCTCCTCCTCTGAGGTCACGTTGGGTTCATCAGCCTCTGCCAGGCATTTGGGGCAGGAACAGACAAACAGATAATTCTCCCTGCAGGGATGGGGGAATGATGAAGGTAAAAAGTCAGGCAGCTACTGGGATAGAGGAACCCACAGCCCAGCTACCCAACCATGTCTCCAGCTGGCACCTGAGGATCTTGTGGCGGCTGTGGCGGCTACGCTCCCGCTGACAGCAGTCTAGATAGCTGATACAGATTTCCTGTGGGGCAGAGGAGAGATGGGGTCTGAGGGTCTGTGCTCTGCATTCAATAGGATAAGGGCCTCCCCAACAACTGTCCTATCTCCAACCACTGCCCATCCCAGGGAGCCAGAACTGAGCTGCCCTTCAGTGAAGGGATGGGCTGCCCTAATTCATTCCATCATTCCTTCAGTGGGCAGGTGCTCTGAAATTTCAACAACCCATGTTTGAGGTTGAGAGGAAACTGAAGTTAGCCACTGACCATGGTGAAAGTCAGTAAATGGCCAACATCTATGGCTGAAATTGGAGGTTATCTTGATGTGAGGCTACATGGCCTGGAAGATGATTCCAATCAGGATCTGTGCACTGAGCTCACAGCCAAGACCCCAAACCCACACTAGCCACCACAGCTCAAGGCACAAAGAGCTACCTCCTGCTTTCTTAGGAGCTATAGATCTGTCCATCAAAAGGTGGCTGGGACAGGAACCTGGGAATATAGCTGTCCCTCAAACACTGCTCTAGAGTTATTTTTTGAAGAAGTGTTGTAGGGTTAGAACATGTGAAAAGAGTAAGGCCTTGAGGCGTATGGGATTCATCCAACAGCCTGAACTTTGAGGGGCTCTAGTTACTGCTGTTCCAGATCCCTGAAGATAACTTACCAAACCCACTGCCCACCCTGACCCCTATGGCCCTGGCCTCCCTCACCTCTCCTGGCTTAATATCCTCCAGGGCGGTCACATGCAAAAGGAAGTTGTTTTCTGGGAAGGAAGTCTCTGCATTAGGGACACAGCTGTGGTTGCCTGGGTCACAAGAGGAGTGTAATGAAGATTAATGACAACAATAACAAAAAAGTCTCAATTCTGCAGAGCATTTCCTTGTTCTCTGAACCCCGACAATCTGAGCAGGTTCTAGACCCCAGGTTTCCTCCCTCCACATCCACTCTTCTTCCCTGAAGACCATGGTGCACAGGCACAATGCACTGCCCCATCAATCCGGGCTCCAGTCTCTCAAGACTGGCCAACTTCAATCTCAGTTGTGTTCCCACTGTCTCACTAGGGGAGGGACAGGGCTCTGAAGGAATGCCTGCACCAGACCACTTAACTCAGTTCTGTCATCTATTGGATATGGTCCCAGCTTACTTGGGCCCTCTGAATAATCAGTTTGGGAGGCACAGAGTGGCCCTGAGGTCTAGGAGGAGGGGCGTGCTGTGAGGAAACCAGGAAGCTGAGGCCTGAGATCAGAAAAAGACAGTGTGGGAGCTGGTCCTGGCCCTCCCCGACATATCTGAGGAGACTTGCCTTCTAGCCTGAGCTCCCTCTGCCTAGGATCTTGCGGGCCTCCTGGACTCTTCCAACGCTCCCCTATCCCACAGGGCAGAAAAGTACAAAGCCCACACTTCCCCTTGCATGAAGTAGAGCTCTGTGCCTGCCTTAGGCATGACCTGGTCCACTGTAAATTTTTATATATTAGCATCTATTAACTCGAGCAATGGGTTGGGGATGTAGCTCAGTGGTAGAGGGCTTTATTTGTACGCCCAAGGCACCGAGTTCCCTTACGAAAAGAGAACATACAGTTAAATAAATGACTGAAAAAATATAATGGAGTAAAAAGGCCCAAGGGAATCCCAAAGCTCAGCCTTAACCCCACTCCCAAACTCAACCCCACCAGCCTAAAAAAGGACCAATTGAGAAAGATAAAATGTGGTGGTGAGACCACCTGGCAGAAATGGGTGGGCTTGTGGGGCACAGTGGCGCACACCTGTAATCCCAGCCACTTGGGAGGCTGAGGCAGGAGGATCGCAAGTTCGAGGCCAGCCTCATCAACTTAGCAAGACCCTCAGCAACTCAGTGACACCCTGTCTCAAAATAAAAAGGGCCAGGAATATAGCTCAGTGGTAGAGAACCCCTGGATTTAAATCCCTAGTACAAAAAATAAAAGGAAGGAAGGAAGGAAGGAAGAAGGAAGAAAGAAAGAAATGGGTGGCCCATCCCTTCCAATGTCATGACTCACAGCAGCTCTGAAGCACAAAGAGGCCAGATCCTTCACAGTTAAGGAACTCGCCAGTTGCTGTAAGATAGTAATATACAGATAGTGTTCTACCCATTTTACAGGAGGGAGAAGAAAACTAGGCTTACAGGACAGGCACCAGCTCCAGTGACCTGCCACCTACCACACTAATGCACCCAGGCCCTACCTAAACTTGCTTCTCTGAGGCTCAAGCCTTGCTCTTCTGTCTGCAACATCACCCTATTTGTCCGGCACTCCCCCTCTTCCCAGCAGAGCCTCTGGATGGATCTCAGGGCCATTTCTCACCTGCATGTCCTGTGGACAGTTCTGAAGCATCCCATCAACCACCCCTTGCCATTAGCTCAGAGGTCCCTGGGAAACGACTATATCTATCATCTGACTGAGGGGTCTCCAAGGTTGGGTGAGGTCATGGCCCCATCTCACCAACCTGCCTCGATGTCCTTGTACAGCTGGTCAATGAAGGCGTCCAGCTGCTCGCGGTCCTGAGGCTTCAGCTCCAGAGCATCACAGGCATGGACCCACTGGCTCAGGGAGCTGAGGGTGCCAGGCAGCCCGTGGTTGGAGAGAAGGCCCAGGTCACAGGGCTCTCCACCTCCAGGAGAGTTAAGCCCAGGCAGAAGGATCTCCCATCCCATTTCTTTCTCTAGGGTAGGGGCCCCGTCTTCCCCAACATATCAAGGCCCCCAGGACAGACTCCACTGCTTCATTTCTCCCCCCTCCCCCCCCCACCACATCCAGTTCAGTGCTCTAGCCAGAGTCACAACCTGCCCCACCCCAATGTTGAAAGAAGCTATGGCTACTTTCCTCACTCAGTCTTCCACCCGAGCCCCAAGAGATCATGTAATAGCTCTAGGACAATCTCTTCTAACCTGGTCCCAATTCCTTGGCCATTTGTCCCAACAAGAGCAAAGAGAGACCGAAATCCATCTGGAGTGAACCACTGTGGGAGAGAAGGAGATGAGCACTCAGGTTATAGCCACTTGTTTTTCTTCCTGATAGAACTCTGTTCAATAAGACTTCTGAGGGCTGGGGATATAGCTCAGTTGGTAGAGTACTTGCCTCACATGCACAAGGCCCTGGGTTCGATCCCCAGCACCACACACACACACACACACACACACACAAAAAGACTCTGAGAGTCAGTCCCATCCTGGTTCCAGGAGACCCAGTAAGTAGGCTTTGGCTCAGCTGTTCTAGGAGAAGCTGATTCAGTTGCTCTTGGAGAACTGCAACAACCAGGAAGCCATTGGTCCCATCCTCCCCACACTTACCTGGCTAAGTGCTTCCTCATAAAGGGCTTCTGTGAAGAGTTTCCGCAGAAATTCCAGTTGGCCCTGGTTTAGGGGAGGCAAGGAAAGACTTGCATTTCTGGGGATTTCCCCTTAGCACCCAAGTAGGGCCTAGATGATCAGGTGAGGGAAGGAAAAAGGGGCTGCTTTCATCTTCAAAGAGCAGTCCGCTGGCCTGCTCCAACCCAGGGTGGTGAACTCAAACTTACTGTTTTCTAGTACTTGCACCAGCAAGGCAGAAGCAGCCTGGCTTAGAATATCTACCTTTGCTCCCCCACCCTGACCTTCAGGCCAGCTTGGTCCTCCTCTTCCTTCCTCTGAATTCAATATAGGAGGGCCCACCCCAGGCACATCCCTTCCACATAGCTGCCTCTACCCTCTCACAACTCTGTGTGGGAATCTGCTGTCTTCAGTAGGAATCTGTGCTCTGATTGAGAATGGATACTCAGCACATTGGCAGTTTCACAGTTCTCCCTGACCTTGAGGACCCCCAGCTCCACATTCTCCATTACACCTGATTTGCTCACTGCTAACCTCTGACAGGGGTCTCACTTTCACTTTCCCATATTGATCATTCTCAGGACAGGACATCCAACCCCTCCTTCCTCTGTCACCACCCTAGTTGCCCACTTCTCAAATTTTAGGTCCACATTAGGTCACAAAGATAAAGAGCAGTAGGAACTTAAGTCCTCTGAATGAGATTTTCGGGCCCAAGTTTTAACCCCTTCCTGTACCTGGAGAAAGACCAAATCTGGAGTTCCCCACAGGTAGCTGCAGTTCCTCCCTGGGCTATCTGGGAAGGGTGAGGGGTGAAGACAAGTCATGGAAGAAGACTAACCTTGAATTTGTCCCCCAGGAGTTTGTGGACAATTTCCTCTTCCTCGTTGGCTGTTTTGTTACAGAACTGGGAGAAGAGCCTGATCCAACGGTCCTTGTCCTTTGCCTGCAGGGGATAAATATACTTGAGGGCCTTGATCTGTTGGGGAGGATGGGGCCCCTACCCTAAAGAAAGAAATGGGGTGGTGGTGGGAAATCATTCTGCCTGGGCTTAACTTGCCTGGAAATTATATATTTTATATAAATATAAAATACATTTATATATATATATATTTTTTTTTAAATATATTTTTACAATTTTATTTTTTTATGTGGAGCTGAGGATTGAAGCCAGTGCATCATGTGTGCTAGGCAAGTGCTCTACTACTGAGCTTCAACCCTAGCCCCAATATGTTTATATTTTATAAATATAAATAGAATGGTCACAGACACCCACCTCCTTACTGCCTATGTGAAATGGACAGTCAATGTTTTTAAACACTTGCCATCAGAGAATGATGACCATGCATGAGCTTCTAGGGTCCCTGCCTGTGCTTGAAACTTCATACCCACCCTGCCCACACCCAGCTATCTCCCCAGCAGGAACCAGGCCTGCCAGTGCAAAATACTTGGAAAATAGGAGAATGATGCTGAAGAATGATGGTATCCACGGAAGGGAGTTAGAGTGGCTTCTCTCACTTTATGTAAGAGATACAATCCTAAAAAAGTGATGCTTTATAAATCAATGCATGAATTGTTACCACACAATCTCCTCATAGGTCGAAGACAATAGGCAAAACAAGCTCCAGCTCCCTATGCCCAATGTATGTTTAATATACTCATACAGCTAGCTTTCTACAGCAAGCAGCTCTCCTTTAAGAGGTCAGGAGTAACTATCAAGCTAGGATATTGAGGTTATAGGAAGGCTGAGGCCCAGAGTTGAATGGGGCAAGTTAGTTTCCCTGGAAGGGTCAGGGAGCTCACCTGCTTTACTGTGGCTACCATCCGGGCCATTAGCATGATGCTTGCAGTCTCAGGGGGGTAGTGAATACTCCTGGGGAAACAGAAAAAAATGTTCAGGCTAGAGCTGGACGTGGCGGTGCACACCTGTAATCCCAGCAACTCAGAAGACTGAAGCAGGAGGACTGCAATTCTGAGGCCAGCCTCAGCAATTGAGGGAGGCCCTAAGCAACTTAGTGTGACCCTGTCTCAAAATTTAAAACTAAGACTAGAGATGTGGCCCAATGGTTAAACCCCTGGTTCAATCCCCAGTTCCAAAGCCAAAATTTAAAATTAAATAAATAGCCAGGCAAGGTGATGCACACCCATAATCCCAGCGGCTTGGGAGGCTGAGGCAAGAGAATAGTGAGTTCAAATCCAACCTCAGCAAAAGCAAGATGCTAAGCAAATCAGTGAGACCTTGTCTCTAAATGAAATATAAAACAGGGCTGGGGATGTGGCTCAGTGGTTGAGCGCCCCTTAGTTTGATCCCTAATACCTCCCAGACAATTAAATAAATAAATAAATAAATAGGGCTGGGGATGTAGCTCTGTGGTTAAGCACCCCTGGGTTCAGTCAAAAAAAAAAAAAAAAAAAGTTCAGACTAGAAATTTTCTCCTTAAGTCAGGTGCAGTGGCACATACTAAAATTCCAGCTACTTGGGACAATGAGGCAGGATAACAAGTTCAAGGACAGCCTAGGCAACTCAGCAAGATCCTGTCTCAAAATTAATTTTAAGAAGAGGAGAGGAAAAGAAGCTTATTCTCCAGTAACTGAGTTCTGCAAAACTCAATCTGACCACTACAGAGGAATCTCCCTATTGATTCCATCAATTACCAAAGAGAGACAGTCATTGGCAGGACTTAGGCAGACTTTGCATCCCTATGGGATTAATGGGGCTCTTTTGGGGAGCATGTAAATGCTGAGAATGGCAGGACTGGCAGGCAAGACTCAAGGCAGGGAGTTGGGTGCTATGACTTTTGTCTAAGTGGAGGAAGAATCTGGGGAATGGTAACTAAAGAAATCTGTCAACATCTATTGAACCTAAGCAGGCAGGTAAGAAGGGAGGGATAAAGGAAAGAAAGAAGAAGCCTACCTCCATGCTTCCTGCAGCTTATTGAGAGGATGCAGGGGGTCATCCTGGGAGGGACCTGGGCACAGGACCCGGTGGTATTGTTCCGCAGCTGCCAGCTGACATTCCGCACTGCAGTACATTACCTATTAGGTGGGGAGGAGGTCAGAACCCTAGGATCTGGCCATGGAGTAAGGAATGGAGGCACAGACATCCCCTTGGGTACTCACCTCCAACTGCATTCCTTCCACAAACAGCCTCTGGGCAGGAGCTCAGAGGATATTACAAGATGAAAAAATATAGAGGGTGCTCTGAGGGCATGCAGGAGGGCACCTAACATAAGCTTGTAAAACCACAGAATGGAAAGAGCGAGGCCCCCAAGAAAAAGGCAATCATCCATCAAGTCTGGACAATGAAATTGGGACAAAGAGCATGAAACTGAAATAATTACCAAGCCGTTCTAATGTCTTAACCTACATGTGGTTCTCAAGGGCCATGACCAGGTCTATCTGGGCTTTTGTCTCCCCAGTGAGGACTTCAACTAAGGCCTCCCACTCCCTCCCCCCTTCAGGTGAACTCCTCGGGATGGCTTACCTGGCAGTGGGGACAGTTCTGGTGGAGATCCTTGCACACAGTGCATAACTCTGGATGAGGCAGAACCTGGCCTGGCTTCCCAGTCAGCCTCTGGGCATTCTCCTCTGCCTTCTCCAGTGCCCGTAGGCAGTGGTCACAGGCTGGGGTGAAGCCAGACATAGGAATGTAAGTGTCCCAAGAGGAGGGTGCCACATCTGTCCTTTGTACAGCAATATTCTCTGGCTAGAAGAGCACCTGGCATACAGTAGGTACTCCATAAAGTTTGGGGAATGAATTAGTGAATAATGAATGGAATTAATAAAATGAATGAATTTCATGTATCCAAAGGTGGATGATCCCTTCCTCCCGCTCAAGAACCCCCAGCCCCTCCTTCCAACTTTCCCTACTTATCCATCAGACTCAGTCTGTGGGGCTTCTCCTGCCAGCCCTAGGCTGGGTTTTTCCTACACTCTGGAGCCAACTGGCCCTCTTTTCATGCTTGTTCTCAGTTTAAGAAAAGTGTGAAGTGTGTGGCCAGCAAAGCTAAGGCATCCTACTTGCTCTGACCTCTAATTCAGACTGTTGAACAAGGGTCATACAGCTGCATCTTGGTGGGGGGTCCACTTTGGCATAGAGCCCTTCAGCATAACATACAGACCCTTATACTATGGGTCAAGACTGATTTCTGCCTGAGTGACAGCCCTCTCCCAGGGCTGAGGAGCCTGCTACTGCCCGTACACAGCCCCAAACTCCTGAGAGTGGACAGAGGTGTGGTTCTGGTCAGGTACAGTTCTCCAGAGGAAGACAGCATTTTCTCCCAACATCCACAATCCCAGAGACATCAGCCAGTATGAATGTATGCAGAGCTCTTCCATGTATAACAGTGACCAGGTTCAACAGCCATAAGGAATAGGTGAGATGTGCTCACCTCGGTACCGATAAAGTGCATTCCAGAGAAACTGTGCAGCCACCAGGGGCCTTTCTACGAAGATGGTCTCTCCCTTCCGGATCAGCTGTGTAGCAAACAGTCCCTTTCCCTAAAAGCGCAGAGAAGAAACAGGATGGTCATTAGAAAAGACAAGAGACATAGTTCCAAGGGCTCCCAGAAGGCCATCTGGCCCTACCTTCACATGCTCCTCTTGGCAGAAGCCTCAGGGAGAGTGGTCAATAGACTCCACAACTGCCTCCTCTGGAAAGGCAGCCGGGACCTACTTTCAGTTACACCTCTTTCAGTCCATTTAGAGCAGAAGGTCTTGCCTGGGAGGGAGTCACCACAGCAGCCATCTTAGGCTACTCAGGAGAGGAGAATTTTTAGAATTGCCAAAGCAAGGCCAAGGCTCTAGCAGGTTGAAGCCTCCTACACCAGGAGCCGGTAAGGCAAGGCAGGCTTCTTGGTCTCCCAGATCCCTCCAGATCCCAGCAGAGGTGCTGCTGCTTGGGATTACAGAGAACTCCACATCCTAGGAGATGGAAACTCAGTTTGAGAGAGAACTGCTCTTTTCCTTAGTCAGCTGGATACCCAGGGTATCTAGCACAGTGCCAGGTACCTGCTCAGGGAATGCACTGAAAGGAATGAGCTAATCCTAGCACCAGCTCTAGTATTAATTTGATGTGAACTTTTGAGCCAACTGCTTCACATCTTTGCAACTGTTTCCCACATGAGAAGTACTGTGATAATATCTACCAGATGGTTTCCACGATGCAATAATATAACATAGGGGAATGTCCCTGATGAGCTATTGCTTCTTATTTTTCAATGTGAGGTGCTTGATTGTCACCATGAGCACTGCCTGGGACACTGTTAGAAATGCAGAATCCTAGGCCCCATCCCCGACCTACTCAATCAGAATCTGTGTCTTAAGATGTGCTGATGATTCCTAGGATGCTGAAGTCTGAGAAGTGCTCGTCTGTCACACTGTATACATTAGGTATACAACACTATATAACTCATGACAAGAAAGCAACCTGTGAACTGCCATCTCCCAAATGTGTACAAGGACTCAGGAGGTGGCTTCAGAACCCAGACAGTTAGTGGTCATGCTGGTCCTTACTCTGGCTATTCACTTAGAGAAGAGGGTGGTACTCTGCCAACACTGAACTGCCACCACAAAGGGAAAGGGAAAAAAGTGTTTGACACAGCAGTAAGATATCCTGTCACTGTGTCCTCTTGAATAGTTTCCCATGTCCTTTTAGCACTGGTGTTCTGGTAAGACAGAGATTCCGCCAAACTCAGAGCAGCAAAAATGTGTAGAACAGGACAGGCCCTGGGCAACCCATGAGCCACAAGACTCAACCCTTGGAACACCATTGGGAGCTCTCACAGTAGACTGGGACAGGTGAAACAACCAGGGACAAAGTATGAATGCATGCTTGACTGTCTTCCTGGAAACCCCACCCCAATACCTTATAGCCTGACACCCAATCCAGCAAAATGAAAACTTAGCTTCATCTACAGGACAAAGCAACATGAACAGGGGCTGGGGATGCAGCTCAGTGGCAAAGCACTTGCCTAGTAAGCACAAGGCCGTAGATCTGATCCCCAGCACTGCCTGATAATCATAATGATGATGATGATGATCAAGAACAACATTATCTCTGACAATTTCAAATCTCAATATTGGATAAATACAGATCTCCCTTTCCTTTTGTCTGGAGGATCAAACGCAGAAGATATTTAGAAATCAAAACAAAGGAAAAAGAATCAAAGTTGTTCCTTTATAATGCTACTCATTCCCAAAACAGATGAAAGTGTCTCAAGAAAAACAGTTCTACTTCATAATATGAAGGAGTATGAAGAACAGTGAACCTGAAGAGGAGAAATAATACAAACAGATTTGTAATTTGAAAAAGAAGTTTTAAGAAAAGACTATGCAAAATTCTTAAGACCATAGAGTAAATTTTAAAATCCTGATTAAATGATTTCCCACAAAAATACAAATGACCAAAACTGAATTAAAAAAAAAAAAAAAAAAAAAAGGAAGCCTGGATAAACAAGCAGTGCTGAGATCTAGTGTACACCAGCATGGCATTCCAGTTGGCATCACCTAGACCTGATAAGGCTTCTGTCCCAACTGGTCATGTCCCTGGAATAACAGTTTGTACATTCTTGACAATCATCCTGCCAATATTTATAGAAGCAACAAAATAATAGAAAATTACCCCCACAAACAGGCCCCTCATCTACATACATGGTTTCATTAAACAGTTCTCTGAAACTTTCAAAGAACAAGGAATCTCATCTTATCCTAAACCAAGCAAAACCCTCATGTGGTAACCAGAGGAAGATGGCACGAAGAACAAAATCATAAACCAATCCTACTAATGATCACAGATGCAAAAACCCAGGACAATTCATCTTGTTATCAAACCCAAGTAGGTATGTAGATATGTGATTTTCTCCAGCAGCAGATTAGGTAAAGGCCTAGAGAGGGTAACCAGCAAGGGGTCTTGATAAAAGGCTGGGACAGAACAACTAGGCAAGAAAAGTGGCTGAAGAGATTAAATAAGAAAGAAGTGAAGAAACAAGGGGGATGAGCAACAGTGGGAAGGGCTAATGAAGATAATAGTGAGCTAGGCATGGTGGCACATGCCTGTAATCCCAGCAACTTGAAAGGTTGAGACAAGAGGATTCTGAGTTCAAGGCCAGACTCAGCAACTTAGGGACATCTTGTCTCAACATAAAAAATAAGAAGGGCTGGTGATGTAGCTCAGTGGTAAAGCACTGCTAGGTTCAATCCCCAGTACATATATACACACATACACACATACACACACACACACACACACACACACACACACGTGAATATTGCTGTAAACTAGGAGTGATATAATGAGACACTAAGACGCCATTAAACTGTGGGCCACCCAGTAGCACTAGAGGCTCCAGGTGGAGTAGAAGAAGTGAGCAACGAAGGAGACCAAGGATGCAGGGGAGCTGATTTCCCAAAAAGAATGCTCCAGATGCTTCAGAATGAGGTCAAGGGAAGCTTGGGCTGGTAAACTGGATCAATATGAAGACGCTGACAGCAGGAGACAGATGACTAGAGGGCTAATATCTTGGGCAAGGGCCAAGGATACATTCAGCCACTACATGTTATTAATTATTCAACCTCAGTATTACCCAAAGAAATGTAAATGAGAACAAAGCAATACCATTTTGTACATATCAACTGGCAAAGATAACTGAGAAAGAAAATAGTGTTGGAGAGAATAAAAGGATGTCTGCACAGAAATTAACTCCAAGACCTTTGATCCCAAAGGTGAATAAGATACAACATAAAGTGCCCATAAACCAGGGTTTGTTTGAGTGAACTTGGCCTTACCGTGGAACAGGCTCCACTCTTAAAAATTAATATGTAGAAATAGGTTTATTGATGTTAAAAGAGTCACTGCTGCATCATAAAAGCAGTTTCTAAAAATGTGGTTTTAATATATACATATTTGAACAAGTATTGGATTATGAATAATTATTGTCTTTACTTCCTTATATGCATCTTCTATTTTCTTTCTTCTACAACGAACTTCAAAACATGACATCCAAAACGACCACATCATGTCATTCGTGTTTAAATTCATCAAATAATCCCAAGGCCTTTGGGTTTGGTCCAAGTTTCCCAGCACTCAAAAACCCTCTGTAAAGAGTCCTGACCTCTCTCCTTATTCTCCCACCCATATTTCACTCAGAAAGGTCCAGAGGACCCAGGTTTTTATATTTCTCAGTTGCCTCTACCCAGCACGTCCCTGCCAACCGCACCTGGGGCCAGCAGCAATGCTCCCTGCCTAAGCTAGGAGTCCCAGAGCCCACACCCCTTCCCCCCACTGCCCCGTGGGCCTGCCCGGAGCAGCCTCAGCAGGGCCGCCGGGTAGAGGACCAGGTTCCGCTAGGCGGAGGGCGCGCACCGGGACTCCAGAGTCCGGGGTCCATCATGTAAACGCTCCACGAGCTTGGGTACGGGGACAGACAGGGAGCTCCGGGCCGCAAGCTGAGGCCGGGCTGCAGTGTCCATGCTACATTAAGAGCCTCTAGGCTCTGAACATGGGTGCCCGAGGCTATCTCCAAGACCGGACGGGGTTGGGGCTCCAGGCGGGACCCTCTCCGACCTCACCTTGGCGCTGCTCACAAAACGGACTTCCACGGCGCTCCGGGCCTGGCCCGCCACGCCCACGCAGAAAGAGAACACGTCGCACATGGAGGCCGCCATCTTGGGCGCGCCTCCGCATTCTGACCCTTGACCCCGCCTCGACCCGTGAGGCCCCGCCCCCTGCAGCCCCTCCCGGGGCGTGAGTGCCTGAGAGGCGACGAGATTCGGCTAGTCAGAATTTTGGTCCTCGGGTTGTTTGAGTGGGTGTACAAGGGTCTGCTTTTGTGCTTTTCCATCTGCACAGTTCTGTGCCTGTGTCTTCATGCCGGCATCAGCGTCCTGTGTGCTTCCGTAGTTTTGATGTACCTAAGTCCAGGTTCATGTTTATGTGTCCACACAGTTTATGTGTCCACACAGTGACTTGTTTTGTGAAAATCGCTCTTTGGACCAGGCTTGGACACAAGGGGGCCGGGCGGGGGCCGCAGAAGTCCGACATTCCTATTCTCATCCTGAAGGGAAAGACTAGTTCTGAAAAACCAAGCTGGACGAGCGCCTCTCGCCTTCTCCAGGGGTGTAAGAACCATGCCAGGCTGGGTTGGTAGAGCAGTCTACAGTGGACCTAGGGGCCCCTTAAATTGGATGCAAAAGTGAATGTGCGCATACGTTGTTCTGAGTCCGCAAGAGGGGCACGTTGTCTCGTTCAGGACCCAGAAACCGCCAACCTCTGACCTATAACACCTGTCCCTACAACTAGACCTGGTGACCACCGTGCCTTATTTTGTTTCCTGGTCCTACAATTGATTGAACTCCTTAAAAAGGGACCTGTGTCTAAAGACCTGCTTTGGCCTTATGGTGACATTTGGGAATTGTGTAGAGCCCCGTGAATGTTGAATAGGTAAATGCTCTATTGTTTGTTTGTTTTAATTTTTAAAGTGAGCCATTTGTTCATGAAAGAGGAAACTGCAGCTGGACTCCTTGGACCAAAACCCAAATTAATGGTATTTTAAACCATGGAACCATATCCTTGCCTATAATTGGGGTCAATGAGCCATTGATTAATAGAATTGACTTTGGGTTCAGCATAAGGATTTTCCTGAAGACAGGGATAGAGAAGGATTCTTGAAGCTAGATCCAGGCTCCTCTCAAGTCTGCCACTTTGTGTCCAGGAGTCCACTGCTTTAGGTACAGATTGTTTTCCAAGGCCGCCCCAGCTCCCTTCCTTTCTTCCCTTCATTCAGAAAACTGAGAGCAGCTAGAGCCTGGCTTCTCACCACCAGGTGGCAGAGCCGGCCTCCTTCCACACTCTCCCTCAATCCCAGGACTGGCTCTAGAACTAATGATCTGTGCTACAGAAATCAGCTCTGAAGATGCTGGTGGCTGTCTTCAAGGGAATAAACCCTCAGGTAGCTTTCTAGAGGAAAACAGAGCAGATTCCTGGGAAGGAAAGGGAGCCATGAGTCAGCAGCATGAAGGGGAAACACAAACTATCCTATGAAAACAGGCAAGTTTATGATAAAGTGGAGTCAAATTTCTGTATTCCACATAAAGATGGTGGGGGGATGGATGAAGCAGGGAGCTGGCAGTGAGGGTAGCATGTTGCTCCAAGAGAGGCAGCCGAGAGATGGTAATTGTTCAGACAAAACAGGAAAACTTTGGGAAACTGAGAAATAAGCCAAGTAGTCTACCTTTTGATCCTCCTTGCTCTTAATTCTACCATCTCTGGTGGAGAAATCCAGAACTGATTCAGTGAGGTCCCCTTTCTAAAGTCAGGCCAGAAAAAAACTGATTAATCCCTGGGCAGCCTGGGCTGCTGCAGATATCACTCTCCCCCTCCCCTGCCACTTACACCCTATCCCCACTGGGAGAGCCTATAAGCCTTAACAATTACCACACACTTTCCACTGGTCCTGGCACATTGTAAGTGCTTTACAGACATCACCTCACCCCTTTATAATCACTTATACAGATCAAGAATAAAGGCTCAGGAGTTTAGTAATTGGCCAAGTTTATAGCTTATGGCCAAAGTGTGTGCCTCTGACCACTACATTATTATGGCTCTCAGGGGTTGATATAGAAAAGGGGACTCCTGCATGACAGTTCAAATTCCTCTGTTGCTCCCTGGCCCTGAGGAGGCTCTTCATTGAGATGTGGGCAGGAAGGTCCATTGATTTCCCCTAGAACTAGACCAAATAGCACAGGTAGGGTGTCTGTCCTCAGCTGTCCACTCCTGACTCCACATCTTCACTCTGGATGCTGCTGTCAGAACTGCTGGAGGGCTCGTCCAGGGAGGTGGCCATAGCAGACATGGCTGGCAGTTTCAGCTTTTGCTGCTTCTGATACTTGACCCTGCGGTTCTGGAACCAGATCCTCACCTATCATTGGGATCAATGAGCTGACATCAGAATGTGACCAGCAGGTCCCTTTCCTCCCCCAGTCCCAGAGTACCCAACCCTTGGTGTCTGGCCAAAATTTGTTCCTCCTGCTAAAGGAAGCATCTCCTCCAAAATGCCCTTTACTATAATCCCACTTACAATTCATCCACCTAAACCAGCTCCTAGACACCATCCTAGGTAGTGGTGATATAGTGGTGAGCAATAGAGGCATGGTCCCTGCCCTTTTGGAGCGCACAGTAATAAATGTAACAAACCAAAATATATAAATGCAAATGGGGGTAGAAACAGGGGTTTGGGTTGGGGAAGTTTTCCTGAGGACCCAACACTAAGGGTTAGAGAATGAGAGGTCAACCTGGTGGGGATAGAGAGGAACAGGCCAGACTGTAGGAAGGATCTGAGTTGGCACCAAACTTGAGTGTTTGAGAACCAGAAAGAAGGAGAATGTGGCTGTTAATAAGAGGGGAAAGAAAAGGGAGAGGAAGTGGGAGAAGTTGGCGGGGGCCATAAAAACCAGGACCTAGGTGGGCCATGGGGAAGGAGTGTCACCTTTGAGGCTTTTAATTGGGACATAACATAGTTCTGTTTACAGTCTTGAGTGAATTGCACATGGTTGAGCTGCTGTGTGAAGAACAGATGGAGGCAGAAGCAGGGAGACAGTTTGGAAGCTATTGCTTCGATCTGATGAGAACCGGGATATAAACTAGGGACAATGAAGCAATTCCATCTGCATTTTGGAGGTAGAGGTGACAAGGTTTGCTGACGGTTGGAAATGGAGAAGGAGGAATCTAGAATGAATTAGTGTTTTGAGCAACTGGATGAATGGTGAGACCTGGATGAATGGGAAATGGAATAGATTTGAAGGGTGAATCAGAAATTGAGGTTCAGTCTTGTGAAGTTTGAATTGCCTACCCTTAAAACACCTAAGTGGAGGGGTGGGAGGGAAAGGGACGGGGCAGGGGGTTAGCAATGATGGTGGAATGTGATGGACATCATTATCCAAAGTACATGTATGAAGACATGAATTGGTGTGAACATACTTTATATACAAACAGAGATATGAAAAATTGTGTTCTATATGTGTAATAAGAATTGTGATGCACTCCACTGTCATGTATCTAAAAAATAAAAGCAATTTAAAAAAAAACACCTAAGTGGGAATGTTAACAAGGTGTAATACTAGTCAGAAGAGAAGACTGGGCAGAGGATAGAAATTTTGAGAGTCATTTGCTTATAAATAGTATTTAAAACTGGGAATAATTGCCGGGCATGGCAAATATTATATTATCACCTATAATACCAGCAGCTGAGGAGGCCAAGACAGGAAGATTGCGAGTACAAGGCTAGCCTCAGCAAAAAGCAAGGTACTGAGCAACTCAGCAAGGCACTGTCTCGAAAGAAAATACAAAATAGGGCTGGGGATGTGGCTCAGCGGTTGAGTGGCCCTGAGTTCAATCCCTGATACCCAAACAAACAACAACAACAACAAAAAAAAAACCTATGGGAATAGATGAGAATAGAGCCCAGCTACCAGCGGGGCTCTCTTTTTCCCCACAGCTGAGAGAGATTTTTGAGGTCCCAAAGGGAAGAGCAGCCTGAAAAGGAGATAGAAATGGCCAGAGAGCAGGAAGAAGAATCAAGTGTGTGGTGTCTGGAAGTTAAGAGAAGAATGTGTTAGCTGGATACCATGATGCACGCCTATAATCCCAGTAGCTCGGGAGGCTGAGGCAGGAGGATTGAGAGTTCAAAGCCAGCCTCAGCAACTTAGGCCCTAAGCAAGTCAGTGAGACCCTGTCTCTAAATATAAAATAGGGCTGGGGATGTGGCTCAGTGGTTAAGCAACCCTGAATTCAAACCCTGGTGAGAGAGAGAGAGAATATGAATGTGTTTCAGTAAAAGAAGGAGTGGCCACTGTACTGAGAGCTGCTGAGTGGTGGCTTTGGCAACATGAAGGTCATTGAGAACTTGCTGAGAAGTTTTAATGGAATGGGAAGGAAAGTATTCATACTGGAATGAGTCAGAGCAAATGGGAAGTGAGGACATGGAGACAGTGAATGTAGCAAGTTCATGAGAAGTTTGCTTGTGAAAGGAGCAGAGAAATGACACAATAGCTGGGGGGAAATATGGGAGTCAAGGTAATCTTTTTTATTATTTTTTAATATTTAGTCTCTTGAAAATGCCTACTAGGGGCTGGGGATATGGCTCAAGTAGTAGCACGCTCACCTGGCATGAGTGAGGCACTGGGTTCAATCCTCAGCATCACATAAAAATAAAAATAAAGATATTGTATCCACCTAAAGCTAAAAAATAAATATTAAAAAAGAAGATGCCTACTTAATTTTTCTGATAGTACTTTAGCATAGAACACTTTATCAAAGTTTTAGATTAACTTTGTATGTTATTCCCACAACTATTTTTCTCATTACATAGGGAGTGTGTAAAAAACTAGGGCCTGTCTCCCAACAGCTTGGCCCAAAGATGGTCCATGTCTTCCTCCCACTCCCGACTTAGGGTCTTCCAGAGTTGGTATCTGACCCCAGATGCAACCCAGGCCCCATAGGACTCCCTGCTCCCACCTGATTCTCTGTAAGGTGGAGCCGGGCTGCCAGCTGGGCTCTCTTCTTCCCCACCAGATTGTGCTGTTTTGCAAACACTTTCTCCAACTCTTCCAGCTGCTCCAAGTTAAACATAGTTCGAACCCTCTTTTGATGTCTCTCAGTGTCCTGAAGGTCCTCGCTAGGGGTCCAGTGTGGGGAGCCCCAGAGGCCTGGGCAGTGAGCCAGTTCCAAGCCTAAAGAGCAACCATCAGCAGAGGAGAGTCAGCCAGCAGCTACCTGCCAACCCATCTTGGAGGGGAGAGAACAAACATGTGGTTCACTTCCTGCCTCCCCCCTTGGCCAGGTAACAGGGCAAGAAGACGGAGTGGGAAGAAATTATGTGGAAACAACCCAAAACAGATAAAAAAGAAAGAACAGTGAAATGTGACTCCTTTTTCTTCTTCCTCTCAGCCAAGTGGCTTAACTTCTGGCCCCTAATAGGAGTTGCCAAACTCCTTCCTCCTCATCTTGCTTTCTTTCCTTGACTGCTTGGAAAACTCCAAGGGATGGGCAGAGATGGGATCTCCAAAATATCACCCTTTTCATTCATTCAACAAATACCTTTTGAATAGCTGCTATATGTTAAACACAGGAAATGCTGTAGTCATGGAACTCACATCTTAGAAGTGGGTAAGCAGTAAATAAGTAAAACATTTAATATGTCAGATAGCAGTAAGTGCTAAGGAGTGGGTAAGTGGAGAAGCAGGGACAGGGTGTATATGCATGGGAGAGGGTAGTTTACATCTTTAACATTTGAACAGGTCCACTATGTATAGCTTTTGCACATAGGTACCCAGCTGAGAGGGTAAGTGGGTGTGAAAATCTGCCCACTCTCTGCAGGCCAACTCTTGCCCCTAACAAGGGGCTATGTCTACCTGGAGGAAGTGATGCCCTTTTCTAAGGGACACAAAAGTTTAATTCAGCTCACCAACTTGTGGTCCAGTGGAGGTACATCTACCAGGGAGCAGTACCTGACTCTGTGTGAGAGGATGAAGGAGTGAGCTGTTGACTTATCCCAGAGGAGAATATTCTGGGCAGAGAAATGCCAAATGTAGTGCTAAGGCCACTCAGCTTCCACTAGTCTTGGAGAGGCCTCACGGCTAACAGACAGATTGCTCCAGTGTAGGGATTGGGGCTGGTATCTCAGCTGCCCAGGATTCCAACCACTGGGCTTACCCAATTTACCATGTGCCTGCATGAGGTGAGACCAGGCAAAGCCCAACAGGTATGCAGCCTGGTGTATCTAGTCTCTCCTGCCTTGTTTCAAAATCTGAAGTAGTAGAACCCTTCAAGAGGAAATTAGGCTGCATGTGATCTTTAAGAGTTTTACTTGGAATCTTAGCTCTGCCATTAGTTACCAGCTATAGGGCCTCAGGCAAGTCAATATACCTCTGTGGGCTTGATTTCCTCATATATAAAATGGTGATAATAATCCATACTTACAGATGTCACAAGGTGCTTAGTGCTATGTCAGGTACAGAGCAAAAGGAAAGTCAATGATGATTTTAAAAACCTATAACAACACAATAGACAATGCAGTGCGGGAAGGGGTGGATTATTTCCAGATATGGGAAGAAATAAGCCAGTACCATATCTCATAGCTTGCACCAAGAAAATTTCCAAATGAAACAAATATTTAAATGTAAAAAAGTATACCCCTGCCAGGTATAGTGACTTAGAAGGCTGAAACAGGAGGATCCCAAGCTAGGAGTCAGCCTGGGAAAGTTAGCAAGACCCTGTCTCAAATTAATTAAATAAATATATATATATATATATATATATATATATAT
>NW_025999977.1:607485-610881 GCF_001458135.2 Marmota marmota marmota
AAAATTTTTTTTAAAGGGCTGGGAATATAGCTCAGGGGTAAAGTGATAGTGGGGCATGGTGGCACATGCCTGCAATCCCAGCTATTTCCTGCCTCTAGCTGAAGCAGGAAGACCACAAATTCAAGGCCATCCTGGGCACCTTACTGAGATTCTGTCTCAAAATAAAATAAAAAAGGACTGATGGCAGAGCACCCCTGGATTTAATCTCCAATATTGCAGTCAGACATGGTGGCACACAGCTATGATCCCAGTGACTCAGGAAGCTAGTCTCAGCGATTTAGCAAGGTCCTAAGCAAATTAGTGAGACTCTGTCCCAAAAAATAAAAAGGTCTGGGAATATGGCTCAGTGGTTAAGTGCCTTTGGGTTAAATCCCCAGTAAAAAACAAAACAAAACAAAGCAAAACAAAATCAGTATTGCAAAAAAAAAAGTGAAAAAATTAATACATTCAAACACATAAAAATGAAAATTTTTTATGTGACAAAAACAAAAACCATAATCAAAGTGAAAAGACAATAATCTGAGAGAATATTTACATCTTATTACAAAGGGCTAATTTTCCTAATATAAAAGGAACTAGCTGGGCATGGTGGTGCACATCTGTAATCCCAGCAACTTTGGAGGCTGAGGCGGGACAATAGGAAGATTGAGGCCAGCCTCAGAAACTTAGACCCAAAATAAATAAAATAATAATAATAAAGGTCTGAAGATGTTACTTGGTCATAGAGCACCCCTGGGTTCAATCCTCACTACCGGGAGCCAGGGCAGCTCCAAATAGATTGTTATAAATGTCCAGTTAGAAAAACGGGCTAAGTACACAGAAAAGGAAATAAAGATGGCTATTAGACATTAAAAAAAAAAAAAAAAAGAGCTCAATCTAAAAGCAACCCAGTAGTTTGATGTCCTAAAACAAAAGCTGCTAAAAGTCATGGGGAGACCAACTGAGGAGTACAACTAAGTGATTGGTTGGAACAAATTCATCCAGGGAGTTTTATCTTTTCAAGTATCATATTCGCTCTGGGAAACCTTGTTTTCCCATGTTTTAGAGCATGCTTGGTTTTGTTTAAAACTGGTTAAAATAAGTGTTATTTCCAGGTGAAAAAAATGACTTTTTTGGTTTGTTTTGAGGGTAAAAAGGGGAGCAAAAACTTTGCTCTTTTAATTTGATAATTATGTTTAACCGATGATGAAGTATTTGATTATTACAATAAGTAATTAGCAATAAGTGGTTAAGTGCCTTTGGGTTCAATACCCAGTAAAAAATCAAATTAATTCTAAACATCAGTACAATACTCTTAGTTATGGTAAAGTTGTCTTAAGATGAATGGCTCATATTTTGGTGCAGTGTTTGGTGTTAAAAACAAAATGTTGCAACAATAAACAAACTGAGAAAAAATGCTCAATCCCACTTATATTTGAGAAATGCACACTGAATCATTTTTTTCCTTCTATTGCATTGGCTCTATTTCAAAAGTTGAATAACACCCTGCATTGGTGAGGTTGTGGAGAAAAGGGGCACTCTTATACTTAGCTGGTGGGAGTGAAAAGGGGATACAAGATCTGTGGAGGACAATCTGACAAAACTACAAAAAGCATCTACCCTTTAAGCCAATGATTCCAGCTATTCTTGAATATCTTATGTGCAGATTATCCATCACAGCACTATGTATAATAGCAAATGAAAAATCAATTGGGCTAGATCAGTTATCTTACATTCTTACAGTGAACTACTCTGTGGTTGTAAAAGAAGCTCTTTATGGACAGGAAATGCCTCTCCAAGATATATGATCAAGTTAAAAGAATAAGTGCAGAGCAGTGTGTATGGTATGCATAGGGAAAAGGGGGAAAGAATAGTTGTATGCACTAAGATATTTTAATATGCACAACTACACCCAGAATTAAGTGGTTAGGGGACAAGAAGGGAAAGAGGAAACTTTCTCCATAGATCTTGATATACATTTTGAAGTTTGGATGTGTGAATATAATATCCATGGGAAAACCAACTTGAAAATTAGACAATTGGAACATAAATTAGCAAACTGCAATTCATCCCTCAGGTGTGTGGAGAGCTAGTGAAAGGGACTTGGAGGGATGGACAAGCTCTCAGAGAGTGTGAATCTGGATCGGCTTGGGAGTCCAGGTGTTAATGCGCTGATGAAAGGGGTTGAGGACATGCAAGGCGAGGGGGTCCCAGGAGTAGGAACCAGGTAAGACTGTGTTATGATGATCTTGTTATGGGTTAATGAGGCTTGACTACTTTGCTCCTGTTTTCTTCATGGGGACATGGGGAAGCATGAAGCAGGTGTCCCAAGCGGCAAAAGGTTAATGCTACAGGAGAAGTGTTACCTCAACAGTTAAATTCCCACTGGCATTATGTGCCTGTGCAGCAGATCTGCTCAGGTACTATTTTAAGACCGCTGTAAGCAGGCAGGCTCAGAGAGGTTAAGCGTGGAGTCCAAGTTCCTATAGATGTGAGCAGCAAGGGACAGGGGTAGAATCTCGGCCTTTGCCAGCTAACAGGTCCCGCATCACGCATCACGCATGCATCCCCTTCTCAAAGACCAGAGCTGTGGATTTGGGACCATGCAGCTTTAGGGAAGTGTCTGTGCCAAAGCGGGTGTGGGGCAGAGTCCGGAAAGAGGAGACTGGGAGGAGGGTTGGGTCTCCTTGCATCCCCAGCACTGGGTTACCGACCCAGTCTGTCGAACACCAGCACCTCCCGCTCCCACCTCAGCGACCCGCGGGGAAACCTCGCGTCTCAAACTCAGGTACTTGTCTATTCCAGTGTGAGGCCTCCACTCTCCATCCCCTGACCAATTACCCCGCACGGGCGCTCTGTCCCGCCGTACCTGTGACGCCGAGGCCCTGGAAGCCGCAGAAGTGAGCCATGCGCAGCCTAGGCACAGCCGGCTGTGGGCACAGCGGGTAGACACCCACTCTCAGGTAGGCGGGCAGCCAAGTTGCTGGGCACGCCCAGGGCAGAACTGGGGCAGGAGACTGAGAGGGAGCGGTCCAGAGGCCCAGGGCCGCACAGGAAGAGACTGGCGGAGGGGAGGTCACCGGCGCGCGGGCGTCGGGCTTAGCCAGGATGGCTTCTACAGAGAAAGAGGACTCTAGGCGACCGGTGGACTGGGGCGTGCCTGGGCCCGCCATGCAGCCAGAGAGCGCGGGTGACGCGGGAACCGGAGAGCTGCTGTCACGCAGGGGCTGGACCTGAGTGCCCAGGCCAGTCGGCAGCGGGCGGCCTAGCTGCCCCGGGCTGGGCAGGGCTTGACCCTAATCGGGATGGGAGCGGAAGGGTAGCAGGGGCCTCTGGGGCTGTGTGGGAGCGCGAAAGGCGAGTAAGAAGACCCTACACGAGGGGACGAGCAAGACTTGCCCTGGAACTAGAGCCTCA